>NW_024070196.1:18760710-19329541 GCF_014754425.2 Oryx dammah
CCCCCCTTCTCCCTTCTCCCTCTCCCCACTGGTAAACTCTAGTTTGTTCTCTATATCTGTGAGTTTGCTTTTTTTGTCTGTTTGCTTTATTCACTAGTTTGTTATGTTCTTTTAGATCACATATATAAATGATACCATATGGTAGTTGTCTGTCTCTGTCTGACTTTCATTGAGCACAATATCCTCTAAGTCCATCCATGGTGCAGCAAATAGCAAAATTTTGTTCTTTTTAATAGCTGAACAGTATTACATTATATATATACGTGTGTGTGTGTGTGTATACATGAAAATATATATTACATCTTCTTTATCCGTTTATCTATTAATGGACACTCAGTTGTAAAGTAATCTAATTTGATTTTAGTTAAAAATTCCCCCAAAAGAAAGTTTCCTGGAATGACTTCGGTATCAGTTCAGTTCAGTTCAGTCACTCAGTCATGTCCGACTCTTTGCGACCCCATGAACCGCAGCATGCCAGGACTCCCTGTCCATCACCAACTCCCAGAGTCCACCCAAACCCATGTCCATTGAGTTGGTGATGCCATCCAACCATCTCATCCTCTGTCTTCCCCTTCTCCTCCTGCCCTCAATCTTTCCCAGCATCAGGGTCTTTTCAAATGAGTCAGCTCTTCGCATCAGGCGGCTAAAGTATTGGAGTTTCAGCTTCAACATCGGTCCTTCCAATGACTGGAAATTAAGGACAAAGGAGCTAGAGGGTGACTTATTTCTCTCCCACCATAGATTTTGGTCTAGTAAAGTCCTCTTTTTTCTTTACAGTTAATTACTGAAAGTAGACCAAATTATGAACCTGTTTTATGGAGGGTTCAGGTGGGGAGAGTATTTGTGCTCAGAGATCTCCCCATCTTGGCATCTGGTTCATGGTTCTATCCATCCTGTTAGCAGGGACACTTTCTGAGTCTCCAGGCCTCCAAGTCAGCTCCTGCCACATTCCATTTGTCTGGAGGGCTGGCCTCTGCCCAGGGCTACTATAGGATGGGAGTTGCAATATTTGACTCTCCATCCTGCTAGGCCACTTACTTTCTCTGGGACTGTGGGAAAATGACTCTCTGAGCCCCAGTTCCCTCCACTGAAACAGTGGGTGTAATCAGTCTACTGAGTTGTGATTGTTTTTTTTTTAATTTTAAAAAATGTTTTTGATGTGAATCATTTTAAAAGTCTTCATTGAATTCATTACAATATTGCTTCTGTTTATGTTCTAGTGTTTTGGCTGTGGGGGCTATGGGATCTTAGCTCCCTGGCCACGGATTGAACCTGCACCCCCTGCTTTGGAAGGCAAGGCTTGATCACTGGGCTTCCCTCCTCATACTCAGCAGAGAACTCCCTACCCTCCATGATGCCCGGGTTTTCTCTGTGCTGTCTGCTGGGTTCTTAGAAATAACCCTTACCTCAGACCTGGGCTTCCCTTGTGGCTCAGACAGCAGAGAATCCGCCTGCAATGTGGGAGACCTGGGTTTGATCCCCAGGTGGAGAAGATTCCCTGGAGGAGGACATGGCAACCCACTCCAGTATTCTTGCTCAGAGAATCCCCATGAACAGAGGAGCCTGGTGGACTACAGTCCATGGGGTCGCAAAGAGTCAGACACGACTGAGTGACAAAGTACAGCACAGCACAACTCTGACACAGGAGAGGTGGCTTTCAGTGGTCATAAGCCTTGTCAGCCTTCAGATTGTGTGTGTGTGTGTGTGTGTGTGTGTGTGTGTGTTAGTTGCTCAGTTGTGTCTGACTCTTTGCAACCCCATGGACTGTAGCCTACTGGGCTTCTCTGTTCATGGGATTTTCCAGGCAAGAATACTGGAGTGGGTTGCCATGCCCTTCTCCAGGGGATCGTCCTGACTTAGGGACTGAACCCGGGTCTCCCACATTGCAGGCAGATTCCTTACCATCTGAGCCACCAGGGAAGCTCTTGGGTACTCTAGTTATTATTGTTGTCAGTTGTTTCAAGAAGACCCAAGAAGCTAGCATAGATTATTCCTACAAGGGGAGGAAGCTAGCATAGTTTCCTTGTACAAGGCAAGGTCAGCCTGGTTATTTCAGGACCCTCCAAGTTGTGAGTGCCTAAGATCAGAAGAACCCAAGAGTTCTCCAGTGGCGTTGTGAAGCACAAGTACTTATGGGTGGAGTGGGATTTGCTGTGTGTTTTCAAGGACGGATGTGTAAAATTTTGACTGCACCTTGTCCTTGATCCTACCTGAGCAGTAGACAAGATGGAGAGTCTGACACCCTTGTGGGAATTCAAACACGTCAGACTCACTGACAGGCAATCATGATTCTAATGAGGGCAGAAGAATTTAACTCCATAAAAAACCTATTAGAATTGACAGTGCAAATGTAAACAGGTCCCTGGTGAATAATTTTGTGGGGCCTTCTTTCTTTGCTGCTGTGTTTGTTGATGGATACCATAGCCAAGCATGGAAGGCAGATGCTCAAGTCTGTTCCAGCAGGATGGGATGGATGTGTGCCTCCAACTGAAGATATGATATGACACACCATATGCTTTGAATCCACAGACACAGTACCTGGGAATGGTTCCGTGAAAATGGCATTTTTTGTCTCTTTTTGGAGGCGAGTGTTTGATCCTGTGATGACTTGGTGTAGATGTTATTGGAGATCATTTTTTTTTTTTTCGGTCATTTTCAAGAGATTCAGGCAGTAAAAGGAAGTCTTTGGGCACATGTTTTGATTTCCCCTGAGATTCTTGGCCAATCACATTGAGTAATTGTGTGAATGTTTGGGGTTTTCCTTCTGTTTTAACAACTGGATTTTAAGGATTTTCCTTTGGGTTAGTTCATGAGTTGTTCCCTGTTACGGCAAATTGGGATTTCATCTAGCAATACAGAGTTCCATTATTAAAAGTTGTAATTAATCAGTATTCTTTTAATCAGAGTCTCTCTCAGTCAAGAGACTCTGAGATAAAGCTATGTCACTGTGCCAACAAGTCATTGTGAAAACAGTGGTCTTCTCTTCATTATTGTTTTCTTCTAGTGCTTCGGAGAAGGCAATGGCGACCCACTCCAATATTTTGCCTGGAAAATCCCATGGGTGGAGGAGCCTGATAGGCTGCAGTCCGTGGGGTCGCTAGGAGTCTGACACGACTGAGCGACTTCACTTTCACTCTTCACTTTCATGCATTGGAGAAGGACATGGAAACCCACTCCAGTGTTCTTGCCTGGAGAATCCCAGGGATGGAGGAGCCTGGTGGGCTGCCATCTATGGGGTTGCACAGAGTCGGACACAACTGAAGCGACTTAGCAGCAGCAGTGCTTCAGAATATACATATTAGGATGCTTGATCTCTTCTTTAAGAAAGATTATAATCCTAAATATTGGTCTTACGAAAAACTCTTTGGTGTATTAATAACATCAGGGATAAATATACTCTCAGTAGTTGAATGTTGTCTTCATTTTCCTATTTAAAATTTTTATTTTAGATTGGAGTATAGTTGATTTATAAGGCTTGTGTCAGTTTCAGGTGTACAGCAAAGTGACTCAGTTATACATATATGTATTTCCATTCTTATTCTGATTCTTTCCCCATTTATGTTATTACATACTGTTGAGTAGAGTTCCCTGTCCTATACAGTAGGTCCTTGTTAATTATCTATTTTTACAAATCGTAGTCTGTATATGTTAACTCCAAACTCCTAACTTATTCCTCCCCCCTACTTCCTCTTTGGCAGCCATAAGTTTGTTTTTGAAGTCTATGAGTCCGTTTTGCAAATAAGTTCAGTTGCATCATTTTTCTAGATTTCACATAAAAGTGATATCATATGATATTTGTTCTTTCTCTGATTTACCTCGCTCAGTGTAATAATCTCTAGGTCCATCCTCATTTTCTTATTTTAAAATCTTTGCTTCAAAACTACACACACCATTATTCATCCTCAGCTTCTTCTGATGGAGATTTTATATAAAAGAAACCAGAGACTCAGTGCCCCAGTGAGTGGCTGTTCATCTGTGGTCTCTGCACCTCTGGGAGAAGGGAGTTTGTTTACAACACTGCTGTGATGGGTTCAGAAAGCTGTTTTTGCTTAGTGTCTTTTGTTGGTAAGATAAATAATATTTTACACACATATGTCATGATTATTTTTCAATGTATGTGGGTACTATGTTGTTCATTTGCTAAGTCGTGTCCTACTCTTTGTGACCCCATGAACTGTAGCATGCCAGACTTCCCTGTCCTTTGCTGTCTCCCAGAGTTAGCTCAAACTCACGTCCATTGCACTGATGATGCCATTCAACCATCTCATTCTCTGTCATCCCCTTCTCTTCCTGCCCTCAATCTTTCCCTGTATTAGGGTCTTTCCCTAATGAAAGTCAGTTCTTCGCATGAGGTGGCCAGAGTACTGGAGCTTTGGCTTCAGCATCAGTCCTTCCAATGAATATCCAGGGTTGATTTCTTTCAGGATGGACTGGTTTGATCTCCTTGCTGTCCAAGGGACTCTTGAGCATCTTCTCCAGTAGCACAGTTCGAAATGGGGGTTCACAGTTGTTTTCTATGATATGGATTTTCCTAATTGATAGCTAATGAAAAGGCAGCTCTTAACATGTGGGGAGTTGGCATGGCAAAAAAGGCATCTCATATTTTTAAATATTGGGAACACCTGTCCTAAACTGAAATTGGATGTCCAAGTGTTTTGAATCTATACCCTTACTTATATCATGAATGTGTTGGATATTTTTAAGATGTCTCTGCTTCAGTTTCTACTCTGAAAGGAAGATGGCTCACTGGTCAGCTGCTTCTGAGCAGAGGCAAACACGGAGAAGGGGGTGCCTTCGGTCACAATTCAGTGGTGTCGAAAGGCCCTCTTTAGTAAGCTCTCGGTGCATTTGTGGGCATTGTGCTCTGCCTGCTAGGAGACATTAGCAGTAAATATTCATTCTATGTTTGCAGTGACTGAGAACAATTTCTCATTTCTGAGGATTGCTCTCCTCATGCTTCATTCTTACTCGTTAGCTCACTTCTCTTTTCTGGCTCGTGACTCCTCTGCCTCCACAAATGGAAGTTCAGGACTTTATAAAAAGAATCCAGTATTGCTTACCCAAAGCCCTTCTGAAGGAAGAAAGGAGGGAAGCCATCTTCCCTGGCTGCCTGCTTCATGCTCCGAGTAAACCTTCCCTTCTTAGATGTCATGATTTCCATTATCGCGGAGAGGGATGTGGGGCTTGGAGAGGGTCAGTATCATGCTGATGGTGGCTGCAGAGGAGATGGGGAGTTTGGGAATCAGTCTTGGGTCTGGAGATTTCTAAAATCTGTGCTTTTCCTCCCTCCCTCCCTTCCATCTCTATAATACTTAAGGACTTATTAACCACTTCGGATTTTGGGGTGAATTTACATTTTTCGTGGATACATGAGCTTTATCTTGCACTCAAGACTTCGCTTATATTCTCAAATAAGTCCCAGCCTCTCCTCTGGGATTCTTATTTAATTTATTTATTTTCAATTGAAGGACAATTGCTTTGTAATATTGGTTTCGTTTCTGTCATATATCAATGTGAATTAACCATAGGTGTACGTGTGTCCCTTCCCTCTTGAACCCTCCCTCCCACCTCCCACTCTTTCCCACCCCTCTGGGTTGTTATAGAGCCCTGGTTTGATTTCCTTGAGTCATATGGCAAATTTCTATTGGCTATCTATTTTACATATGGTAGAATATATGCTTCCATGCTACTCTCTCCATTCACCTGGGATTTTTTTTTTTTTATGTCTAGGAAAATCCAAACATAAATTTATATTTTCAGGTTAATAACTTGAAAACCTAGTACCAAACAGTTCTAATTATATGTTAGAAAGTGAAGTGTTTTGCTTTGTGCTTTCAGACAAGAGAGTGCTCACAGGAACAATAGAAACAAATTCCAAATGTGGACTCTCTCAACCAACAACTAACCTTTTGCTAAAAACATTCACCTGTGTTGTGATGTTATTGTCCCGAGAGATCAAAGTATTGGGATGCGTTTACCCCAGGGTCCTTCCTGTGTGCTGATATCTATCATTCTGCCCTCCGCTGTGTTGAGAGGCAGTGAATATAGTATCTAAACGTACTGTCAAACCTTGCTGGTTTGTCATGTCCCCTTTCTTCAGTCTCCCGTTTCATCATTAATTCTGTCATTTTCCTATTTCTTGTCAAGGCTTTGAGCCATGAGCTGTGATGGACAGCTCACAATTCTGACCTTTCCTGCCTCTCACATTCTTTGGCAGAAACACTTACAGTAGTAAACAGCCGACTGGAGAATTGCCGTTGGTGGGACAACCAGCCCCCAGCCTCCTTTCCCAGGCCAGAGTCCTGTTCCCAGGCAGCTCCAGCGTGGGGACGTGTGGGTGCCCTAGGCCGAGCTGTGGCCCTGACACCAAAGCTGGGTCCCAGCCATCTTTCTGAGTGCCAAGCGTGCCTGGGCCTCCTATGTGGGCTGTGAATTCCCCTGGGATTTCTTTGGAAGGAATGATGTTAAAGCTGAAGCTCCACTACTTTGGCCACCTCATGTGAAGAGTTGACTCATTGGAAAAGACTCTGATGCTGGGAGGGATTGGGGGCAGGAATAGAAGGGGACGACAGAGGATGAGATGGCTGGATGGCATCACTGACTTGATGGCCGTGAGTCTGAGTGAACTCCGGGAGTTGGTGATGGACAGGGAGGCCTGGCGTGCTGTGATTGATGGGGTTGCAAAGAGTCGGACATGACTGAGCGACTGAACTGAACTGAATCTTCTCAGCCACTTTGGAGAGGGTGGAGCTCTGGGGTTTCCTAAGACAAAATGCAGTGCCTTCCAAAGAGCTGCTCCTCAGCACTGAGTTACTGACCCCAGGCTCCTGAGACCTCTGGTCTGGAAGCACTCCAGCCCAGCTCTGCTTCTCTGGGGCCTCTCAGAACACACAGGGTGCCCCTCTCTTCAGGGCTGCTTTCTGTTTCTTGGTCCCCATGGCATGCAGAAATTAGACCTTCAGGCTCTCAGCATTATTCTAGTGGTCCAGGGAAGTGAGAACTGGGAACACACTGGACGCTGCCTCTGAAAGAATGACCTGCTTCATCTGCTCCTGCTGTGGAGGTGAGGCTGGCTGGCGGCTCGGGTGAGAGGGAAGGCACCTTGGAGTCTAGATGAGCTGTTACACATCTTGTACTAATTAGCCTGTCATTCCCCTTTGTCTTAACCAAGGCTATTACCCTGGACTTGTCATTGCTGGATCTGTTCTCTTTGTTTATGGTCTCCAGTTCCCTTAAGGCCTTATATGAACAAAGTAACAAGATGAAAGAAACATGGTGGGCCTGTCAGGAAGAGCAAATGCTTGAGGCTGTATTGAAGCAAAACTTCCATTCCTTTATCATCCATTCGTCCATCCATCTATCCATCAATCCATCCACTTGTCAAAAAATTTTTTAAAGTGTCTTCAGTGTGCCCCAAATCATGTGAATTGCTCAAAATATAAATGTAACTCAAGTGTATAAAAAGTTTTCAGCTTTCCAGGATCACTCTTCATTTTGTGAGCCTAAGTGACCTGTACCTTTATTCTGCGAACTGCAGAAATCCAGTCACCCTTTCTAAGGGCTCTGTGAGGATATACCTATGCCTGCTCATGTCACCTCTTTCTCTGGGTGCTGCTCTATCTTGGGATTCTCTCATCACCTCTTCTCTGCCTCTACTTCTGCACAAGCTGTCTGTGCTCTGGTTTGTTTCAAAACATAAACCCATTTTCTTCCTTTATTGCCTAAGGCTGCTATTAGGGGGTAGGGGTGAACAGGTCACAGTGGTACCTTAGAATTCCTTGTGAGAGAATTGTAACATAGACAAGGAAAGCCTGAGGAATATATTGGCCTTCACTGCTCCAAAAGCATCTCCCATCACCCACCTCCCATCTCCCTGGTCAGCCATCATCTTGCTAGTGAGTCAACTGCCACTCATCCAGGCTTTCCCTTTCTCTAGCCTCAGGCTCTTCACTTGAGAAGAGCAGGGAGGACTGTCTTAGCAGCTGGATAATGTCTCCTTAGGGGTGCCCCAGGGCCCCCAGGGGCTTGATTTTTGACATTGTTTGGTTTCTTATTGTCTTCCTCTTTTCATATGTGACCTCAGGCATATTCTTTGCAAATTAAAAAGCATGCCATAGTGTTTTCCCCAATTAAAAAAAAAAAAAACAAAAAAACAACAACCAAGTTTTCTCCAAAGATAAATCAGTCATTCCACCTAGAATGTAGAGATAGCTATAGGCAGCTTTTACAGTTGCATTTTGTTTCGTAATTAAGATGGCAGCGTCCCTGCCGCCAACCTGGGCACAGCAGGAGAGACAGTGCATGAAGCAACTTTGCAGCAAAATATGAGTGATGGGACAAGGATGTGCAATGGCTGCTATAGGACCACACAGGAGGAAGCATTTAAGTTCCACCTGCTGCTTCCTGAAAAGCTTTGTAGACTGACTTGACTTAGGAATTTTCCAGGAAGATAATGAGGAAATGGCATTCTAAGCAGCTAGAACAGTATGTGAAAGTCACAGAGGTGTTCAGAGGCCTGGCAGCTTGGAGGAACAATGAGTGTTGGTGTGTTAGGAGCATGGGATGAAAGGATGGGCAAGGACTCCCTAGCATGCTCAGGATTGACAATTCTCCCTGTATCAGCCACGCCACTGTGAACTCTGTGCTTTCAAGGCGGCTGCGGCAGAGAGTGAACTGGGGAGATATCAGGTGGGGGTCAGGTGGGGGCCTTCTACTCATGAAGGCCCGAATTCCAGCAGGACATGGAGATCAGATATACCTGTGAGTGTGCTTAGTCACTTCAGTCATGTCCGACTCTGTGAGACTCTATGGACTGCAGCCTGTCAGGCTCCTCTGACCATGGGATTCTTGAGGCAAGCCGTTGCCATGCCCTCCTCCAGGGGATCTTCCCAACTCAGAGACTGAACCTGTGTCTCTAATGTCTCCTGAATTGGCAGGCAGGTTCTTCACCACTAGCACTATTTGGGAATCCAGAGATCAGATACATGGCCGGCCAAATGACTTCATCGCCACCATGGGTTTGCTGGGGCTGTCTGGCTAGTGCATTGCGCCCACCAGTATGCCTGAATTTGTGTCTGATTCATCACACAGAAAGTCAACCAATAAATGTGGGTTGAAAGAATGAATGGGGAGTTGAACATAGTGTCCAAAGAAGTATTCAGTGACTGTCATTTCATGTCATACATCTAAATGTGACTGACAAGTCCTGTACTGACATGCACAATATGAGTTCCCAAATAAACAGGGCACTTACTTGCTACCATTTTAAAGGATAACTTCAGGATGGTTTAATAAAGAGATAAACTACAAAGGCTAGGCAGGTTACAGGGAATCTACAAGAGATGGTAAAGTACCCGAGGGCAGTCTTCACCCCCGTAAATCCCCAAGGTGAGAGAAGGGATGTTCCTGGAGCCTGGAAGGAGAAAGTTATGTAGGGTGGGCCACGCTGACAGGCCCTGAGCCTTTAGTGGAGGTTTGTAATCAGCTGGAAGAACCCAAGGGAGTGCTACCTTGCCATGACTTTCCTCTCTCCCTCCATCTTCCAGCAGGCCACCCGACTGGCTAAATTCCACCAGAAGCTGAAGGGCAAGGGGGCCTGTGGCCCCTCCCAGGCAGAGGGCAGGGTGTGTCTACCACTTTTTGTGGTTCCGCCCTTTTCACTTGAGATCAGAAGGCAGAAGGCATGTGGAGGCAAACAGAATTCTTCCTCCCTGGAATGTCATCTGTGTGAATCTTCTGCTTTGGCTGCTGTCTCAAGGCAACACAGGCTTCACATTAGACTCAGGCAGTCACTGCTCTGCATAGCTTCAGTGTGCTCTCTGATCTCTACAAAACCGACTGACAAGCCTGGCTCGGTGGCTAAGAGTGAATTCAGTTGTGCGCTTAATTCCTACAGTAGCAAAGCAGAAGGACCTCCTTAAAGACGTGAACTTTGATCAGGAAACATATAGTCTCAGACAGAAGTTAGGGCTACTATTTAAATATTTGTGCTATGATTGAATAGAAGGCCGCACGTTGGTAGCCTTGATGGAAAGGGAAGTGGCACTTGTTACACTTTATCAGGTTCTATGTCACATGCTTTGCAAGACTGAAGCTCTCAGGTCATTGAAATTGGGGGTCCATATTCATCACCACCATAGGTCTGTTAAAAACTTGATAAAACTTGCCATCTCTATGTAGTACTTCTGTAAGACTAAAGCATTTTTGCAAAGCTTTGAAAAATTAAACTAATGTAAAACCTCTGTGGGGAATTGTTTTCATAGCTGGCTTGAAAGCATCAACGATTAAATAACAATGCTTCACGAGGCAGTCGAGCATGGTGCCCTGCTGAAGCTGCAGAGAAATCTGAATAAACAGAATGCAGAAGCTCAGTAGGAATTTGACCAGGCTAATAATATTTCATTGGTCTATAAACCTGTAATTTAGCCTCAGGATTTCTGCCCTTTGTTTCCCTTCTCAACTTGGTTTTCCCTTGTACTTTGTGACAAGGAAAATAAGGTTGTCATAAACCTTCCACCTTAGATGGTGGATTCATTGCAAGCAGCACTGGTTTTTACTACCGACCACAAATAAGAGACAATGGGGCTCGATGATACTATTGGATTTTATGCAGTTGGACTTGGTGCTGCTGGATTTGTTGGAAGTCTCCTGAGGCTCATGTGCTCCTTCTGGGAATTTTATTTTTCTAAATGAAGTGGACTGAAGAGGTTTCAGCTTTGATCACTTTTCTTTAATGACATCATAATAACAGGGCTGGGTGAAATCACATATCTCTTTGCCAGATTTCCCTAACACCCAGTTCCGTTGCCCAGATGAAGATGACAACCGACTGTGCTCAAGGAGACAGAAGGACGCATGTCTTTAACAAGGTGTTACTGGAAGAAATATACTGACCAGATGCTAACATTAAATCATAATCTATCTGACTTTACTACAGCCAAATTAAAATGGCATTACTGTCAATCAGGAGCTCCTCTTTTAAAAAATCTCGCCGTTATAGAAATCTTTTCTTGAACTGTGACTTCGGTAGCCCTAGCTATCTAGCTAGGCACACAAAAAAGTCTTTTTTTGAGACAATTCACATTTTGTTCACTCTTGCTCTTACTTGCTAAGATATGAACTCTAGCTCCTTGCAGAATGAACTTCACCTCCTCCAATAATTTCTGGAAGTTTCTATGATGTGACTTACGTGTGCTTATGAGCCAGGAAGGTCATCTCCCACGAGGTGTCTGGTAGGTTCCCCACTCCCTGCTCCTGCTTCTGCTGGCTATTGCTGCAGTCACTCGATGCACCAGAATGCCTTGTCATCAGAGCTTTACTGTGTGCTCTGAGCCATCAGTGTAGCTGGCTATGCTATTTTAGGCACAGAAATAAGGATACTGTTATTCTCTATTAGCCAGGTAGCAAGGCAGCACCGCTTATGTTTCAAAAACCAAAAACATTTAAAAAATAAAAATAGCTTCTTTAGTTTTAAGTTGAAGTCCATTTCCCTCCCCTTCCTCCCAAAATATGGGAGTTGGAAGAAATACCCAGGTGACAGACACCATGCTCTTTCTCACTGGCTGCTTGTCTTCCAGGACTCTTTTGGGTCAATTTACTCCAGGAAATTAGTCTGTCGGGTGACAATGGGGTCCTGGCCATCCTGCCTCACCAGACAATTAGACACGTTCATATTGGAGGCCTGGCACTGAACACCATTTAGTTTAAGCTGGGATTTCCTCATCATGGAGTGCGATTGACTTGAAAATCAGTGCTTTGAGACTCTCTCAAGCTCAGGCCTAAGTGGACAGTGGGGTGAAGCGAACCAGAGGAGTGGCCTCTGTTACAGGATGCTGTGTGCACCCTCTCATTCATATACTGGGATCCTTACCCCCAGTTTCTTCGAGTGTGACTACATTTGAGATGGGGTCTTTATGGAGGTGATTAAATGAAAACTGGTCATTTAATGTGGGCTCTAATCCAGTATGGTTGGTATCCTTAGAAAAAGAGGAAATCAGGGCAGATAGACACCACATAGAGGGAGAGGACGTGGAGACACAGCGAGAAGAAGACCGTCTACAAGCCAAGGAGAGAGTCCTGGGACAGTCCTTTCCTCCCTGTCCTCAGAAGGGGCCAATCCTGCCAGTATCTTGGTCTTATCATCTTGATTTTTAAAAAAAAAATAATTTTAAAGGATTAGTTGCTTTACAATGTTGTGTTAGTTTCTGCTGCGCAGCAAAGTAAATCAGTCATATCTATACATATATCCACTCATTTTTAGATTTTCTTCCCATGTAGGTCACCACTGAGCATTGAGTAGTGTTCTCTGAGTTATCCAGTGTTTTCTCATTAGTTATCTATCTTATACATAGTACTGTATATATGTCAGTTGACATCTTGATCACCAGCCTTCAGAGCTGGGAGATGGTGCGTTTCTGTTGTTTAAGCCACTTGATCTCTCTGTGGGCTTCCCTGGTAGCTGAGACGGTAAAGCGTCTGCCTACAATGCGGGAGACCCGGGTTCGATCTGTCTGTGGTCCTTCGTTACGGCAGCCCTCGTAGCCCCACAATATCCCAGGAACAGTTCTCAGGTGGGGCCTGAGAGGCTGACTGTGCCTGCAGAGATGGAGCAAGCCACCCTGCGTGCTGTGAGTTATTCTGAGAACCACCAGTGTGAAGGCCAACCAGCAAGAGGTGACCAGTGGTGTTCTTGTGGGGAGGTGCAGCCCAGGAGTGAGGAGTCTGGAAGAGGCAAGATGGGACTTCCCTGCTGGTCTAGTGGTTAGGACTCTGGGCTCTTACTGCAGGGGGTGTGGATTCGATCCCTGGTTGAGGAACTAAGATCCTGCATGCCGTGCAGCGTGGCAAAAAAAAAAAAAAAAAAAACAAAGTGATAAAGACTGGAAGAGCCAAGATGCCTAGACTCAGGAAGATGTCCATCGTTGTCAAGAAGTCTGTCAGAGCCTAGACTGAATGACAAAGAAAATGATAGGACTCTTGTTTGGGGAAAAACCAAGGATGAGTAAGGCTAAGACTTAGTGTCTGGACACTGTAGGGGAATGTGTGTACCTAGTTATGGGAGGAGGGTCAGGTCCTGTCATTAGAATCTGACCCTAAAATCAGATGGGACTACCAAGGTCATTTTCCATCCCAAACACTTATGTTTCTGACCTGTCTGTTCTTAAATCACCCCTGACTGGTGATATATAGGGTCCTAGTATCTAAAGCAAGCTAAACCTATAAGAAATAATGTAAAATGCCTTCAGTGCTGAAGTGGTGGCCCAGGGAGGCAGTGAGGTCATTGCACAGCCACTACGATTCTGCTGAATGAACAAGGGTACATCTTCCACAGGAGCCATTTGCTTGGTACGCTTATTAATTTCCAATGTGCCATTCTGGGATCTTTCCCAGAAATGTCATCCGTGACTCCTGGGAGGAATTTTTCCAAGCAGGTGTCCCTGTTTTGCCGCTAGTAGTGGGAGCTTCTGAAGCAACATGAGTTGCCTTTCATGTACCACATACCCCAGGCAGAAGCAAAAATGCCCAGCACGGGAGAGACTGTAGACAGTGTAACTAGGGTTTCAGTTTAGTTTCGCCTGCAAATGGAAAACAATTTAAGCTGCTGCTCTACCGGTTCGTGAAAGTGGTCAGAGCTACTAGCACAGAACATAGTCTCAGATTTGCTGGGTCTAATATTCTAGAACAGCATTTTTCAGACATTTTGTAACAGAATCCTTTGTTCAGATGGATTCTTAAGGAGAGCTCATGACAACAGAGGGGAGAGGAACAGCTTTAGTTGAAACAGAGAGAGGAGGTCTGCCTGCTGCTCATCCCCCAACCGGAGAGTTTTTGATGAAGGTCAGTTTAAAAGCCAACCTCAGATTTTAATTCATGCAGAAAGAGTAGCTCATTCATTAACTGGCCAGGCTGATATATTATGAATATATTACGAATATTGAAAAACCTAAGAAACTTTTAGATTTTCAAAATATGAGACTACAACCTTAAAAAAGATGAAAAGAAAGCTAAGCAGTGGTCCCAATTATTTGCTGCTCTTTTAACAAGCGATCCCAATACTTTAATGGCTTGAGATAACAACATGCATTTAATTTGTTCCTGAATTGCAATTTGGATGGGGACAGCTCTGCTCCAGTGGCCTCAGGCTGGGGCAACTTAACAAGGACTGGAACGTTCACTTCCAAGATGGTTTACTCAGATGGCTGGCAGGTTGGTGTGCTGTTAGCTGGGGGCTCAGTTGGGGCTGTTGGATTGGAGCCTTGATTAGTTTTCACAGAAGTCTCTCCTTGGGTTGCTGGAGATTCCACAGCATGGCAACTGCCTTCCAACAAAGTAGAGATCCAGACGGGCAGTTAAAGCTGCCAGTCTTGTGAGAGTTTCCCTTGGAAACTGAGATGGTGTCATTTTCCCTTCATTTCATTGGTCAAAGCAGCTACAGACCCCACCCACATTCGGCCATAGACCACACCTCTTCATAGGAGGAGCGTCAAAGAATTTATGGCTGTCTTTAAACCACGGCCGTGGTTTCTTTCTTTCTTTTTCCTTCTATTTATTCTGTCATCATCCTGTTCTTCCTCCTGCAATGATAAAAATGTATGGAATCATTACTGTGCACCAGACACTTTTCTTAGTATTCCAGCAGCATGTAAGAGAGAAGAGACAATGCCATATTCACAAGAGAAGGTTTGTTTCCTCCACAAACTATCACTAAAGAGAAGCATTCACAATTTATGATCACTTACATGTAACAAATGTTTAGAGGTTGCCAACTGTATGTGCCAGATGCTGGAGGGACTACCAGAATCATTAAGACCCAGGACTTACCTTCATTGAGTTTACAGTCAACAGGGATCAGACAAGACAGCAAACGGCCATTTTTATTATAGACCTATAAGCAGTGTGCTGGGAGAGCACACGGCCGGGGAGACCGATTTTGGCTGAGGGGTGGGGAATGATTCATGGTGGAGGCAGCAGTTGAAGACACTTCAGATGGAGGCTGAGAATGAGGCACATTCCAAGATAGGAATCCGATGAGAAGATGCTCAGAGGTTGGAAAATGCTGGTTTGATTAGGAAACGATGCTTCAGGTGTTTTGGTAGGAGTTTGATGTCTGCATAGGGGAGCTTAGGGGAGATAATGCTGGGAACACGGCTTGGGGGCCTTGTTGGGGAGGCCCCGGAATTGTATTTTTAAAGCTCTGATTTGGAATACTTAAAAGTTCTCATGTTTTATTTGAGAATGAAAATTTTTTTTGAGTTCACAAAGATGCACAGTTCTGAAGTGCCAACCACAGCTGGCGTGAAAGGAGATATGGGCTCACAGCAGAGGATGGCTGGAGACATGGGCCGTTTCTTCCTACCATCCTCCATTCAGCATTAGCATAGCTGTCTGCTTTCGGAGATACTCTACTTCCTGTTGGAAACTTTTGAGTGAGGATCATCACCTTTTCCTGGGCTTTCCTTTTAGAGTCTCAAAGGCCTGGCTGCTGGTGTGGAAAGCTTTCCAGAATAGCTGTTGCTCCCTTTGGGTGAGATGCCTATGGTCAGCTGGAGAAGAGCAAGCAGGATATGGAGCTGAGGACCTGGAAAAGTGGCTGCTGCTGCCGGTTCTGTTGCCAGTGGACAGCAGGATCTTGGAGAAGAGCAAAGAAGCAGATAAAATCTATTGCGAGGATAACAGAGAAAAGCAGTTTTCAAATTAGAGGTCAGGGTAGTGGGGGTTTCTTTGTGGTTTAGGGGCTGTGGGTAGAGGAAGAATGTTAGTGATTATTTCTTATTTCAAGTGAGAAGATAATGCCACAACCAGAGGAATTGTGATAAAGAATGTAGGAAAATCACTTCAAAGAGAAATAAGAGGGTCAGAGTTAGCTCGTTTGTGGATGATAGCAAGGCCTGGAAACATTTTGAAGGAAGAGAGAAAATGCTTTGAGAGTTATAAAGACGTAGAAAACTAAGGAAAATAGAAACAACTCTTCAGATTTTTATTTTGATATCCCTGAAGTCTGATAGAAAAGCTGGGAAGATCTTTAGGAATGAGGATAGAACCGTGAAAGCAGGAGAAAGAATGCATTTTTAAATCGTTCTGAGTTTCTTGGCCCATATGCTTGTGGGTGAACACAAATATAATTAAAAGAATATGCTACCCCCTATTGGGGGGCATTCTGCGTACAAGGAGAGAGGTCACTTCATTAGCCAGGGTAGCTCCCAGCCTACTGGATGATGGAATCACAAGCAGGACGTTCCTCTGCCCATCACAAAAGAACCCACACAGTCACTTTTTGGGAAGTGGAAGAGTTACTGCACGTTAACCTTAGAATCTGTCGCCCTCTCCCCAAAGCCCCCAAAGCGGTGTCAGATTTGGGGCTTGTGCTGAAAGTCTACTTTGAGGGCCCATCACAGTGTGTAGTCATCCAGTTTATTTTTATTTCTTTTTCAACCCTCTATTTGTCCTCCGGCCTCCCCTCAATTAGGATGTATGTTGCTTGAGAGCGGGACCTTGCCCGTTGTCCACTGCTCTATCTCTAGTGCAGCTCACAGTGTGGTAGAGAGTGGTTTAATGAGCGAACAGAACTGCTGCCCCTTGGAGCAGTCTTTTCATAAATTTTGGAGGAAACATTTTCCCTCTTGCTAGTCACTTTTTTTTTTTTAAAGAAATCATGCCTAAATTTAGAGGAGTATCCAAGTCCAGAGAATGAAAAGACAGGAGAGTATCGTGGCAGTAGAGCCTCAAGCCTCCAGTAGCAAGTGGTAGTTGGACACTAAGAATTGTGACCAGTCTGAGTGGACCAGAGGATGGGAAACACCACACGTTTGCATGATGCTGCCCATGCTTCAGGGTCCCCAGGAGGAAACAGGAGGACAGGTGGGCAATGGTCCCAGCTGGTGTGGGAGGCCAGGTTGCTAAGCGTCATGAGGAGCTGTCGGTGGAGCTGGAGTCAGGGTTATACTCACCAACTGTGGGGCTGCCAGGGATCAACATTCATTCCCGGGATATGATAACCTCGTGTCTGCAAGATGAACAGTGAGACTTTGAAAGGATGGTTTTGTGGAAGATGGGAGGATGTTCCAGTGGGAACGTGATGGGACACGTTGTGTGTGATGGGACAGTTTCTGGTTACCAAGAGAGAGGGCCAAAGGGGTGAGTAATTAGAGTTTCAAGGCAACTTCTAGCTTTCAGATTGAGCTCAATTCAGACAAGTGAGTAGATGCCATAGAAATATGGACCAAACTTTAAAAAATGTATCCAAGGAGCTGAGCACTCCTGGAGACAGGAGGCCATTTGGTTTGTTGTCATTTAAGGCAGGGGTCTGCACCCCTCTGGCAGAGGTCCAGCACCAATCCTTGGCCGGTTCAGAACTGGGCCGCACAGCAGGAGGTGAGCGGCTGGCACGCGAGTGAAGCTTCATCTACCGCTCCCCATCACTCGCATTGCCTGAACCATTGCTAACATTACCACCTGCACCATCTCCCCCATCCCATCCATGGAAAAATTTGTCTCCATGAAATTGGTCACTGGTACCAAAAAGGTTGAGGATCGATGATTTTAAGGCCATTTCCTTTAAAAACATGAAACACCCAAGCATATGATGCCACACTCATTCTGTAAACTCAAGGTCATGATGTCTGGGGATGGGAGAGAAATGTTTCTCTCAGTTAAGCCAAATACACACCCAGAAAGTATGTCTGAATATTGTTTCTCTTCCCTTCTAGTCACTAGGAGCCTAGAAGAATCCTTGGCAGGAACATAGGGGTATCTAATTTATGTGAAGAAATTTTATACAGTGGTGGCCTTGTAGCTAGTGGGGCTATTATTCTGAGAAGTTGTGTTCTATTTTAACTTTTGAACAAAAACAATTTCAGTTAAGATGAGGTCTTTTGAATATTGTTGGTTTGCATGGTCACTTTGTGCCTTGTCTCCATATGAAATATGGTAGGGCATTCTCTGCCCCACATTTTAATTAATCTTTCAACTCTATCTGTTAAAGAGCAGAGATTTGCAATTGCTTTGAATAGAAGGCAACATTAAAACCCTGAGTAGGTCTGCAAAGTCCAGCATAAGTGTCTGTTTCACTTCAAATGAGGTTGTTTAGGATTTTAAAGCCCTCTAACTTCTCATCTACTGATGCCTTTTGAAGATGAAGTATGGGATGCCAGTGTAATAGGGTCAGTACTCAACTCTCCATGGGTAATTGAAGTCCACAGACAGTTCCATTTCCTCTGTAACTAGAAGGTGTAATCCCTCCATCCACCCTTCCTCCCCACCTAACATTTGTGTGAATTCCTTAACAGGAAGCAAAATAACGTTTTTTGAGTTTCCTGATTAGGTTGTCTTGAGTCTGCTCAGGTTGTGAAAACAGAACAGCATAGACCAGTGAGTTGTAAACAACTTAAACCGCTTTCTCACAGGAGACTGGAAAGCTCAAGATCAAGATGTGGGCAGATTCAATGTTCTGTGAGAGCCCACTTCCTGGTTCATAGAGAGCCAGGCAGCCTCAGTGGGGCTCTCGAGGGTTGTCTCTGTTAGAATGAGCAGAAGTCAAGGTCGGCACATGGCAGAAGGCATGAGGGAGCTCGGTAGAGTCTCTCTTATAAGGGCACTAATTCTGCTCTGTGAGCTCCACCCTCATGACCTAATTACCTCCCTGAAAGCCCCACCTTCTAATACCCTTACACTGGAGCTTAGTTTCCACATATGGATTTGGGGGAGGACAGACTTAGTCTGTAGCAAGAATTGTTCTCAAATGTGCAATGAAAAAAAAGGGTAAATGATAGAAGGGAGGAGAGAAAAGAGGGATGAGGAGACATAATGTAAGTGGTTGTGTTACAGGAAGGCAGAAATGAATTGTCTGAGAGAACATACTGTGGTGCTAGGGTGGAGAGCAGCAGGGTAAGGGAACCCAGGAGAACTGCCCTGCCACGTGGCTCACAGTCTCAGGTTTTACGGTAATGGGGTGAGTTTCTGGATTGTCTCTGGCCGATCGTTCTGACAGAGCATCCTTCCTGGTGGTGCAGGTGAGAATTCTAGTGTGAGGGTTTCTGGGAGATTATCAGGACCTATTCTGTCTTCCCTCTTCCTTTTGGCCCCTCCCAAACTCTCCTGGCTAGTTTCATTGGGGACAGCACTGAGCTCTTTACTGGGACCTCCTGTTGGGAGCCGTTGTCATCGTGCCTGGCCAAGGTGAGCAGTTTTGGTCACCCAGTTCTCTAACAGTTGAACTGTCTACACTGCCCCAGTCACTACAGTGTTCTATCCTGATTAGAACTCCCTAGGCCCTGGGGCTTTTCCTGCTTTGTCCACAGATCTCCTCAACTGAGAAGGAAGTCTGCTTGTTCTAGCAGGGGCAGCCCTCGAGTGCCCCACCTATGCTGACTGGTTCTCAGATGGACTCACGGATTCTGGATGCTCTCAGCTCAAGGCCTTTGATATTTGGAACTTTTGTGGAATCTGATGAATCAATCAACCTTCACCTTGGTGCCTGCCGAGCCCATCTCTCTGCTGTTGCCTTCTCTGGTAGGAAAGATAAACGAAAATCCCATTATTCAACCCATGGTATTGCAATGGCAGTTTCCTTTGAGCCTCTTGGCAAAACCCTGCCTGCTTTAGAACTGTACATCATATTGGATCCATTGAGAGCCATTATTTATCTGACAGGATATTTATAAAAGCCAGCATTAGCTGCAGCTCCGAGTCAATATGTTTCTTTCTTGCTGACACACATCACACCAACAGGCTTGAAATATTTAAATACAATAGTCCCTTCAAGAAATCATTAATTTTTCTATCACTGCTAGAAGTGATAATTTGATGGATATGGATTTAGTTGGAATAGCTGAGCTGACTAGAATGGATACTTTCAAGTGTCTGGACTTGAGAGAAGCCTGTGTAGGGTCCAGTGAGGCACAAGTGAGAACCAGAACCCAGTGCCCTTTGCTCAACCCCCAGTGCCATCCCACCCACTTCAGCCAGGAAGGCGAGTACTCTGGGGGAAAATGCTTAAATATCAAGAAGAGGAAATGAAACAGGACAAACCACCTCATTACTGGTCTGTCTCTGTCCCAGCCTGTCTCCTTCCTCTTTCTTTCCCTGGCTCTCCTTTGCCCTCATTTCTCTTTTATCCCCCTCTCTCTTTTTCTCTGCCTCTTCCCCTGGTTTCATCTCCTGCTCTTTGATCTTTGCCTTCTCATTCACATTGCCTGCTTCATGTGGCTGTGCTGAAATTGATGACAGTCTTAAGTGCCTCCCCTAGGGTCACTGCTCCAGAGAGGGGAGGGGAGGGGAGGGGCTAAGAAATAGCACGTGTTTATTTGGCTGTTGGCTCAGTCTTTCCCCCAGGGTTCCTCATGCATAATTAATGCAGAAAGTTTCCCTGGCCCTTCACAGTACAGATCAGGGAGTCTAAAGTGTGAGACTTTTTGGATGGATGGACTTGGACCTTTTCAGAATGTATGGTACCTTGTGTTCCTGAGTCTGTTTCTTGACCAAACGAAAGAAGTCTGTGCAACTGTGTGCTCATCGGCCTAGCATTATGTTATGTTCTTTACAATAGCAGCTTCGTAGCCTTTCTGTCCCAGAAATGGCTCATCTGCTTTGAAGATGAGGCAGACAGTAAGGTAGGAGACACATTTTCCTGTGTGGTTCTTGATGACAAATCATGAATCAACCAGGAAAAATAAAAAGGCCAAACATTTCAGTGCAGCCTTAGATTGTCACCTTGGGACAACCTTGGCCTTTCCTCTCAGCCAAATTTGCAGGGAAAAAGGAAGTCAGAAGCTCAGAGAGCTGTTGGCAGGATGGTGAGGAGGGTTCCCTGTTGCCTTCTGTAGTTCCGTCCACCCTGCTGGCAGTTCTACCAGGACCACCCAGCCCTGCTTCTCCCCATTTGCTCCCTTATCAAAACAGTCATCTCTTGTATTGCATTCCTTCTGTTGTCACTTTTGACCTAATGTCTGAAAAAGTTGTGATTAACTTTTAGCTCTGAATTTGAAGACAGTACAGTGTATCTGAGATTCAGCTGAAGAGAGAGAGAAAAGTTAACAGCTATAAACAGTGTGTGATTAAAAGTATAAGAAATAAGCCAAGAGGGAGGTTCACTCTCAAATGCAGTGGGAAAGGTCCTGGTAGGAGGTGAGCATCTAAGCAGAACCCCAGAGGGTCTACTGGATGAAATTCAGGGCACAGGAGAGTGCAGGGTATTGTGGGAATGATGTGGTGAATCGGCAGAGCACTAACAACGGCTTGACGATGGGAAGTGGCTAATATTTTGTGAAAGTGTCACCCTCCACAGGGTATTTGTTTACAAGAAAGAATTGGAAATGGAATAATAAATTTTTTTATGGTGTGAATTTCAGGCTCTAGGACAGGTGGGTGGGAGCTATTTGCATGGGCATCTGTCCTCGTTTCCATGGTAGATTCTCCTCTAGTGCCTGCAGTGAGTCCTGCAGAAAAGCCTGACTGGTCAGCCAGTTCCCAGGGCCCCCTAAGAACAAAGTCTTATATGTGGAAGCGTCCCTCCCTCTCATCGCCCTAGAAACACGTCATTGTGAAATGCCATGGAGTTCACTTAGTGCCAGTTGTGAGATGTATCTCCTGTTATTTCTGCTGAGAAAGCTGTTTAATCTTTGGATTCAGCCTCAGAGTCCGTGAAGAAAAGTGATTTAAAGTTTAAGAGAGTCGACAGTGGCATTCAGGCATCAAACCACCTTTCTGGGTTGACTTACCTCAGTTCACGGGGAGGCGAAGAATGTCTGAGCTGGCAAGGACCTCAGAGACCCTCTAACTCATAATTTCTCAAGTTAACCGCACAGTCTTGAGAATTTGTGAGTGATACCTTTGAATTTTTTGAATTTTGATTTTTTACTTAGATAATAACCTAAAAAGAGAGTCAGGCTGCATTCTGAGTGATCACCTTATTACCAAATCCTGCTCTTTCAGTGCCTGATAGTATTGATGACCGAGTGGACAGTAAGCATTATGACTTTAATTATGCAGGCTGGGGAATAAAGAAGAGAGGTAGCTTTCATGTGGAAAAGGTGCCCTTGGATCATTTGAAGCCTGGATGGTATTACAAAGCCATATGTGAACAAGATTTCATGAAGTTTCAATAAATATGCCCCTCCCCAAATCCCCAGGTAAACTTTGGAGAAATCTGTTTAGTATTACACCCTGCCTTCTATTGTACAGATTGAGCTTAACAGCTGGGTGAAGTGAAAAAAAAAAAAAAAGATTCCAAAATGGCAGACTTGTGTTGGAGAGTACTCATTGCACTTGATTGGTCCAGCTGGGAAGAAAAGAGGAGAGGGTGGAAGGAGCAGGGAGAAAATAAAAGAGTCTTCATAATCTCTGGGAGAGTTTAGGTAGGAAATTATGGATGAAGATGAGAGAAAGAGAGGACTTAAACCAGTTTTGGTATGAAAAATTAAAAAAAAAAAAGGAAGAAACAAAATGGGATTTTACACAGAGCTATTCACAGTTAAAAATGGGATCTTCTTGTGCCTCCTGGGACCCCAGATGAATTGAAACTCACAGCTAGAAATTTAGCTCCACCAGGAGTTAAGTAGTGGCTGTGTTGGTTAACATCTTTTTCTCATACTATCCATGTGCCATTTTCATTAAGGCTGAGTGTTTACAATTTCTAAATGGCTTTGAATGGTTTGCTTACATGACAGAAGAATAGGGGTGGGGTGAGAAAGGGTAAGGCTGTATACCAAAGAAACCTGTTGTTCAGTTGCTCAGTCATGTCTGACTCTTTGTGACCCCACGGACTGCAGCACACCAGGCTTTTCTGTCCTTCACCATCTCCCGGGGTTTGCTCAAACTCACGTCCATTGAGTCAGGGGTACCATTCAACCATGTCATCCTCTGTCATCCCCTTCTCCTGCCTTCAATCTTTCCCAGCATCAGGGTCTTTTCTATGAGTTGGCTCTTCGCATCAGGTGGCCAAAGTATTGGAGCTTCAGCTTCAGCATCAGTCCTACCAATGAATACAGGACTGATTTCCTTTAGAATTGACTGGTTTAATTTCCTTGCAGTCCAAGGAACTCTCAAGAGTCTTCTCCAACACCACAGTTCAAAAGCATCAATTCTTTGATGCTCAGCCTTCTTCATGGTCCAACTCTCACATCTGTACCTCACTACTGGAAAAACCATAGCTTGGACTGAATGGACCTTTGTCAGCAAAGTAGCGTCTCTGCTTTTTAATACACTGTCTAGGTGTGTCATAGCTTTTCTTCCAAGGAGCAAGCGTCTTTGAATTTCATGGCTGCAGTCACCATCTGCAGTGATTTGGGAGCCAAAGAAAATAAAGACTGTTAATGTTTCCATTGTTTCCCCATCTGTTTGCCATGAAGTGATGGGACCGGATGCCATGATCTTCGTTTTCTGAATGTTGAGTGTAAAGCCAGCTTTTCAATTCCCCTCTTTCACTTTCATCAAGAGGCTCTTTAGTTCCTCTTTGCTTTCTGCCATTAGAGTAGTGTCAAGTGGTGTCATCTGCATATCTGAGATTGTTGATATTTCTCCTGGCAATCTTGATTCCAGCTTGTGCTTCATCCAGCCTGGCATTTCGCATCATGTACTCTGCATATAAGTTAAATAAGCAGGGTGACAATATACAGCCTGATGTACTCCTTTCCCAATTTTGAACCAGTCTGTTGTCCCATGTCCGGTTTTAACTGTTGCTTCTTGACCTCCAAACAGGTTTCTCAGGAAGCAGGTAAGGTGGCTTAGTATTCCTATGTCTTTAAGAACTTTCCACAGTTTTTTGTGATCCACACAGTCAAAAACTCTGGTATAGTCAATGAAGCAGAAAAAGCCTGTGGCAGGGCACAACTCATGAACATTTATCCAAGAAAAAGATAAACATATAACTCAAATGGGCTTCCCCAATGGCTTAGTGATAAAGAATCTGCCTGCAATGCAGGAAACTCAAGAGACATGGATTCGATCCCTGGGTCAGAAAAATCCTCTGGAGGAGGAAATAGCAACCTGTACCAGAATTTCTGCCTGAAAAATCCCATGGACCGAGGAGCCTGGTGGGCTATAGTCCAAAGGGTGTCAAGGAGTCGGACATGACCGAACGACTGAGCACACATAGCTTCAGGGGAAAGAAAAGTCTGACTGGCTTGGGGGGATTTTGAACATGGTTTGGGGCTCATTAAGTAGATGACCCTTAAATGGAAAAATCTGCCATTTCATGTTCATTTTGAAACCTTGTGCTTGTCATGGTCCCACTGATGGTAGCTAGTTCTTTATATAATGGCATTTTCCCATTTTTGAGGCTTTAAAGAGAAGAAAAGAATGTTCAAAACCACTGGAACTGCTCCAGGAGGCTGTAGAGCTTTCAAAGAATGGCCTTCTCCAAAGGGAGGAAATAAAAGGATGCCCTTCCTTTCCTAGATTAAAAAAATTGAAGCCAATATGCTTTGTATTATACTTTTGGAAACTCTTGTCAGTCTCCATTGTTATCTGATTGTTTAGCAATCCAGGCAGGTTGACACGGTTAGTTTGATTCCACAGGCTATCTTGGTCAGAGTAATAAAGTGCTTGGCACTGATGCCTATAGCAGTTCTGGTTACCATGGAAGGGAAAATGCTTTGAGATTGGGCAAGATCTCAGTAACAACACAATGCCATCCTTCTTGGCCAGCAAGATGGAAGCTCATCAGATTTCTCAGTCATATTTGAAGTGACTTTAAAGCCAGTGATTTTTTTTCTTTTTATTTATGGTTGATAATTTTTTTTTGAAGTGATTATGAGATTATGTTAAGAAGCTACAGAAGAAAGTTGTTCTTGCTGGACACAATAATGTGCATATGTCCGCTTTTTTTTCTTTCCTTTTTTTTTACAGCTTCTGTGTTGTTGTGGTTTTGGAACAGTAACATACCCATTTGTTAATCAAATGCCTAAGTTAGGGGGCTAGTGTCGTTTTAGTGCATGGTTCTTCTGTCTTCCTAGATTCCAAACACTGGAAGCGATAATAAAATGGTTCCAACTACCCTTGTGTCTTTGCTTGGAAATATACATTTTCAAGAGATACACCAAAAGCCAAGTCTTGTCTAATGATGTTGCAGACTGCTTTATCTACTTTTTCTAACAGTGTAGCATGCCCTAATGTCCTTTAATCTTATTTTGTCCAACCACATCACTTATGTATTGTTCACCTCCTGTTTTTTGACTTTGCTCATTCAGTTCAGTTTAGTTCAGTCCCTCAGTTGTGTCCGACTCTTTGCGACCCCATGAGTCGCAGCATGCCAGGCCTCCCTGTCTATCACCAACTCCTGGAGTTCACTCAGACTCATGGCCATCGAGTCAGTGATGCCATCCAGCCATCTCATCCTCTGTCGTCCCCTTCTCCTCCTGCCCCCAGTCCCTCCCAGCATCAGAGTCTTTTCCAATGAGTCAACTCTTTGCATGAGGTGGCCAAAGTACTGGAGTTTCAGCTTTAGCATCATTCCTTCCAAAGAAATCCAGGGCTGATCTCCTTCAGAATGGATTGGTTGGATCTCCTTGCAGTCCAAGGGTCTCTCAAGAGTCTTCTCCAACACCACAGCTCAAAAGCATCAATTCTTTGGTGCTCAGCTTTCTTCACAGTCCAACTCTCACATCCATACATGACCACAGGAAAAACCATAGCCTTGACTAGATGGACCTTAGTTGGCAAAGTAATATCTCTGCTTTTGAATATGCTATCTAGGTTGATCATAACTTTTCTTCCAAGGAGTAAGTGTCTTTTAATTTCATGGCTGCAATCACCATCTGCAGTAATTTTGGAGCCCCCCAAAATAAAAAGTCTGATACTGTTTCCACTGTTTCCCCATCTATTTCCCATGAAGTTATGGGACTGGATGCTATGATCTTCATTTTCTTAATGTTGAGCTTTAAGCCAACTTTTTCACTCTCCACTTTCATTTTCATCAAGAGGCTTATTAGTTCTTCTTCACTTTCTGCCATAAGGGTGGTGTCATCTGCATATCTGAGGTTATTGATATTTCTCCCAGCAATCTTGATTCCAGCTTGTGTTTCTTCCAGTCCAGCGTTTCTCATGATGTACTCTGCATAGAAGTTAAATAAGCAGGGTCACAATACACAGCCTTGACGTACTCCTTTTCCTATTTGGAACCAGTCTGTTGTTTCATGTCCAGTTCTAACTGTTGCTTCCTGACCTGCATACAGATTTCTCAAGAGGCAGGTCAGGTGGTCTGGTATTCCCATCTCTTTTCTCATTAGGTCATGACAATTAAAATAATGATATTTGGCATAGTTCTGCCATATATACAGATTTAAACATGGGTAAAATCACACTTCAGTTCTGGCTCAAATAACTGTAAGGTGGTCTTCTAGCTTAATATTTAAAGTAGTAAGTTATAATCAATATGAAAACCTAAAAAGTAAAGTGTAAAATTTCTTGTGGAAAAATTGCAAACCACTGAGAATGAATTTGTAAAATCCAATGCTAGTTGCGTACCCAATATCCACCTATCTTTTTTCCATGAGGACTTAAAAAAAAATTTGCCCTCCCATATTACTTTACATTAAGGGGTACCTATTGGCGTAATTTTGACTAAGATGCAACCAGAAACCTATTAGAGATTTCAGAGAAAGTTTTACAGTTCTTTCATCCTTCACTCCATTTTTTTCTTGTTTGGAACTTGAATATGATGCCTGGAGGCCATTTTGCAACCATGAGGCAACAACCTCATGAATCTGTTTACATATATTCTTTCTTTCATAAACCATGAAAATAACTGATGAGCAGCTTCTTTGTTTGGCCTTTCTATAAGATTATATACTCGTAACAGCTACTCCCAGCACCATTTCTCTGGGTTAACTGATCTCAGTATCCCTTTGATTTCCTGTTCTTCGAATCAGCCAAGAATTTTGACTAGTAAGAATTAGGGAAAATCATGCCACCTGAAGTGTTCAAACTACATGGAACAAGAATCAAGATTCAGGTTGGGACTCTCTAAAGTTAAGCATAATGGATGGTTGTAATTTTAACATGTTAACAGTCTAATTAGACACCTGGAATCACTGCTATTTTATTAAAAGAAGCATTTTGTGACCGCTTGCATGTAGTCAGCTAAATGATTTTATGGCATATCCACATGCCATGCTTCATTTAATTTGTATAGAACAGTTTTCCTCTCTCAATATAGTCATTATTTAGACATTTAATATTTTATTAACATGTCCTCAAAATAACCTGAATGGGCATAAATACTGATGCGTTAAATGAGATTTAATCATAGTGATTTAAGGCTGTAGTTGTTCATTTTGAATGAACTATTATTGTCTTCCTTTGATTATATTATTATCATATGTATTAAGCACCCCTGTAACTATTGCATGATAATCTTTCATGTTTTGAACTTTAAAAAAATCTAAGATAAATTTATTGGACATGCATGCCTTGAAACTACAACAAATACACTTCATTTTAATATGAAAATTTTGTTATTGAGTTAAAAGGCCCACAAGACTTAGAAGTGAAAGCTAACCATTTTTATTTCCTATTTTTAAAAGGGGGACATATTAGCGACTGTTGGGTATAAAGAAGTTTCCAGCAGAACCTTTGTAATCAGAATGCATTGATGAGGAGAGCTCAGGGCTGAGGCAGGAATTGTAGATAGTGGATCTGCTCTCCATGGCAAAGTGAGGGTAATTATTTTTTTATTGCCGTGGAGGAAGAAGAGAGGAAAAGAGGGAACTGAGCAAATTAATACATGTCTGGGACCTCACTTGTGGGAACATCTGAGAACTTTTTTTTTTTTAATCTAATGGTCTTATTGAGGTATAATTCACATATTGTAAAATTCACTTTTTTTAAAGCATGCAATTCAGGGTTTTTAGTATATTTATAGTGTTAGGCGACTGTCACCACTGTGTAATCTTAGAGCATTTTCAGTACCCTCAAAGAAACCCTGAACACACCACCAGTGACTCCACACTCTCCCTTCCTCCTGAGTCTGACAATCACTCATTCAGTTTTTGTTTCTATGGAGTTGCCTTTCCTGCCCATCTCATATAAATGGGAACATACAATATGTGGTCTTTTGTAACTGGCTTCTTAGCATCATGTTTCCAGGTTCACCAATGTTGTTGCTCATATTAATACTTCATTTTTTTAAAAAATTGTGGAATAACATTCCATTGTGTGAAATAAACCACATTTTGTTTGTCCATTCATCAGTTGATGGACACTTGGGTTGTTTCTGCTTTTTGGCCAGAATAAATAATGCTCATATGAACACTGGTGTACAAGTTTTTATGTGTACTGACAAAGGCTCTCTCCTTGACCAAACTTTAGCCAGTCTCCTCTGATCCCCTTCTTAATTAAGCCTTGACATTAGCCCTGTCCTTGCCAGACCTGCATAGCCCAGTTTTAGCAAGTATCTTGGTAAGTCGAGTCCTCCAACCCTTGATAGCTGATAACCCTAGGATCTGATCAAATTCCTCAACCTCCCTTTTGATTGATAAATCCTTGATCTGCTTGCAGCAAGAAATCCTTTTAAGTTGGTTTAGCAAGATTCCCTCTATCCTTCATGTCTTCTTTTAATAATTTTCCATCCACTGACCCCTCACTTTGGTTTTCCTGTTCTCAAAGGACAAAGAAGGAAATAAGAGAACAAAGCCCATAAGAATGTCTTCCCTTCCAAATCTCTAATACTTTACCAAACGTGTTTGTATGTGTACGCATGTGTGTGCAGACACTGGAATGTGTTCTCTAAGCAGGGTGAGTACAAGATTATGAAAACTCTTTATAGCCTCCGCTATGTTCTCTGCCACAGTGGGGTTGGACACACAGCAAACACAGTGGATTGATTTTCCCAGCTTCTGCTTGCTCAGTTATTAAAAGCCTCGATAACTAAACAGCTTTCCTTCTGTGAAAGTGCAAGTCACTCAGTTGTGTCCAACTCTTTGCAACCCCATGGACAATACAGTCCATGGAATTCTCCAGACCAGAATACTGGAGGGGTAGGCTTTCGCTTCTTCAGGGGATTTTCCCAACCCAGGGATTGAACCTAGGTCTCCTGCATTGCAGGCAGATTCTTTACCAGCTAAGCCACAAGGGAAGCCCTTCCTTCTGTAATAAGTATTTTTTTTAGAAGTCAGACATGGAACATTCATTTTCTTTTGAAATAGGCTATTTTACAGACAAAATGTTGTAGGTCAATTACTTCATTTAAAAGATTTGTCTTGCCAGAAGTGAAACAACAACAACAGCAAAAGAACCTATAATCCCATTGATTAGAAATTTTAACTGAAGTAAATTTTTCATAGTGTTGTAACTCAATGCCTTTGAAGTAGGAAGTAGATGGTTTTCCATGAAGACAAAGAGATCTTAATTAATATTCTTAGCAATTGATGTATAATTTTGGTCACTGGAGGACTACTACGGTTTTCCACTGATGCAATAGAAATATCTTGAGGCCAACAGAAAAGTAATTAACAATTGAATACGAGAGTCATACAGTTAAATTATTCCCTATTTCATAGTAAGCTCTACATGCATACATAATTATTTTCTGAAAGTCAGACAATACAGAATATCATATTTTTCTTCTTCTCTAAATTGTATGTTTTATGTTTTTTCTTAGGCACAGATGACTTTCGGTGCAATTTGGATAATTAAATGCTGAGCAGATCAAACTTGAGTGTGGAGAAGAATTTAGGAATAACGATAAGAGATATAATAATAGATAAAAGAAAAATTCTGCTGTATTTAAATTTCTTACATCTGAAATGTGGAAAGTGTTATTTAAACTCAGAAATTTGGAGTGTTTTAGTGTTTGAAATAGTCACATGGAAATTTGTGTTCTGATCTTCTTTCTAACACTGAATTAACTGGTGAAGATCGATAAGCTATTTATGTGTTTATTGGCCAGCAAATGCTCATTCCATTCAATTTAGATCAGACCCATGTAGCTACCTAGCACCTTGTTTTGCCAAGGTTTCTGGTGATACCAAAAGACAGTCCTTTTCCTCAGGAAGCTTCGGAAGAAAACTGCATATATGATTTTGGAAAGCTGTGATTTATGGCACCAAAAGTACTTGGCTTTTTTTTTTTTTTGCTCTGTTGTTTTTCATGATTTTAATACACTTTTTAGAATAGTTTTTCTGGATAATAGCAAAGCTGACAGATAAAATATGTGACATATGTAGCAATGTCCATTCAGGAATGTGTTCCTTTTAGATGCAGTCCTAACTTTTCTGTCCCTATAGTTGGCTAATTACATAATAAAAAAAGGCATGATCACCCTAGACATTAGGTGCCACACTGGAGGCTGGCTGGACAGAGAAGTTATTATATTAATTCCAATGTGCTTTCAGTCAAACTGTAGCTTTGGAAGATTACTATCTAAGAGAACTCAAAAATATGGAAAGTTTTCTTTTGCAGTGTAATTCTATAATGATCCTAATATGTCTCTCTGAGAGATGACATGCCATGTTTTACTGAACTCCCTGTCTACTGCCTGGGAGGGGGGTGATGAAGGCTTTGAGTGGAGGCAGAGGAAATGTGCTGTTGAAAGAAGTCTCTGTATTTTAATCTTGCAAACTGTGTGCTTGTTGGGGAATGGGATGGACAGCAAGGGGATGCTGGTGGGATTAAGTAGGAGGGACAAAAGTTGCCTGAAAGACCTACACTTCTCACCCCCATCCCCATCATCTGTAAGTTCTACTAGTGCATCGTTGTAGTTATCCAGCTTCTCTTAAGTGCTGTTCATTCTGGGTGAGTAAGGCTGGTTACTCCAATAATCATATCAGCAAGACAAAGAGCATGGGTTTGGGTAAGCGAGATGTTCCAAGTGTGGAAAGTGGGTGGTGAGCTTTAGAACTGGAGGAGAGGACAGGGTGCTGGGTTGGGTGCCTTGGGGTCAGAGCGTGAGTGCTAGAGTCTAAATAGTATCTGCCCAGATTCATATATTGAAGTCCTAACCAGGATCTCACCATGTGACTGAATTTGGAGATAGAGCTTTAAAAGAAGTCATATGGATGGGCCCTAACTGGTATCCTTATAAGAAACAGAAGTTAGGAGGCACACACACACGCACACACGCACACACACACACACACACACACAGGGAGGACCATGTGAAGACAGAGGGGAAACCATCATCTGTGATCCAGGGAGAAAAGCCTTAGAAGAAACAGCCCTGTTAACACCTGGATCTTGGACTTCTAGTCTCTGGAAGTGTGAGAGAATGAATTTCTGTTGTTTGAGCCACCTGTCCTGGGTATTATATTATGGCACTCCTAGCAAATTGATACAATAGGATCTCGGGAGACAAATTCATAAGGAAGTAGGGGGTTGATAGAGTTGGCCTTCTTTGAAGTTTGTCCAAGGCCCTTGCTGCAGGTGGCCGGCGGCTGCGTGCTGGTGTTTGGCTGCAGTCTGGACACGAAGGCTGTCAGGCTCATTTGGAAGGCTGCACAAACTCCTCTGACTCCGCAGGCCGGGCTGCTCTGGCTCTGCTCTCCAGGAGAGCCTTGATCCTTTCTGTCCTCTGCCTGCTCCTCGCTATGCTCAGAAGGAAGTGGGGAGAGGCTGTAATGCCCTGGGGCAAGGGGGAAGGAGATATTTCCTGTAGTCTTCCTGGGGGGCAGGCAATAAAAGGATGTTTTGCCTATTGAGAATTGAAAAGCAGTAATAAAACTGTGAGTTGGTGTGCTTCTCATTGTCACCAAGCTCCAGCAGTTTTAAACAATGCCAGGGCCCGGCACCACATCCTCTACCCCCAGCCAAATCATACATTTTTGTTGGCCTAAGTACTCACAAATTGCTGGGGTTATTGTTGAGTTTTATGGATATATATCTAAGCTTCCCATTACACTTGTTTTTATTCCCTTTCGTTTAATAAAAATTGTGTTCTGTGTGGAAGTAAATTTGGAGAAGTCCAGATTATACAGTTGGTCCTGACATAGGCCAAGTCAGCGATATGCATTGATTTGGAGAGTAAGTTGTCTAGGGTTGGGAATTGTTCGAACTCCCGTGGAACACAACTTCTGTCTTCCAGCCCCATGGTACATCATATTCTTGCTTTTAAACCATAGGTTAGACTCAGACATAGAGCACAAATTTATGGTTACCAAAGGGGAAGGATGGGGGAGGGATAAATTAGGAGGTTGGGATTAACAGATACACACTAATATATATATATATATATAAAATTAACAACAAGGACCTACTGTATAGCTGTATAGCTCAGGGGACTACACTCAATATCTTGTAATAACCTATAATGGAAAAGAACCTGAAAAAGAACATTATATACACACACACACACACACACACCCCTGAATCACTTTGCTGTACACCTGAAACTCACACAACATTGTAAATCACCTATTTATATTGTAAATCAATCAATTTTTTTCTTTAATTAAAAAAAAAACAGAAATCCAGTAGGTTGGAAATTAACTATGGTAACATGTGATCATAAAGGTGGAAGAAGGGAACTTGAGTTACTTCAATTCTGTCACACTTTATGACTGTTTGGAGTTTCTGTTTGTGTTTAATATTTTAAAGAGAAAACAGCATAAATGGGTTGCAAGGTGTAATCTTTTGTTTGGCAAGTGTACCTTCTAGTTCATTCATGAGATATTTTACTGAATTTGAATCCTACCAGGAAAATTAAAAGTAAGATTTATTCATTTTAAATTGCTAATTAGAGCACTTCAAGAAAATAATGCTTATGACAGAAAATAATTTTGTTGTATGAAAGAGAGGGGTATTAAGAACTGACTGGCTCCAAGTGATACATGTACTAGCTTCATCATTGTGTTATATTCTTTCTTCTCTCTTATCTCTAAGGGGAGAAGAGTATTGATATGGTTCCAGTGTTTGAGGGGATACTTAGACCTCATGCCCTGGGAACTTAGATGTTAGCCAATGTAAACTGGAGAATGTAAATCATAGTTTCTCACATTGGCATTATATAGACATTCAAACATAAGGTGTAAACAAGGCCCAGATTAATGTGAAATTAATTCACTTCCTGCTGGTATTTCCACCAGCTCCCTCTGAGGGTTAACTGTGTGTCTGGCACTTTGCTTGGTACTGAGGATACAAAGATGATTAAACCTGATCCCTGCTCTTCAGAACTCCTAGTCTAGGACAGGAGACAGATATTGAAGTGAACAATTGCAACACAAGGTATGTGTATGTGTGTGCTTAGTCACTCAGTCATGTCCTACTCTTTGTGACCCCATGGACTGCAGCCCTCCAGGCTCCTCTGTCCATGGGGATTCTCCAGGCAAGAATACTGGAGTGGTTTACCATGCCCTTCTCCAGGGGATCTTCCCAACCCAGGGATTGAACCCAAGTCTTCCGCATTGCAGGTGGATTCTCTACCGTCTGAGCCACCAGTGAAGTGGTAGCCTATCCCTTCTCCAGGGGGTCTTCCTGACCCAAGAATTGAATTGGGGTCTCCTACATTGCAGGTGGATTCTTTACCAGCTGAAGTACCAGGGAAGCCCAACTCAGGGTATAAAAGTAGTGAATATAGAATAATGAGCAAGTATTTTGCTCTGTTGGGTTGAAACTGGATGATGATTTTTAAATTGTTTTCAAGGAGTGAGTCTTTGCCAGGAAAGACAGAGCAGAACACTGCAGAGAGGGGAAGAGCTTCCACGAGGTAGGGAGACATGAAAACACATGGAAAGTTGAGGGGGCAGTGAGTAGTTTCTGATAAGTGTGCACAGTGGGTGAGGAGGCTGGTGACTGGCTGGATGGGCAGGACCATCAAAGGATTATAGAAGAAGGGTGACTCCATCAGACCCACACTTTGGAAATAGCTTGGGTAGGATGACTCAGGAGGAGAGGCAGGAGGAAGGAGGTAAAGATAATGGGCAGGTTCTCTGTAAACAAGGCAGTTCAGATAGCTGGCACCAGGGCCATCTGGAGGTGGACCCCAGAATACCCATGTGTGCCTGCATGCTCACTTGCTTCAGCTGTGTTCAGCTCTTTGTGACCCCATGGACCATAGCCCACCAGGCTCCTCTGTCCATGGGATTTCCCTGGCAAGAATACTGGACTAGGTTGCCATTTCCTTCCCCAGGGAATCTTCCTGACCCAGGGATTTAACCTATGTCTCTTACATCTTCTGCACTGGCAGGTGGGTTCTTTACCACTCACGCCACCTGGGAAGCCCAGAATACCCATGACTCGGCCTCTCAGACACTCTTTCTACAAGTAATAGACTATTAAGCAAATGCTCTCAGGCACATGTGACTCTGCTCTGACTGGGCTGACTCAGCCTAACAAATTTCTAACTTGCATGTGTCATTTTGTATAATTTTATTATAGTCCCCGTCTGTTAGATTTAATCATGTTTTGCTAATAAGATCAAAGGTGGGGAATATATCAACTCCTAATAGCCTATACTTTGGTTTCTTTGAAAGGTAAATCTTTAAAAAAGTATTTAAAGAAAGTTCAAAGTAGTACATTTTCTGTGATTTATTAGTATTCAAGAATTTTGCTGTCAATATAGGGGTTCCCAGTCCTGTTAGGCAACCACTTTTCATGCTTTTGGCTATTCTTCTGGTGTTTATCACCATATTTTTGAACCACCAGTTAAATACATCAGTAGGATATGTTTTATGCTTGTATTCATGTAATATGTCAGGTGGTTGAGAATTTTTGGAATGAAGCAGAAGGGTGAATCTCGATGTTCAGTACTTGTTGTTGTTCAGTCTCTAAGTAGTATCTGACTTTTTTGTGACCCCATGGAGTGCAGCATGCCAGGCTTCCCTGTCTTTTATTATCACCTGAAGTTTGCTCAAACTCATGTCCATTGAGTTGATGATGCCATCCAACTAACTCATCCTCTGTCAATCCCTTCTTTTCCTGCCTTCTGCCCTTTCCTAGCATCAGGGTCTTTTCTAATGAGTCAGCTCTTCCCATCAGGTGGCCAAAGTATTGGAGTTTCAGTTTCAGCATCGGTCCTTCCAATGGATACTCAGGGTTGACCTCCCTTAGGATTGACTGGTTTGATCTCCTTTCAGTCCAAGAGACTCTCAAGAGTCTTCTCCAGCACCACAGTCCAAAAGCATCAATTCTTTGGCACTAAGCCTTCTTTATGGTCCAACTCTCACATACATACATGACTGCTGGAAAAACCATAGCTTTGGCTGTACAGACCTTTGTTGACAAATTATGTCTCTGCTTTTTAATATGCTGTCTAGGTTTGTTAAAGCTTTTCTTCCAAGGAGCAAGTATCTTTTAATTTCATGGCTGCAGTCAACATTGACAGCAATTCTTCACAGCCCAAGAAAATGAAGTCTGTCCCTGTTTCTATTTTTTCCTCATCTATTTGCCATGAAGTGATGGGACCAGATGCCATGATCTTTATTTTTTGAATGTTGAATTTTAAGCCAGCTTTTTCATTCTCCTCTTTCACCCTTATCAAGAGACTCTTTAGTTTCTTTTCAGCTTCTGCTATTAGACTGGTATCATATGCATATCTGAGGCTGTTGATATTTCTCCCAGCAATCTTGATTCCAGCTTGTGATTCATCCAACTGGGCATTTTGCCTGATATACTCTGCATATAAGTTAAATAAGCAGGGTGATAATATACAGCCTTGATGTATTCCTTTCCCAATTTTGAACCAGTCCATTTTTCCATGTTTGGTTCTAATTTTTGCTTCTTCACTTGCATACAGATTTCTCAGGAGGCAGGTAAGATGGTCTGGTATTCCCATGTCTTTAAGAATTTCCACAGTTTATTGTGATCCACACAGTCAAAGGCTTTAGTGTAGTCAATGAAACATTGTAGATGTTTTTCTGGAATTCTCTTGCTTTCTCTCTGATCCAATGGATGTTGGCAATTTGATCTCTGGTTCCTTTGCCTTTTCTAAATCCAACTTGTTCAGTACTTAGACCTACACTTAACTCTCTTGATTTCTGTGTAATGTCTGTCTCTGTATTGTTCCTGTTACAGTGAAACAAGATCTTCTCCAAACATAGAAGAAGTGACGGTAGAAGTTCTAACTACTCTTGATCCTCAGATTTCCTTTTAATTTTTTAAATTGAAATATAGCTGATTTAGAATGCTGAAATAGTTTTCAGGGGACTTCCCAGGTGGTGCTAGTGGTTAAGAAACCACTTATCAGTACAGAAGACATAAGAGATGTGGGTTCAGTCCCTTAATTGGGAAGATCCCCTGGAGGAGGGCATGGGAATCCACTCCAATATTCTTGCATAGGGAATCCCCATGGACAAAGGAGCCTGGCAGGCTGTAGTCCATGGGGTCGCAAAGAGTTGGATTCAACTGAAGCGACTTAACACACTCATACACATTAGTTTCAAGAGGTATGCAGCAAAGTGATTTAGTTATACACACATAGACATACACACATTCTTTTTCAGATTCTTTTCCCTTATAGGTGATTACAAGGTATTGATTATAGTTCCCTGTTCTATACAATAGGTCCTTGTTATTTGTCTATGTTATATGTAATAGTGTGTATCTGTTAATCCCCAAATCCTAATTTATCCTTCCCTTCATTTTCCCTTTTGGTAACCATAAGTTTGTTTTCTATATCTGAGTCTCTCTGTTTTGTAAGTATTTTATATCATTAAAATATTTTTATATCAATTTTTTAAGATTCCATATATAATTGATATCATATTCAACTCCCTTAGTAGACTCCCCACCTCACTCACGCCTCCTGAAATGACTGATGCCTCTAACTTCTGAGCATTTCCTAGTTTGGGGGTATGAATTGATTCTATCTCTAGCCACATGGCACTCAGCTTTCTCCTCACTCTTGTTCTTTGATTCATTTTACCTCTTCCAAACATGTTAATTATTTCTCACCTCCTGTTTGTGCTTTGTGGATTTGCATCTGTTAAACAGTATTATTCATATTTTGCTTCCCTTTTAGGGAGCAAAGGGAAATATGTGTGTGTTGTTTCACCATGGTGAACTAAAAAGCAAATGGCATCGCGATAGCAACCACCATCTCAATTAATTACTGTTTTAAGCTAATGAGGGCACTTTAACATTTCATTTGTTGCTTAGAAATCCCTGTGAGGTGGTACAAAGGATTTAGTATGCCTGTTACATGGACTACCACAAACAGGTAAAGTAACTGGTCCAGTTTCATAAGATGCATTGGTAGAAGAATTAGGATTAGAACCTAGTTTTCTGACTCCCAGCCAAGGTTCCTTCCACTAACCTGTGAGGTTTTCTGGAGGTTAATATTAGGAATAAAACACTTTTATCTCTTTTAGATATGAAACTGCAGATAATTTTAACAAGAAATGTCAGTCCTTTTCCTCCATGACTTTTATAATTTTACAAGATTGCATATTTCTAAAGATAAGCATTTTTTTTTTTTTTGGCATGGTAATATACTACTTGCCTAATGGATCTTGAAAGCACAAATTCTCCCTTATGGGCTTATGATCTAATGAGACATATAAGATGTAAGGGCAGAACACGAATAAGGAGAAGTGGAGTAATTCTCCTTCGGTAGACATGCTTTGTGTTCAGAGGGACTTTTCTCGGTTGAATCTTCAGGCACCCCCAACACCAGCCCCATTTAAGAAGGTGGCAGGACTTCTGAGGAGAAATTTAAAGAAAAGAAACAAAAGTAATCACTATAGATTTTGGATATAGAGCAGAGTCTTAGGCTTACAGTATGTGAAATAAAACATAACATTTTCCTGGTTTATGTGCAACAAAATAGCCTGCCTGGAAATGAAAACTCAGTGAACACAGAGCAAGTGATCGCAAATGTTTTATAAATGTTTGCTCCCAGATAGTTCTTCTCTCTCTATTTGTTATCTCTAGAGTGTTAGTCTGAAGCCATCTCCTATCTAGCCCAAGGACATTTTCAAACAAGGATGGAAAAACATTACAAACCTGATTGCCTTGTTGAGAGACTCACAAAATAATCACACTAATTTTACATTAAGATTTTAATTTTATTTGTCTCCCTAGTCCCCCCAGTTTAGTACAAGGATAAAAAAGACCAAGGTGAGTACAGGCTCCAATGGAATTTTCAGGGTGGTTTTTGAGTTTTTTCTCAAGGAAAGGGATAGGGGAGGTGGCTGGGGCTTAAACCAGGGGATCTTAGAGAAGAAGGAGCAGATTTCATCACACCTAGTGTTCCAAACCATGAATCTGAAAAGGACAAGGGATTTCTTGTATTACCAAACACCTGGGTACATAATGGCTGTCCCCCAAATTTCCCCCTGCCTTTACTCCATTTTTCTAATCAATAAGAGATATTTTTCTTGGGACATTCTGGGGCATAGCCTGTGATGTCAGCCCACTCGAGTCTACTTTCTTTTGTGGAGTCTCCACCCAGCCATCACAGTTCTCCCTCTAAAGCAGTTGATGAGGTTACAGTGGGACAGAGTTGAGAGAGTATGGGTACCAGTACCAGATTACTTTGGTTTGATGCCTGACGGTTCCACATAGCCAGCCCTATGATTTGGGACTGATTACTTCTCTGAGACTCAGTTTCTTTATAGGTAAAATGGATATAAAGTTGTATTTGTTGTACTCCATAGGTTTCTTTAGCAGATGAAATGATATAATGAATGCATGATGCTAAATCCGTACCTGTCATACAGTAGATACTCAATAAAAGGCAACTAGAGTCAAATTTATGAGTAAAATGCTCATAAATTCTGTTCCTTTTCATTTCAAGTTAAGAATAAAACTAAAAAATGCACTTAAACTTTTAATTGTAATATTTTTATGTAAAGCTTAGAAATTAAAGCAGTCAAAATAGAAAATAATACTAACAATATCAGATAACTGATTTTGATGCTGATATAAGTGATTATATCAAGCTCATCAGAATAAACATTGATTCAACAACTAGTATATGCCACATATTATTTATGTGGGAAGAATGCACACATAAATAAACTCAGTTCTGGTTTCAAAAAGCTCACAGTCTTGAGGGAAGTAAGGCTTAAACCTAAGTATGCTATACAGTATGACAAATTCAGTGTTGGAGACAGGATGCCATTGGAGAACAAAGCAGCAATGACTGATCCTAATGAGTGGGTGGCATGAGTGTAGCTTCACAGGGTGATGGGTGTGGTTTGGATGAGCAGGATTTGGATGTACTCAGAAATGAAGAGGAAGGGTGTCGGGAGCCGCGTTAGGCATTACTGACAAAATAGAGGCATGAACTTAAACCCCCTCCCTTTTTTCTGTAGGCATGGACCCGGAATGAAGGAGTTAGGTTTTGTGATTCTGATTTGTTTTTTCCTTTCCTCAGCTGAGTTGACTGAAGAGAGTATTAGGGTGCTTATTGTTTTTCAGAGGAGCATGAGAAGGCATAAAGCCTTTTGCAGCTGTGCTCAAAGAATAATTCATAAAGTTAATCACTGACATTTGTTCAAGGACTTTTACAAAAAAGTGTTCCAGGGTGAGCATACAGGCCACAGCTTGAGGCCATGGGAGGGATTGCTATTTGAAGCCCATTTGTGAGAAAAGTGTTTATGGCAAAAGAGTTTGCTGAATTTAGGGCTTAGGAATAATTAAAATAGTTAGAAGCTAAAGATTTAAGGATTGCTGTAATGTTACAATATTCTACTATAGCTTATAAAAATTAGAGACTTTAGAGATATTATTAGCTAGAAGCCCTTTCTAAGAAATAGTGAACTTAGGATACTAGGGGCAAACAGGACTTAGAAAGATAAGAAATAAGCTGAGGAATGTGGTATGCAGCCCAGACATTAGCGTGAGTTACAGTGTATTCACAAGGACACATGAGAAAAAGTAGATAAGAGAATCACTGAGGAAGGACCTCCTTTTGAGGGGCAACAATGATGTTTGGAGAAAAATAAATCTGGGTCAATGGGAACTAAAAATATCAAATCTCTGACCTAATGCTTTTGTAAAAGTATAAAAGAGAATCATAAGCTTGAAATAAACAGGCAGTGCAAGAAAACTGAGAGTCTGCCTCAGTTTCTCTCACCGACACCACTCACCCCTTCAGGCTGAATCCCTGGCTGCTGGAGCTGGACTGCAGCAGAAGGGAGCTCGATATTAGGAAGAAACTCTAGCAAATGATTAAGTGGTGGAAGCTCATGTTCAAAGGTGAGCTCTAGTCTTGCTACCCATGAAGTTTTATAAAAGGAGATAAACGGAGATGAAAAGATGTTTGGGGTATATTTTCAAGGCTTTATATACCTTGTAAGAAGTCTCTGTTTTAGTTAGGGGGTAATGGGAAACCAGTGAAGGTACTTGAGCCTAAACAATGACATGGTCCAGTTAGAATGTTAGAAGAGATAGCTCTGTGGAAGGAGAACTGCAAAGGGTGGAAATAGAGTCAGGAAGCTCAATCAAGCAGTGAGCTCCTGGGCTATTATGTTAATACTTGAGACACTCAATTGGCAGGGGTGAGGACAATGTGAAGGAATGGTTAGATTTGAACATCATCTCAAAAGTAGTCTCTGTAGCATTGGATGGCTAATTGACGCAGGTGAAGAGCTGTTGCTCCTCAAAAATATCCATATAGTTTTTCTTAAAAAAGTAATAAATCCTGGATGTAAAAATTCAAATACCATCAAATAAAATGAGAGATGTTAAAGTTCCTCAGAGATAATAGCTGTGTGCTTGGTAATATTTTGGGGGAGAAACTCTGGAAAAAGGGTATGTGGATTATGCATTTGTATATTGTATGATGATTGCTCAAAGATATGTTTCCAGCAATGGAACTGTTGGGCTAAAGAGTTACTTCTATTTTGTGAAGAAGTAGGAAAAGGAAGATCTGCCTCAGAGAGAGAGTATGGAAAAGAAAAATGGATTGACTGATGGCACCTTATCCTGGGTGAGCCAGGAAAGCTAGGACTGCCAGACGGAGTGTGGAGTTAGCTAGGAAAGGGGTTGGCCCCTGTTTCCTCTAAAGTCAGTGAGGAGAAGGAAATGATGGATGAAGGAATGGGATGAGGGGCTAGAAGGTGAGTGATTCTGATATTCTCAATTATTTCAGTGAATTAATCATCAAAATAATCATTAGTAGGGTCAGAAACGTGGAAAAAGGGAAAAGGCTTGAAAAACACATTTTGGAAGATAAAAAAGAGAATCCGCTGGGAGAAAAGTGAAATGTTTTCAAGCAACAGTTAGCTGGGACCCAACTGAGGTTGTGATTCATGAATTTGTATTAGAACATCCAACATGCATGTAAAATTGCAACAAAATGGGCTATCATTCTCAATCTTACTCCATAAAACATTGGAAAATAATGCAAGCTTATCCTGAAGGTCTCTTGCAAATGCAGAAAGGAAACAATTATATCACATAATATATAATAAAACTTCTTGAAAGTAAATTTTAGTGTTTCTCCTCCATCGTGTGACTTATCACGGCAGCTGTTACCACACATCTCTCTTTTTTCTTTCATAAAGCTCTACCCAGTGTTGCCTTATCCTCATTCTCTGTCCCTTCTTTCCCCACTCCTCCTTGAGGCTCTTAGATTTTTCACTTTACTTTTGAGGATAATTCCATGGCCTATTTTATATAAATCAATTTTACCTTTCTGGACTTTCTCCAACTCCCTGCTCTACTCATTTTCTTGATCATTTCTGCAAATGGCCAGGACTTGAGCGTCACCAGCAGATAATTCTCTTGAGAAGACAGGACAGAGGGAAAGATAGCAGACACAGATTTTCACCTGTCAGACAGCAGTTCTCAGCAACTCTGGAGCAGCAGCAGAGAAAACTGGTGTTTGAGTCGGTCCAATGATCTATCAACCCAACTATTAAACATGTTAATTATCAAAGATAGATTTGAAGTTGTAGAGTCATGTGTGAATAACATGTTTATTGGTATGCAAGTTGTTATAGTTTTTTTTTTTGCAAGTTGTTAATGTATATATGGATGATTCTGATGTAACATAATTCTCAAATATTTCTTTCACTGTGCTTTTATTTTATATCAACTTCCTTGGTATATTTTGAGGCTTACTTACAGGTATTTCTAATATTTTGAATTCCTGAATTTTTACTTTATTTTCTGAACAGGTTTACTTTGACTGATGCCTCTTGTTCCTTTTGAACATCTTTGGGATGTTGCCCAAGACTGTTCCTTTCCCTGAATTGCTTTTTTCCCTAGATCTTTGTATAACTAGACCATTCTCATGCTTTAGGTTCTAATTCAAATATCAGTTTTCTGGAAGGTCTTCCTTGACTGGTTATCTAAAAGAGTACTATCTTTATTCTCAATCTGTTTCATTTGATGGTTTATTTATTTACTTATTCTTGCATATCTTTTCTCTAGAATATAAATTCCATTAGGAAAGGTTTTTCTTTTTCTGTCTCATTTACCACTGTAATCCCTACAGAGTGAAGGACACATATATTACCATTTCACTTTGAATATGATTTCAATTTGATAGATTCTTTCTGGATGCTGAGGTTGTTTATTTGGCAATTAGGATTTTCCTAGGGTGATACTTTCTACATTAATATGTACATATACTTATGATCCTTTTATTCTCCTTCTTAATTAAGTGCCAGTGGATTTATAGTTGATAATAACTTATAATAATATTTGAAATTACTTTTATATTACTGCTATTAATTTTTTTCCTTGAATTCTGTGACCCTTTGTTAGTATTTTCTAGTAAGGAAAAAAGCTCAGGCATGATGTCAAGCAGGTAATTGTTTTACAAGAGAAAGGTGACTCCGAAAGGGAAGAAAGTTCAAGAGGGATGGGGGCTCTTGGGATGAAATTTGGAATGCTCAATTATGGAAAGTGTGGGTGAATATCAGTTCTTTGAATGTAGATTTTAAAGGAGCAGATATAGGTGGAAAAGAGGAAAATATGATACAAACAAAAACCCTTACAAGGTTTATGAAAAATGTGAAAGACAAAAAGGGAGGCTTTTAGAGTCATAATAATAAAAGGATGATCAAGAATTTTTTGCTAGTTGTAGATGGTGTGATGCAAACAGAAGGGAGACGGCAGAGACTGTTCAAATTCAATTCTGATTTTGTTTCCTCAAGGAGAATGGTGCTCAGACTGGGCAGATGAGAGCACAAGTAGGTGATATGTGATTGAAACATAAGATGAATAGTCTCACTCATTGGGTAGTCTCTGACTATTAAAAAACAAAACCTCAAGTTTTTTGATGGATGGCATGATCCCAGGCCACTAAAGGACCCAGCGCATGTAATAGTGGATTTTTGTTTTGGGCAATTATTTTAAACTCATGGAAAAATGAAGAAGATCTAAAAGATCAAACATGAGAAAATGGTGTCTGTATTATGAAAATGGGAAAACCTGTCAGACATGTGGAAGTTCAGGAACATGAGGAGGGAGATTCACGGCTAGTTCATATCCATTCCCAAAGAATTTTGTCTAATGAGTGACTTTTCCACCTGGAAAGCAGTATTTAGATACTTTTTAAACAGAGGTTTAAATCTAGTTAAATTTGTTCAAAAATCTGTCTTGGATTTTTTTTTTTTTACCCATGATTTGTATAAAGACATAAAAGTTGTGCTTATCCAATTTGTGGATGACAGAACCTGGGAGAGAAAGATAATATGATGGATGAGAATCATCATTCAAAATGACTTCATCAGATTGGAAAGATAGGTAGAACTCAAAAAAATCATATTTCAGGTGGATAAAAGTGACATCCTGTATTTAGGATTAAAAAAAGGGTTTTGCAAGTGTTGTTAGGCAAATACATATGATGAAGACACCTGGGATGTTCAGTTCATTCCAACAAAAAGCAATGAAAGTTTGCATTTTATGAAAGTATATAACCTAGATCAAAGTTGGCAGTAATTCCTATGCTCTTCTGATTGTGTCTGGAACATTATATTCACTGTAGGTAGGGCGCTGACAAAACTCAGTAAAAAGACAAAGATGATAAAGGTCTTGTGAATTCTATCCCATGTGGAATAATTGGGAAAACTCTAGACATTCAACCAAGAGAAGGCAAGACTTAGGAGAACTTGAAGGCTGTCTCTCAATGTGTGAGAGGATGTTACATGAAAGATGTGAAATGGGAAACCAGAAGTCTACAAACCTTTTTTTGGCTGCACTGCAGGGCTTGCAGGATCTTCCCTGATCGGAGATCGAAAATGCCTACCGTGCAGTGGAAGTGCAGTCTTTTTTCAAAACTTTTTTGTGTGTGTTGGGGTATAGCCGATTAACAATGTTGTGATAGTTTCAGGTGAACTGTAAAGGGACTCAGCAATACATGTACCCATTCATGAATGCACCCGCCAGTGCAAGAGATGCAGGAGATGAGGGTTTAATCCCTGGATTGGGAAGATCCCCTGGAGTAGGAAATGGCAACCCACTCCAGTATTCTTGCCTGGAAAATTCCATGGACCAGAATACAGTCCATGGCATCTGGAAGCACAGAGTCCTAACCGCTGGACCACCAGGGTAGTCCTAAAAGGTTGTTACATGTAAGATTTAGTAGTAGGTATGATACTACAGAGTAATAGTTTATGGCTATCACTAATATTTCACTTTCCCAGGAGAGATGTGTTATAATTGCTTATGACGCTCTTGGTACATTTTCACCCCATTTTTACTTCTTATACTTTTCAGTATATCATCATTATAGTACTATCTTACATTGTATAAGTAGTTATATCTTATATTTTATAGATATGGTTCACATTGCACTGATTGGATCTTTATAACAAGTGTGGAAGATAGTGAGGGGATTATTATCCTTCCCATTCTGTAGAGGAGGAAGTTGAGTCTAAAGAGGAGGAAGCTGAGTCTAAAGAAGCTGGTGACAAATTTTCCCCAAGGTGTGCTGTCTTTTGAGTGGTGGCTCAGATATGCAGATGACACCACCCTTATGGCAGAAAGTGAAGAGGAATTAAAGAGCCTCTTGATGAAAGGGAAAGAGGAGAGTGAAAAGGTTGGCTTAAAGCTCAACATTCAGAAAGTGAAGATCATGGCATCCGGTCCCATCACTTCATGGGAAATAGATGGGGAAACAGTGGAAACAGTGTCAGACTTTATTTTGGGGGGGCTCCAAAATCACTGCAGATGGTGACTACAGCCATGAAATTAAAAGACGCTTGCTCCTTGGAAGAAAAGTTATGACCAACCTAGATAGCATATTCAAAAGCAGAGACTACTTTGCTGACTAAGGTCCGTCTAGTCAAGGCTATGGTTTTTCCTGTGGTCATGTATGGATGTGAGAGTTGAACTGTGAAGAGGGCTGAGCACTGAAGAATTTATGCTTTTGAACTGAGGTGTTGGAGAAGACTCTTGAGAGTCCCTTGGACTGCAAGGAGATCCAACCAGTCCATTCTGAAGGCGATCAGCCCTGGGATTTCTTTGGAAGGAATGATGCTAAAGCTGAAGCTCCAGTACTTTGGCCACCTCATGCGAAGAGTTGACTCATTGGAAAAGACTCTGATGCTGGGAGGGATTGGGGGCAGGAGGAGAAAGGGACGCAGAGGATGAGATGGCTCGATGGCATCAATGACTTGATGGACGTGAGTCTGAGTGCACTCCGGGAGTTGGTGATGGACAGGGAGGCCTGGCGTGCTGCGGTTCATGGGGTCGCAAAGAGTCGGACGCGACTGAGCGACTGAACTGAACTGAACTGAATGCACTTGCCTGGGCAATCCCATGGACAGAGGAACCTGGCAGTCTACAGTCCGTGGGGTCTCAAAAGAGTCGGACGCAGCAGCGTCTGAACAGCAACTCTAGACACAATTTTTGATTTTTAGGGCTTGTGCTATTTCCACGAATACTTGCTTGTTTTAAAGGTAAAACCTTTCCAATTAATTAGGACTCAAAACAGTATATATATATATATATAGTTTGTTTGTTTTACAAGAAAAATGATCGGTTCATGCTCTTTCCAAGTCCTTCAGTTCATTACCGTGGGCATGTGGCATGGCACAAACCCTAACAGTGCTTATCAACTGAAGTGACACAAGACCTTGGGTGAAATGTACAAGAAAAACAATGAGACAGTACAGATTTTAAGGGAATGGGAAAGAGTTCCTCTTTAAAAAATTGGGTCAATCTTGAGGGCAGAAAGAGCTTGAGGATGACTAGTTTGCATGTTTTTCCCATTATACAATTTTGTTTTTGGTTTCAGCACCTTTTCCCTTCTTTCAGCAAAATTTTTAAAGTGATTAATCTTTAGATTAATCACTTTAGAGCATGTAAAGACTCTTAGAGCATATAAATATTCTAGCAAAGATGGAGATAAATGTTTAAACTGTTGCTAGTTGCCTATGTTTATAAATTATAACAGGCTATTGTACAACTTCCAAAACGTTCACATTCACTAATATTATAGTGGTTAGGAGGGTGGCCTCTGGTATATTGTTGTATGACGCCTCCATTTTTGGCCTGTGTGGCCTTAAGCAAGCTATTCAACTCCTCCAAGTCACAGTGTCCTCATCTGCAAATGGATACAATAATATTGACAGAATAGAGATGTTGTGACAATTAAATGAGATAATCCTTTCAAAAATGCCTAGAACAGAATAAATGATCTATACATAGTAGCCATTTCTATTGTTTACTATGTAGTTCTTAATTAAGGTTGGGATGACGCTAAGGGAGAAGAATGATTAAAAAATTTGCTCCTTCTCTCTTTGTGTATGGGGATGGGGAGAATTAGTGATACTAGACATGTGTCTGGATCTGTCAGCTGATGTTTGTTCTTCTCTGGCAGAGGCAGAATATGTGATGTGGAATGTTGGCTTTTTGCCTACTGGAGTTTGTGCAGTTTTTGGTAGAAGCAGGGTTACCAAGGCAAATGCATATTTCTGACTCATTTTGAAGCAAAGGGGTGGATTCTCCCATTCTGAGATTCCACAGCAACTTCTTTATCCAGAATTCACTGATATTATTTATGGCTTTATTTAATCCTCATAAAGCACAGGCTGCTTCAGTGCCTTAGATTCATATGAAGGGAAAGAGCTGAAGACCTCTGTTAGTTGACTTGCTAAGATTACCTAGAAAATCAAATTTTAGAGCTTTTCCCAGGAACTTTTCAGTAAAGTTCAGCATTCTAATCATCAGAGGGACTATGAAAATCAGAGCTACCCTGAGTGTGATTAGTAAAAACAGAGCAAGGACCATCCTGAAATGTCAGGCATTAGTGATGAACTTAAACAGTTTTTTCATAATAGAGTTATATTTTCAACATGACATTTGCAAATGAGCTCCCAGCCCAAGATGATTACTTGAATCTTTTTCCCTGAACTATGATTTTTCTAATAGCAGACAGTGATATTCTGGTTATCCTTGTTGCCTGGCTTCTGACACAGTGACATATTTAATATGTTTTAGTGCTGGAATAAATCTTCTTTATCCATTTGCATGGACCCACTGCCCATTCTGCTTAGCTCTCCGTGACCCATGGGCTCACTGTACATGGAACACTGAAATGTTTTCCTGCAAAAAGCCAAACAATTTAAAAGATTTTAACATTTCAATATACTGTTTTATAAACTTACTCAGTTTTCTACTTTATGATTTTTTGTATAATTCACATTTTCCTAGAAAATTATTCATATCATACAGACTTTCAAATATACTATTGTAAAATTTGACATATGTTCTAACATTTACTCTCTTCTCAGTTGGTATTTGTGACTCTACCTCTTTTCTAATGACGTTTCAATTGTATTTTTATTCTTGGTAAGATTTTCTAAAAGGTTATAGTAATTATTGTTTTCAAATAAACAACTTTTGTTTGGATTAGAAAAAGATTTTAACAAATTCTGATGTAGTTTTGGTAAAAGTGGTTGCCTACTTCCTTGCTTTTCTAAATAGAATATGCAGAACAGAATTTGAACATTTGCTTAGAATCACTGGAAGCCCAGTCACTGTGTGGTACATATGAATGGAATGGTGTTAGGGTTTATTCCCTGGTGCAGGCTGTAACATAATTGCCTCCACTCTGAGAACATTTGCTTTTGTTTACATATATATATATATATTAATTGAAGTATAGTTGATTTATAATATTGTGAGTTTTAGGTGTACAGCAAAGTGATTCAGTTATACATATTTTTCAGATTAATTTCCATTATAGTTAATTACAAAATTAAAAATAATTATTGGAGTCTAATTGGTTTAAAATATTGTGCTAGTTTCAGGTGTACAACAAAGTGAATCAGTTATATATTATATATATACAATCTATTATATATTAATATATGATATATTATTTTACATATATTAATTATACATAAAATAATATAAATTATAATTATAGTGATATAAATTAATATATATTAATTATATAATAATATAGTAATTGTATATATTATATAGATTATATATGTAATTATATATAATTTATTTTATATATGTATATATATATCTCCATTCCTTTTAAAATTCTTTTTCCATATAGGCCATTACAGAGTGTTGAATAGAGTTCCCTGTGCATACAGTAGGTCCCTATTAATTATCTATTTTTATTTAATAGTGTGGAAAAGGTACAAATGAACTTGTCTACAAAACAGAAATAGAGCTATAGATGTAGAAAACAAACTTATGTTGACCAGGGGTAAGAGGGGGAGGGATAAATTGGGAGATTAAGAGTGTTTGCTTTTGATTGTCTTTCTGTTCCTTCTGCTCTTGCCAAACTGACATACTATTTATTTTTGTTATTGGTGTGACTGTCTTAGCAGTTTCTTCCAATTTTCTCTCTTTAGTCATCTGTGGGCCAGGATAAAAAGTAAGTGGTGGTACATAGAATATGGGAAAATGGGTACTGAGTTAAGCAGTATGAGACATACTTGACATACAAAATACTTGAGATTCAGTGTTTGGAATTTGCTTTGTATCTTTTGACTGTGAGGTATGTTCTCCTTTTTCTGTTTTAATTTCTCATTCTTTTCTGTGTTTGGAATAGTAGGTACCTGGGTTTTGGAGCAGTGGCCTGTTTTGTTTCACTGTGACTTTGAGAACTGTCTTTTCACTCTCACTGTTGTTTGTAGCTCTTTTCTAGAACTCTTGTTTCTGTCTTGTACTCAAGTTAAGTGTATGTCCGATGTAAGCTACATGTTCAGTAAATATTTGTGGAATAAACGAATGTTCCTCCTATTTTATGTCATATTAAATTGTGAACTTTGAGATTTGTCTGTGCTTCCACCCAGCACCATGTATACGTTCGAAGTTTGCCAAGTGACTGAGTAAAGTTATTAAACTACACAGCGTTGTTGGTAATAAAGAACTCCTGAGGATTCTGAAACATATTTTTATTATAGAACTTGATTACTAGGGGTAGAAACATATAGGAGAGAGGAATCCATGGGGAGCATGATAAACGAGAGAGTTTACAGTAAAATACATGTTAAATGCTTACTAAATTCTGTTTTATATTCTATAAGTGTGTTTCACTTTTTCTTGGGTCAAAGAATGATTGGGAATGTGTGAATGACTGAGGCTGGAAGTACCGAGGAACAGAGGGGGCCTGAACTTAAAGGGAGTATGGAGAGGAAGTGGATTTGCCAGTTGGGACCATTCCTAGGACAGGGTAGACTCCAGGTCCTGAAAAGGTTGCTTTTGATGTCATTCTAATTCATTCCTTCTTAATTGTTAGGAAGTCAGAGAGCTGTCACAAATCATTGTTTTAAATGTCTGTGTAGTTAATTACTGTTTTCAGAAGTAACATTACTGTATTAGTTTCCTGAAGCTGCTGTAACAAATGAGCACAGGCGGCTTAAAATGACATAAGGTTATTATTTTATAGTTCTGCAGGTTACAAGAATACTACAGGTTTTGGTGGGCTACAAATCAGGATGTGGGCAGGACCACATTCCTTTCTGTGGTCTCTTGGGACAAATGTATTTCCTTGTCCTTTCTAGTTTCTCGATGCTGCCTGTGTTCCTTGTCTTGTGGCCTCCTCCTGTTTTCTAAGCCAGCAAAGGAGGGTCAATTCTTTCTCACATTGTATCATTCAGACACTAAGTCTTTTGTCTTTCATATCCACATTTAAGGGACTCTTGTGACTGCAAGGAGATCCAACCAGTCCATTCTGAAGGAGACCAACCCTGGGATTTCTTTGGAAGGAATGATGCTAAAGCTGAAACTCCAGTACTTTGGCCAACTCATGTGAAGAGTTGACTCATTGGAAAAGACTCTGATGCTGGGAGGGATTGGGGGCAGGAGGAGAAGGGGACAACCGAGGATGAGATGGCTGGATGGCATCACTGACTCGATGGACGTGAGTCTGAGTGAACTCCGGGAGTTGGTGATGGACAGGGAGGCCTGGCGTGCTGTGATTCATGGGGTCGCAAAGAGTCGGACATGACTGAGCTACTGAACTGAACTGAACTGAACTGAACTGTGATACATTGGTCTCCTCTAACTAGTCCAGGATAATACCCTTGTTTTAAGGTCAGCTGATTAGCAACCTTAATTCCATTTTACCACAAAGCCTAACAGATGGGTTCTGGGAATTAGGATGTGGACATCGTTGTTGTTTAGTTGCTAAATTTTGTCTGACTCTTTTGTGATGCCATGGACTGCAGCCCACCAGGCTTATCTGAAATGAAATAAGAGAAGAAAATTAGTGGTGAATTGAGATATAGAACCTAAGGATCATGTTTTCCATATACCATCCAGGTCTCTTTCCATGGTAAGTGGAAAGAATGAGTCACTTATCCACAGGCTTGATTCAAATAGAAGGATGAATTGTGGTACAGATAATAGCTAATGTAATGCCAGACCTCTCTCAGGAACTGTGGAGATTTCAGATCGATATGTAGTCAAAGAGTACATGGTGATGACTTTCTGAAAACTTGATCAATAAGTATACATCGCCAAGATCAGAATTTATTTAAAATTATGAACAGCCTGGAAGACTGCCAGTGCCTGAGTAATAACTCCAGGCAGTCCAAATCCATGCCAGCTTCCTCCGTTTATATAAATTGTTGGAATCTCTCATGCCTGACCCCTCTGATGTATCAGCTTTGTTATGTCAGTTTAGATATAGGTAAATTTCCTATGGGCATTTATTAGCTTTATTAAAAAAGAGGCAATTGTCCAAAGGCCTCTAGGCATATGCACCCAAAACATAAAATAAAAGAATGAAATTAACTACACAGGCTGCCAAACAACTCATAAAAAAAGTCAGGCCGGTTTAGCCTACTGAGCCTGTCAGACTGGCAGGCTCAGGCTTGTGTTTTACCCCTGAAGGTTCACATACTATTCTACTGACTGGTTGGATGGAGAAATAAATTGCAAAGGCAAAGGCCATCAGCAACTGTGTTTGGGGGATTCAGATCTGGAGTCCTTTATTAGAAGTAGGATGGCTGATTTTAATATATTTGAATGAGCCAGTGGATGGGAGAAACCCTCACAGGAAATCGCTTTCTTTATTACAACATACCTACCCAACATTCTCCGACTTCCTGTACCAGTTTGATTGATGGCTTTCAACCCCCAGAATTCTTCACCTTGTCATTTCCACAAAGCCCAACATTATTCCCTATCTGCCTTCTAACTAAAACAATGATTCAGAAACCTTATTGCTCTAATCAGTGATTTTCCACCCATAGCAATTCTGTCTCAGGGGGACATTTGGGATCATCTGGAGACATTTTTGGTGTCACGACAATGAAAGGACGGAAGCTTTGGCTTCCAGTGGATAGAGGCCAGTGAGCATGGTAGCAGTTCTACGATTTTCACTACTTTTGTCAAATCCACATACAACCCGCATTGTTTTTTGCATAGTTTTTTCCCCAAATAGAACTCACTCAAAAAATTAAATATATTTATTTTAAGTTGAAATGTTGTATTACTATCATAAACAGAACAACAATCATAGCTTTCATAAAAGTAAAGCCATCGTAAAAAACTACATCCAATAAAGACAAAACAGTATCATTAAATTATGGTGATACCTGATGGCTGCTGTCTTTTTGATGAAATGAGAAGGTAGCAAGTTTTAGAGAAGTGCTAAAGAGAAGCATCAAATTTAAATAAAGTTAAATGAAATGGGTTGATGGATTGAAAAGAGAATAGCTTTCTCATCCTGCACTTCATTGGTATTTAAGTCTGTGTCTTGTATTCATTTAATACTGAAAAACCATCTTCCCCACTGATTAAAGTTATCGTGAACACGTCTCATACTTAGTGAAACACTGAATTATGTTATTCCTCATGTATATAGTCTTCTGCCTGGATTCTTGCTTTCCTGTTAGTTTGCCATAGATTTGAACCACGGCTCTGGGCCCATCTTTTAGGGTGTGGATTTTCAAATGGTGCACCCAGATAATGGCTACCTATAACTGGGGCTGTTCCTCTGAATCCCCCAAAATCAGAGGAATCTTAAATTGCAAAATAAAAATCTAGAGCCCATTATTGCCAACCAGGGGCAAATCCCCTCATGGAGCTTTATTGCCCACTCCCAGCCCATTACAAAGGCCATTTAAAATGAACTTGTAAATCTTTCTGTAGTGTTAAAGTGACTCTGCTTCAGAATGCTAAATAGAGTAATTATTCTGGGTCATAATATTCTAAAGAGAAGGACTACATTCTTTGATATTAGCTGATTGCCCATTAAATGTTCCAGTGCTTGAAGATGAGTCAGTATCATTCACGATCTCCACTTTTTGTTCTAATTTTTATCATGTGAATCAGTTTACAGGTAACATCATGTTTGTAAACTGCAAGACATACCGCAGGGGTCTGATATTTTTACTGTTTGCTGGCTGGAGGACCTGCAGCAAAATAAGTGAGATGGCATCCTGGCTGCTTGGCAAAAGGATGGAAAACGGCAATGGGCATACACGTAGAGCTTTTGAGTTCCCACTTGCTGCCTGGTGCTTTAAGTCAGAGCCTCTCATCCAGGAGACTGACATTATGAGAATTTCGCCCCCTCAGGGAAAACCAGTTAGTTTTTCTTATTAAAAGGTAGCTGTACTGCATTATGAAAACAGTCTGGGCTTGGCTAAATTATTTTGTCTCTCTGGAATTGGTTTCTATACCTATAATTATCTTCAAGCACCACCAAAAAAGCCCTCCAGTCTTTACCTCATGTTGTTCTTCCTTTGGGGCATGGGCTCTGGACCCATCCAACTTTTCTACCAAGCTATAATTAGTAGAATTATATCTGATAATTCCTCCCTTATTCTGAAGGGAGCAGAGGCGGTATCATGCGGGCACAGGGGCAGATAATGAGGGTTACAGAGGTTCTCCCTGAATTGTATCACCATAGTCCTAAGCCAGCAGTATGCTGCCACTGTCAGAGAGCATCAGCCTCAACCACCCAGCAGCCTCTGCGTTGGTGACAGGTCCAAACCAAAACATGCTACCATGTTTTATTTCTCCTCCCATTGACTAAAAAAGCCATCTCCTTAAAAGAGCATGCACAGTACTGCTCTGTTCTGAAGCTCCGAGATTTTGCCAGGTGTGGAAAAAGGTATTTCCAAATTTCCTTCGATGTAGGATTCAGTTCAGTTCAGTTGCTCAGTCATGTCCGACTCTTTGAGACCCCATGAATTGCAGCAGGCCAGGCCTTCCTGTCCATCACCAACTCCCGGAGTTCACTCAAACTCACATCCATTGAGTCAGTGATGCCATCCAGCCATCATCCTCTGTCGTCTCCTTCTCCTCCTGCCCCCAGTCCCTCCCAGCATCAGAGTCTTTTCCAAAGAGTCAACTCTTTGCATGAGATGGCCAAAGTACTGGGTTAGGTATTGCATTATTGATTCATTTCAACAGGGGGATTCAGGCCCACTAAAAGATACATGATTTTAGAGTAAGACGAACAAACAAGATCTCACTCACTGGAGAGTTTATTATTTTACTCTTAATGTGAACCATCATGTATGTTACTCCAAATGCTTATGAGAATCTCTTTTTGTGAGAAGTCAACAGTATGAAATAATTTTCCCAACAGTAAAAATTATATATGAAAGGGCACAAATACTCCATGTTTTTGTTCTTACAGAAAACAGACTCCTCTTCCAGACACTTGTTTTGTTTCTATTTGTTCTAAAAGGATCCTAAATAAAATGGTTTTGCTTTTAGATTTAGAGGAGGTCCCGCCTGACATGAGCTCAGATAAAAGAAAAGCATTTATGTGTAATCTCTAGAAGATAGTGAAACTGGTTTTTATATAGAGTCATAAATTTTACTGCTGGGAAGGACCTTAAGGAACATTTAGTTCAGCCCCTTGTGGGTGGTAAATGGAGGTAACAGTGTGATACCATTAAGATTGAAGTGGAAGTTACTTTCTGAGAAGAAACTTAGGGAAAACAAAACAACCAACCAAAACATGGAAAGAAGGTGATCAGTCATTTATAGAAGCAGGTGATCGAAAGACATAACCTGTAAAAGACAGTCCCCAAACCCAGTTCTGAAGACTTGGTATTATATGAGGTTCACGTGACTTCCCCTTCATGGATCATAGCTTTGTTGTGGTGAAGGGGCTTATGGAACCCAATGAAGCTATGAGCCATGCTGTGCAGAGCCACCCAAGATGGACAGGTCACAGTGAAGAGTTCTCACAAAACATGGTCCACTGGAGAAGGGGATGGCAAACCAATCCAGAATTCTTGCTGTGAACAGTATGAAAAGGCAAAAAGATGTGACACTGAAGAAGAGCCCCCCAGGTTGGAAGGTGTCCAATATGCTACTGGAGAGGAGCAGAAGGCAATTACTCATAGCTCCAGAAACAGTGAAGCAGTTGGGCCAAGGCAGAAATGATGCTCAGTTGTGGATATGTCTGGTAGTAAGAGTAAAGTCCAATGCTATAAAGAACAATATTACATAGGAACCTGGAATGTTAGGTCCATGAATCAAGGTAAATTGGATGTGGTCAAACAGAAGATAGAAAGAGTGAACGTTGACATTTTAGGAAGCAGTGAAATAAAATGGATGAAAACAGGTGAATTTAATTCAGATGACCATTGTATATGTACTACTATGGGAAATAATCCCTTAGAAGAAATGAAATAGCCCTTATAGTTAACAAGAGTCTAAAATGTAGTACTTAGTGACAATTTCAAAAACAACAGAATGACCTCCATTCATTTCCAAGGCAAGCCATTCAACATCATAGTAATCCAAGTCCATGTCTCAACCACTAATGCCAAAGAAGCTGAAGTTGAATAGGTCTTCAGTGAAGACCTACAAGACATTCTAGAACTAACACCAGAAAAAGATGTTCTTTTCATCATAGGGGATTGGAATGCAAACGTAGGAAGTCAAGAGATACCTGGAGTATTAGGCAAGTTTGGCCTTGAAGTGAAAAATTTAGCAGGACAAAGGTTAACAGTTTTTTCAAGAGAACACACTGATCATAGCAAACACCCTATATCCACAGCAGAAGAGATGACTCTGCGCATAGACATCACCAAATGGTCAATACCGAAGTCAGATCGATTATATTCTATGCAGCTGAAGAAGGAGAAGCTCTATACAGTCAGCAAAAACAAGACCTGGAGCTTACTGTGGCTCAGATCATCAGCTCTCCATTGCAAAATTCAGCACTGAATTGAAGAAACTAGGAAAAACTACTAGGCCATTCTGATATGACCTAAACAAAATCCTTTGTGATTATGCACTGGATTAGACTAAACAAATAGATTCAAGGTATTAGATCTGGTAGACAGAGTGCCTGAAGAACTATGGACAGAGGTTTGTAACACTGTACAGGAGGTGATAAGCAAAGCCATCCCAAACAAAAAGAAATGTAAGAAGGTAAAGTGGTTGTCTGAGGAGGTTTTACACATAGCTGAGGAAAGAAGAGAAGCAAAAAGCAAAGGAGAAAGGGAAAGATATACCCAGCTGAATGCAGAGTTCCAGAGAATAGCAAGGAGAGATAATGAAGCCTTCTTAAGTGAACAATGCAAAAAACTAGAAGAAAACAATAGAATGGGAAAGACTAGAGATCTCTTCAAGAAAACTGGAGAGATCAAGGGAACATTTCATGCAAAAATGGGCACAGGTAAGGACAGAAATGGCAAGGACCTAACAAAAGCAGAAGAAATTAAAAAGAAGTGGCAAGAATATACAGAAGAACTATACAGAAAATGTCTTAATAACTTGGATAACCATGATGGTGTGTTCACTCACCTATAGCATGTCATTCTGCAGTCTGAAGTCAAATGGACCTTAGGAAGCATTACGGCAAATAAGACTAGTGGAGGGGATGGAATTCCAGTTGAGCTATTTCAAATCCTAACAGATGGTGCTGTTAAAGTGCTGTATTCAATATGTCAGCAAATTTGAAAAACTTAGCAGTGGCCATAGGACTGGAGAAGTTCAGTTTTCATTCCAATCCCAAACAAGGGCAGTGCCAAAGAATGTACAAACTACTACACAGTTGGGGAGTTCCTGGTAGCTCAGCTGGTAGAGAATCTGCCTGCAATGCTGGAGATCCTGGGTTGGGAAGATCCACTGGGTTCAATTCCTGGGTTGGGAAGATCTGCTGGAGAAGGGATAGGCTACCCACTCCAGTATTCTTGGGCTTCCCTGATGGCTGGTAAAGAATCCACCTGCAATGTGGGATACCTGGGTTCTGTCCCTGGGTTGGGAAGATCCCCTAAAGAATGGAAAGGCTACCCACTCCAGTATTCTGGCCTGGAGAATTCCATGGACTGTGTAGCCCATGGGTGCTGGGAGCCAGCACGGGAGACCCCCACCCATGACAAGGTCATGCAGGACTCGAGAGACTCCCTGGCCATCTGACCCATGACAAGGTCATGCAGAAGAGTCCTGATAAGCAAGGCCTCAGGACTCGATGGACCCCCTAGACCTGCTCAAACATCTAACCCCAAACCAGAATCTGTCTGTCTTACTATTTTATGTCTTTCACCAGCTCTTCTTACATTAGCAGGGAGCTGTCCCCCGACTGCCTTTCTCTGGTAAGAGTTAACTTAGGGCTTTAGTTAATAAATCTCCTGGGCATGAAAAGAGTGTTTCAAACCCTCTGTTAGCATTCTGGCTTACTTGGCAGATTTATCCAGACTCTTACAACATTGTTGAGCCTATGCTTGCTGCCAAGTTCTCACATCCCTTATCCATTGTGTTCCTGAGAGTGCATATAGTCAAGATGTAAAAATAACAAGCAGTAGCTTTAGCATTAGCAACATTAGACTTTGAGTTAATAAGTTCTTTCTTTGCTGTAACTTGCTGAATCTTTGCTCCATAAAAATGTAACTCTATACTTTAAGGGTGATGCAGGCTAAAAATTAAAAAAAAAAAAAAACCACTTTAAGGAAAGATTATTGTTTTGGCTGACCAACATTTATCAAAAACAGGTCATGAAATATCAACAGGCCTCTGGGACAGAAGATGATGTACAAAAAATAAGACTCTTACAAAAAAAAACCCCCTGATATTGATAAAAGTTATTACTGATAGAATGTTGAGTTGACTCTGCATTTTTCACCTTGCTATATGTACAACTCAGGGTATAAAAGCCCCCCCAAAAATAAAGTAAAACGGGCCTCGCTCACTGAAGCTTGGTCACCCAGTGTTGTTCTTTCCTTATCTCTTTATCTTTCTTCATTTGCCGACGTCATCCATCCTGAAGATAACCCTGGACTCTGCTGAGGCTGGACCCTGGCACATGGGGTCACAAAGAGTCATAGACAACTGAGAGACTTTCATTTCACTTCACTTCACCATATAATTACACTCATTTCACATGCTAGTAATGTTATGCCCCAAATCCTTCAAGCTAGGCTTCAACAGTATGGGAACCGAGAACTTCCAGGTCTACAAGCTGGATTTAAAAAAGTCACACGGACCAAAGATCAAATTGCCAATATTCACTGGATCATAGAGAAAGCAGGGGAATTCCAAAAAACATCTACTTCTGCTTCATTGACTACCTGAAAGCCTTTGTGGATCACAACAAACTGTGGAATACCAGACTACCTTACCTGTCTCCTGAGAAACCTGTATGCAGTTCAAGAAGCAACAGTAGGAACCTTACGTGGAACAATGAGCTGGTTCAAAATCAGAAAAAGAGTGTGACAAGGCTGTATATTGTCACCCAGTTTATTTAACTTATATTCAGAGTACATCATGCCAAATGCCAAGCTGGATAAATCACAAGCTGGAATTAAGATTGCCGGGAGAAATATCATCAACAACCTCAGATATCTAGATACCACTCTAATGGCAGAAAGTGAAGAGGAGCTAAAGAGCCTCTTGATGAAGGTAAAAGAGGAGAGTGAAAAAGCTGGCTTTAAACTCAGTGTTCAAAAGATGAAGATCATGGTATCTGGTCCCATCACTTCATGGCAAATAAAAGGGAAAAAAGTGGAAACAGTGACAGATTTTATTTTCTTGGGCTCCAAAATAACTGTGGACTGTGACTGCAACAGTGAAATTAAAAGGTACTTGCTATTTTGAAGGAAAGCAATGACAAACCTAGACAGCGTATTAAAAAGCAGAGACATCACTTTGCTGACTAAGGTCCATATAGTTAAAGCTATGGTTTTTCCAGTAGTCATGTATGGATGTGAGAGCTGGACCATAAAGAAGGCTGAGTGTGGAAGAATTTTTGCCTTCGATTTGTAGTGCTAGAAAAGACTTTAGAGTTCCTTGGACTGCAAGGAGATCAAACCAGTCAATCCTAAAGGAAATCAACCCTGAATATTCATTGGAAGGACTGATGCTGAAGCTGAAGCTCCAATACTTTGGCCACCTAATGCAAAGAGCCTACTCATTTAAAAAGACCCTGATTCTGGGAAAGATTGAAGGCAAGAGAAGGGGGTGGCAGAGAATGAGATGGTTAGATAGCATCACCAACTCAGTGGACATAAATCTGAGCAAACTCTGGGAGATAGTGAAGGACATGAGGCCTGGCCTGCTGCAGTACATGGGGTCACAGTTGGACATGACTTAGCTACTAAAAAACAACAAATATGCACAGCTTTGGATGGTCCACCTAACTAATTGTATTGTGCTTGTGTTACAGATGTGAATGTGGATGTGGGCAACCTGCAACAGAAATAAAGAAAAGTCAAAGAGAATTTCCATTACTGTTACAGCCAAAGACATTTGGCCTGTATGATGAGAAGGCGTGATACTCATCTAGTGAGGGGTACAGGGGCATGGCAGGCTTCAGATACAGGGCCTCAGTTTCCACATCTTGTTCCTTCTTTTCTCACCCAGTCTTTAGGTGGCTTCATCCTGAGGCTAGCAGGGGAAGGCTGCAGTGGCCTCACATAAATATATCATGGAAAATTTTTTTGTTTTCAGTGAAAATCAAGAAAAGTTAACTGTAGTATGGACCGGTGAAGTCATTTATAAATTGTCTGCTTTGGAAGTAAAATCTTGGAGCCAGGATTTGCTGAGACATGTTCACCCCTTGAGACTTTGCCTTGATCATGGCATTGGTGTTTTCTCTGGAGAAGTAATACAGGCTTGAGCCCAGTTTATCTTATTTTATCCTTGTCCATGGCGCTGTATGGCCCCAGATGGCATCTTGGATACAAAAAAAAAGTCTGTACATTAGCTTTTTGGGGAAGATTAAGAAAACTCCTTTTGCCATATTGTTAACATTAGTCTTATACTTTTTTGATCTCAAGATCAGATGTCTGCAATATTTGGTGGCAGTTAAAGTACAGAGAGCTTATAGGCTATGGAGCACAACTTGGGGTCAAGGAGGGGCTCTAAGTTTAGATGAAAACAAGTTGTTTAGAACATGATTTTTTTTTTTTTCAGATTCCTAGTTCAGGGACCTGTCTAAGCAGGATGAGAAATTCTGCACAGCTTGTATAAATAAGTACAGTTTTCAGCATGTGCTAGTAGTTACAGGATGTGAAATTTGTAGCAGCTGGGAAAATGTGTGGAGGAAGATGCCTAATGCATGTTTGATAAATTACCAGGTTAGGCCAAGGAGAAAATGTGAATGAAACTTGCTGGATTAGTAGTAATACAGACTGATGGAATTGGAAAAAAGTATAGGATAGATCCTTTCTTTAAAAGGACAGGACGAAAGATGGAAGGAGGGTTTATGAACCAACAACTGAAAGAAAAGAATGCTAAGAAACTGCTCATGCAGTGTTAGGAATGCTGAGCTTCAGAAAGACATAGAGAAATTCTAAATAAAGCTTATACAACAGGACCAAATGAGAAAGCTGCTCCAATGTAACCTGAATCAGAATGTTTGGTTCATCCAGACCTCTCACTAATGGACTGTCCTGCTTTGCCTGGAGCAAGGATACTGTGGTAGAGCAGCCAGAATGCCTGGGACAAATACTGCAGTTTTGATCTGATGACCAAAGGGAATGCACAACTGTATAATTCTGAATTTTCTCCTCTCCTTTCCATGAAGATGATTGATTTTAAAACTGGAAGGGTAGGGAAATGTTGGAAAGAGGTAACTCAAGAAATAGTGAGAGAATCTCTATTTGTATTAAGTGAGTTAAAGCTTTAGGGGAACCCACATGCCATGATGCAGAGAATTCATGAAGAAATGAAGAGTTCATGAAGTGTGGTGAAACACACTATTGGTAACCCTGGAGGAGGGGCACCAGAAGATAGAAAATATGCTGACTTTGAGAAAATGGAAAGATGTGGGTCCCCAAAGCTTCTATTGGTAGCTTGATGTTAATTGCCAAACAGTTTAATAGATGAATTTGAAAGGATACATGTGTTCACCCAAAACAGTCATGTTACACTAACCTTGAATACTGTTTGATAGACTTAGATCATTACACACCACAACAAGTCATTCTGTGGGGCTTTTCAGGATACCTCATACATATGGACTGTAACCAGGAAGTTAAAAAAATTTACCCCAGGAATGAGGATTAGTTGATTAATGTTAATCTAGAGACAGTTTTTAGTGGCATCCTTCAAGATTTCATTCCTAGTTTGTTGTTGTTGTTGTTATTTTCTAACAACTTTGATTAATACATAAAATAAGTTCTTACCTAACATGCTAATGTATTGAACTGAGATTAACAGTAACATACTGAATGAGAGATTCAGAATCCAAGATAGAATTATGAGTCTAAATTAATAGGGTTTACTAATGGTCCAAAATAAAAGTATCAAACTGACAAAGAAAAAAAGGCAAGGAACAAGAGAGTTGAGAAATGAATTTCATAAATTGATTACCAAAAGGCATGAGCCAAACCAAAGAAAACCAACCATTTTATTTGATGTTAGATATGAGCCTTGCATTGTGGCTCCCAAAATATTGAACCACAGAAGGTTAGCTAATACTGCTGGCTGAACTACTGTGTAATATTATGTTTAGTTCTAATCACCCCATATTCATAATGAGAGTATAAAACATCCAGTGATTTACAAGAAGGGGAAGCAAGAGTCTGGAAACCATGCTGATGAAAAATGGCATCTTTGTTCATCAAGCATTTCTTGAGTACCTGAGATGTGCCAGTTACTGTGCTAGGCATGTACTAATAATGCAGATTGTCTGCTGGTTAAAGAAAGAGTCTAGTCAGGGCAACTGACATGTAGGCCAACAACAAGCTATATAGGGCCCAATGTGGGGAGACAGCACAGAAAAGAGGTTAATCCTTGGTATATTCTTGATGGATAGAAGTAGTGGACCAGGTAGAGACAGAAGGAGAGAATAATTTCCATGGAGAGGGAAAAACACATGGAAAAACACAGTGATACAGAAGATATGGGTGCACTTGGAAGTGGAAAGTAGTTTGGTGTGTCTGCAATGGGCTGTGTGTGTGTGTGTGTGAGTGGCATAAGACAATGTTAGAAGTAGACTGGGGTCACTGTTGGCCAAAGAAAGGGATTAACTTCATCCTTGAAGCACTGAGAAGCTGGGAAGGGCTTCAGTAGGTGAAATAATTAATAATGTAATTTAGAATGATCACTCTGGCTTCAGTTTGGAAGATGAATGGGAAGTGATAGGTCAAGCCAGAGAAATGACTGATAACAGTTGTCCAGGTGAAAAGTTATAAGGGCCTGAACTGAGGCGGTAAATATAGGAAGATGGTGTCAGATTCTCGAGTTACTAAGGAACTGACTTCAATAGAACTTTTCTTGGGGAGGAGGAAGGTGATTGGAGGAGTCCAGTTTGATTTCCAGAATTCTTATCAGTTTGACTTGGTAAGTCATAATTTGATGAGAGAGAAGACTGAGCAGGAGGAACATGTTTGAGGAATAGGTCCAGTTTGAGTTTCCTTGGGAAGATCCCATTGTTGTTCAGTCACTAAGTCGTGTCTAACTCCACCATCCCATGGACTGTAGCATGTCAGACTCCTCTGTCCTCCACTATCTCCCATAGTTTGCTCAGATTCATGTCCATTGAGTCAGTGATGCTATCTAACCGTCTCATCCTCTGCCACCCCATTCTCCTTTTGCTTCAGTCTTTCCCAGCATCAGTGTCTTCCTTTTCCAATGAGTTGGCACTTTCCATCAAGTAGACAAAGTATTGGAGATACAGCACCAGTCCTTCCAATGAATATTCAGGGTTGATTTCCATTAGGATTGACTGGTTTGATCTCCTTGGTGTCCAAGGGATTCTCAAGAGTCTCCTCCAGCACCACAATTCAAAGGCATCAATTTTTCAGCTCTCAGTCTTCTTTTTGATCCAACTCTTGTGTCTGTAATCTGTATATACCTACTGGAAACACCATAGCTTTGCCTATACAGATCTTTGCTGCAAAGTGATGTCTCTGCTTTTAATATACTGTCTAGGTTTGTCATATCTTTTCTTCCAAGGGGCAAGTCTTTTAATTTTATGGGAAAATCTCTATTGATATTCAATTGGCAGTTGGCTTTATGGGTCTGGAGCCCCAGAATTGGCCTGTGAAACATTTCCAAGGGCAGAGGCAGATTCCTCTGCACTTGGATGATTTGTGCAAGTGAAGAAAGAATAGGGGTCAGATATAGATGCTAGAAGCAACAGCATTGATATGACACACATACAGAGTAGCAACAGGACTGTTTGCAAAAGAGATTAAGGAGACAGAAGCCAAGGAGACAGAAAGCAAAATTTCAAGAGAGTATACATTAGAAACACAAGAAATACAAGGATTGGGAGCCAGTGTTTGGCAACCTGGAGCTCATAGGGGCACATGGAGAACAGACTGATTGTGTGGTAGCAGTGGCAGTATCCTCAAGGGTTGAGAAGTGGATGAAAGATGATTAAATGGTGGCCTGGAGGCTGGCTACTCTGCCGAACCCAGAGCAGAGGTGACAGGTCCTATCAGGCTTTGCTCATGCTGTTTCTTTCACGGGGAGCTCCTGCTCTTTGGCCACTTCTGCCTGCTCAACTCCTGGTAGATCTTCCAAATTCAGATGACAGAGTAGAGAAAATGTACGCTAGTGTGGTGTCCATTTCAAGATGTCTCTGAATGTTGCATTTTCTTTTTCTTCTCACATTCCGAGAGGGTCACAGACAAACTCAGTGTGGAAAATGATCCTGAGTTTGACTTGTTGCCCTAGTCATAGCCCACCTCTCATTGCATAATCGGAGTTTCTTTTCCTTCTTTCTTCATACTGTAAGTGTTGAAGTAAGGATTGTTCTTGTTCCATTATCACCATCATCATCACCATTGGCTTCTTTATTTACTGCTGAGCCCCAGTGTTTCTTAAAAGTGTTAATATGTGTGTATCATTGAAGGAACTGGGGATGTTTATTCTGGAAAGTCTACAAATGTAGTTTCACACCATGAACATGTTCTCCTGAGGTAGTGCTTTTTCAGGTCATGACATAAGATATGAGGTAAGATGTATACGACAGAGGATGAGATGGCTGGATGGCATCACTGACCCGATGGACATGAGTCTGAGTGAATTCCAGGAGTTGGTGATGGACAGGGAGGCCTGGTGTGCTGTGATTCATGGGGTCACAAAGAGTCAGACACGACTGAGTGACTGAACTGAACTGAACTGAAGGTGTGTACAGATGATGTGAAGATGGCACGTTTCTACTGACCTGGTAGGTCCTGACTTGGCTTGTGGCCTTGGCCTTACAATGCTTGCTCTTGTCATCTGAGCACTGTTTATACATCCTGTAGAGTAAGTTTATTGAAAGCAAGGGGCCACATTCACAAATTTGCAAATCTCTTTCTATTCTTCATGAAAAAAGTAGTGTTGGTCACTCAGTTGTGTCTGACTCCTTGTGACTCCCATAGCCTGCCAGGCTTCTCTGTCCGTGGAATTCTCCAGGCAAGAATACTGCAGTGGGTAGCCGTTCTCTTCTTCAGGGGATTTTCCCAACCCAGAGGTTGAACCTGGGTCTCCTGCATTGTAGGCAGATTCTTTACCATCTGAGCCACCAGGGAAACCCATATTCTTCTTCTTAGCAGATTACCAACAAAGCATATAGCAGATGAAGTGAAAGTGTTAGTCAACAGTTGATAATTATTTGTTAGGCTGAATTTGAATAGGTTGCAGGGAACCACTCCATGAGGAATGGTGGCCAAAAGGAGATACCCCACGTCCAAGGTCAGGAGTGGTGGCGGTGAGGAGATATCCTACGTCCAAGGTAAGAGAAACCCCAGTAAGACAGTAGGCGCTGAGAGAGGGCATCACAGGGCAGACAGACTGAAAAACCACAGTCACAGACAACTAGCCAATATGATCACATGGACCACAGCCTTGTCTGACTCAGTGAAACTAAGCCATGCCATGTAGGGCCACCCAAGAAGGACGGGTGATGGTGGAGAGTTCTGAAAAAATGTGGTCCCCTGGAGAAGGGAATGACAAACAACTTCAGTATCCTTGCCTTGAGAATCTCATGGGCAGTATGAAAAGGCAAAAAGATAGGACACTGAAAGATGAACTCCCCAGGTCGGTAGGTGCCCAATGTGCTACTGGAGATCAGTGGAGAAATAAATCCAGAAAGAATGGAGGGATGGAGCCAAAGCAAAAACAATACCCAGCTGTGGATGTGACTGGTGATAGAAGCAAGGTCCGATACTATAAAGAGCAATATTGCATAGGAACCTGGAATGTTAGGTCCATTAATCAAGGCAAATTGGAAGTGGTCAAACAGGAGATGACAAGAGTGAACGTCGACATTCTAGGAATCAGCAAACTAAAATGGACTGGAATGGGTGAATTTAACTCAGATGACCATTATATCTACTTCTGTGGGCAGGAATCCCTCAGAAGAAATGGAGTAGCCATCAGGGTCAACAAAAGAGTCCAAAACGCAGTACTTGGATGCAATCTCAAAAATGACAGAATGATCTCTGTTCGTTTCCAAGGCAAACCATTCAATATCACAGTAATCCAACTCTATGCCCTGACCAGTAAAACTGAAGAAGCTGAAGTTGAACAGTTCTGTGAAGACCTACAAGACCTTTTAGAACTAACACCCAAAAAAGATGTCCTTTTCATTATGGGGGACTGGAATGCAAAAGTAGGAAGTCAAGAAACACCTGGAGGATCAGGCAAATTTGGCCTTGGAGTACAGAATGAGGCAAGGCAAAGGCTAATAGAGTTTTTCAAGAGAACACACTGATTATAGCCAACACCTTCTTCCAACAACACAAGAGAATACTCTACACATGGACATCACCAGATGGTCAACACTGAAATCAGATTGATTATATTCTTTGCAGCCGAAGATGGAGAGGCTCTATACAGTCAGCAAAAACAAGACCAGGAGCTGACTGTGGCTCAGATCATGAACTCCCTATTGCCAAATTCAGACTTAAATTGAAGAAAGTGGGGAAAACCACTAGACCATTCAGGCATGACCTAAATCAAATCCCTTATGATTATACAGTGGAAGTGAGAAATAGATTTAAGGGACTAGATCTGATAGACAGAGTACCTGATGAACTATGGATGGAGGTTCGTGACATTGTACAGGAGACAGGGATCAAGACCATCCCCACGGGAAAGAAATGCAAAAAAGCAAAATGGCTGTCTGAGGAGGACTTACAAATAGCTGTGAAAAGAAGAGAAGCGAAAAGCAAAGGAGAAAAGGAAAGATATAAGCATCTGAATACAGAGTTCCAAAGAATAGCAAGGAGAGATAAGAAAGTCTTCCTCAGTGATCAATGCAAAGAAATAGAGGAAAACAACAGAATGGGAAAGACTAGAGATCTCTTCAAGAAAATTAGAGATACCAACAGAACATTTCATGCAGAGATGGGCTCGATAAAGGACAGAAATGGTATGGACCTAACAGAAGCAGAAGATATTAAAAAGAAGAGGCAAGAATACACAGAACTTTACAAAAAGTATCTTCACCACTGAGATAATCACAATGGTGTGATCATTCACCTAGAGCCAGACATCCTGGAATATGAAGTCAAGTTGGCCTTAGGAAGCATCACTACAAACAAAGCTAATGGACGTGGTGGAATTTCAGTTGAGCTACTTCAAATCCTAAAAGATGATGCTGTGAAAGTGCTGCACTCAACATGTCAGCAAATATGGAAAACTCCGCAGTGGCCACAGGACTGGAAAAGGTCAGTTTTCATTCCAATCCCAAAGAAAGGCAATGCCAAAGAATACTCAAACTACCGCACAATTGTACTCATCTCACACGCTGGCAAAGTACTGCCCAAAATTCTCCAAGCCAGTCTTCAGCAATACGTGAACCATGAATTTCCAGATGTTCAAGCTGGTTTTCGAAAAGGCAGAGGAACCAGAGATCAAATTGCCAACATCCATTGGATAATCGAAAAAGCAAGAGAGTTCCAGAAAAAGATCTATTTCTGCTTTATTGACTATGCCAAAGCCTTTGACTGTGTGGATCACAATAAACTGTGGAAAATTCTGAAAGAGATGCAAATATCAGACCACCTGACCTGCCTATTGAGAAATCTGTATGAAGATCAGGAAGCAAAGTTAGAACTGGACATGGAAAAACAGACTGACTCCTGTTCCAAATAGGAAAAGGAGTACGTCAAGGCTGTATATTGTCACCCTGCTCATTTAACTTATATGCAGAGCACATCATGAGAAATGCTGGGCTGGAAGAAGCACAAGCTGGAATCAAGATTGCCAGGAGAAATATCAATAACCTCAGATATGCAAATGACACCACTCTTATGGCAGAAAGAAGAACTAAAGAGCCTCTTGATGAAAGTGAAAGAGGAGAGTGAAAAAGTTGGCTTAAAGCTCAACATTCAGAAAATGAAGATCATGGCATCTGGTCCCATCATTTCATGGGAAATAGATGGGGAAACAGTGGAAACAGTGAGAGACTTTATTTTCTTGGGCTCCAAAATCACTGCAGATGGTGACGACAGCCATGAAATTAAAAGATGCTTGCTCCTTGGAAGGAAAGTTATGACCAACCTAGATAACATATTAAAAAGCGGAGATATTACTTTGCCAACAAAGGTCCATCTAGTCAAGGCTATGGTTTTTCCAGGAGTCATGTATGGATGTGAGAGTTGAACAATAAAGAAGGCTGTACAGTGAAAAATTGATGCTTTGAACTGTGGTGTTGGAGAGGACTCTTGAGAGTCCCTTGGACTGCAAGGAGGTCCAACCAGTTCATCCTAAAGGAAATCAGTCCTGGGTGTTCATTGGAAGGACTGATATTGAAGTTGAAACTCCAATACTTTGGCCACCTGATGTGAAGAGCTGACTCATTTAAAAGACCCTGATGTTGGGAAAGATTGAGGACAGGAGTAGAAGGGAATGACAGAGGATGAGGTGGTTGGATGGCATCACCAATCAATTGACATGAGTTTGGGTAAACCCTGGGTGTTGCTGATGGACAGGGAAGCCTGTGGGTTTGCAGTCCATGGGGTCGCAAAGAGTTGGCCCTGACTGAGCACCTGAACTGAACTGAACCACAGGGAGTCTCGCTTCATTAAAATTAGCACTAAAACCACATTATACACCAGAAAAATAAAATACTGCATAAATGTTAAATTTTGTTTTTATTCTCAATAGATTGTGTATTACTTCTGTCATTTCTTTTATTCGAGAACCCAGGTGGTTTCTTTGTCATGTCCCAGGAAGAGTACATTGAAAATGGAGAGGAAACCTCTCCTGAGAAGGGCAGTTTCTGGCTTTAGCACTGACACTTGTCTGACTTTGTAGAAATGTAGAAATTAGACTGATTTATCCTTCCCTCCTTCTTCCCTTTCCCTCCTCTCTCCTCCCTCCCCTTCTCCTCCTTTTTCCTCTTCCTCTTCTTCTGTTGGTTCACAGGGAAAAGCATTTCCATCAACAGGGAACCCCACTGGCCTGAGTTGGGCAATTCTTTAACTTTGGATCTCTTGACTGAATTTTTGAATGTACACTTGAGAGAATTTGTATTTTGAACTTATATTTGGAACTTGTGCCAGAGGCATGTTTAAACAAGAGCTTCTAAAGTGCCAAAGCCCAAGTGTACTTCAGTAAGCCACAGAAAGAAGAGCCCTGACAGCCTCAGATGACCATTTACAGAGATTAAATGGATAATGGAAAGTCATTGGAGGTTTTAAGCAAAGGAGTGTTAATATCAAATCTGGATTTATAAAAGAGTCATCTTCCCAAAAGTGAATTAGGGAAGTGCAGTTACAAAATATTTTTAATGAAGAATTTGTATTTAGTCTTTAGATCAATTTCAGGAGAAGTTGTCCAGCCCAGTAGTTTAACATATACATAGGCTTTGAAGCCTCAGTTTCTTTACCTACAAACCATCTGATAACTATACCTAGTTGCAGCTATGAGGGTTAACCGTGATTATACATTTACTATGCTTATCAAAGAGGTAATATATAGTAAACACTTAATAAATGGCCTTCCCTGGTGTCTCAGATGGTAAAGAATCCACCTGCAATGTAGGAGACCTGGGTTCGACCCCTACTTTGGGAAGATCCCCTGGAGAAGGGAATGGCAACCCATTCCAGTATTCTTGCCTGGGGAATCCCATGGACAGAGGAGCCTAACAGCTATAGTCCATGAAGTCAAGAAGAATCAGACATGTCTGAGAGACTAACACTTTTCACTTTCACAAGCACTTAATAAAGAACACCTATTTTTGTCATGATGAGGAGATGTCAAGGGATTTGCCTCATTTTGTAGGTTTACCTCAGGTTGACAGGACAATCTGACAAAGCTCAGGTGCAGGCCGTGGGAGCCAGATGTATAAAGACAGTTTCTGACTAATGAGTTTCCAAATTGTGTGGTCTGTATTTCAGCATAGCTGGCATTCTATCTGCCCTTGCCTTTGCATGCGTGCTCTCTTGACCACATCTAGGCCCTTGTAACCCTTGTTCTTGGAAATATTTTGTAACTGCACTTCTCTAATTCACTTTTGGGAAGATGACTCTTTTATAAATCCAGATTTGATATTAACACTCCTTTGTTTAAAACCTCCAATGACTTTCCATTATCCGTTTAATCTCTGTAAATGGTCATTTGAGGCTGTCAGGGCTCTTCTTTCTGTGGCTTACTGAAGTACACTTGGGCTTTGGTACTTTAGAAGCTCTTGTTTAAACATGCCTCTGGCACAAGTATTTGACCTTGGTCCTTATTTAAATTACCTGAGCCTCTGTTTTCTCATTGGTAAAATGGAGATTATGTTATTTGCCTTGTGGGTTGATATAAGGCTTAGAGATGATGAAAGTATGGTTGTTGGCTCAAAAAGTGACAGCAGTTATCCTGCTAAAGTGCTTTAGCTCTTCCTTGTTCTTTCTTACCACAGTGTCTTTTCTCAAATCTATAGCACAGATCATTCCTCTTTTCCTCAATTCTATATCTTTACCACCCTTGCCCACCCCATGCCTTTTAAACATCCCTTACTTTAAGAATTGAACGTGATCATACTTTATAGATTTCTACCCAGATTATTATAAGATGTAAGCATACATATTAATGAAGTCATCTTCTTGGGTTTTAAAGAAAACAACAACTTTTCCACTTTAAAACTTGACTTTAACAGATGTACTTCCCTATGTCAGAGACCCATAGGAGATATAAAAATGAGCAGTTAAATACTGAATTTAGGAAAAGCAAACATGGACAGGGTTTCTACGAAGTGATTGCCACGGAGACAACAGAGGATCAGTTTTTTTTCCTACATCTTGGCTTGACATTTTTCAGCACACTAGGTGTTCCTTCAAATTAGTAAATATTCACATTTACTGATTCCACTGTACATTTGATCTCCCTCAGAATCATGTGCAGAATATACCTGAAATGAGTATATTTTTGGCAAGAATGATGAATAACAGAATATCTGAGCCATAACAAATATATCTGAATTTTAAGTTTCAAGTGGTTTATTTCGATAAGTAGAAAAGGCATGAATTCATTTGGAATAGAACATTTGAACTTTTTCTTACTGTATTTTCTGTTCTTGTGGGACAAAACAGTGGGTTAGAGAGAGTAAAAGAGTGTAGGTTTAAGCTGTTTCTTCCAAAGAGGTCCAGGCAGGATCAATTTATTGATAATTGGACAGAAGATATTTCTACCTCTTTATGAAAAGGGGCCAATAATTAGAGTCTTCCCAACATACAGTAAAGAATTAGGATGAAATGTAATCAAAAGGCATTTAAGAAACCTACAGACTTTCCTGGTGGTCCAGTGGTTGAGACTTCACCTTCCAATGCAGGGGATACAGGTTCGATCCCTAGTTGGGGAGATAAGATCCCACGTGCCTTGTTGCCAAAACATAAAAAAAGAATCAATATTATTACAAATTAAATAAAGAATTTAAACATGGTCCATATGAGAAAAAACAAAAAACCCGAGAGAGCAGATAATTAGTTTCATTTGGCAATTGAACAGTGACGGTTTTACTCCCGCTACCCACCTGTGCTCATCCACAGGCAATGCTTGAACCTGAATCTTCTCGTATTTCTTAGAACTTTTAGCTCTACTGCAGGGTCAAGGCCTGTCACACACACACTGGATTCTGTAGCACTGAAGATCAACATGAAGAAATGAGATTGGTTCTGTTGTTATTCAAAGCTGGAATTTTGTTTGTGAAATAAAACAGGTGTTCACAGGCTCAGATGATAAATTGGCCTCGTCATCTAAGTTTCCTCTGTATATTTCTCCAGTATTCTTGCCTGGAGAATTCCATGGACAGAGGAACCTGGCAGGCTGCAGTCCATGGGGTCCCAAAGAGTCAGACACAACTCAGCGACGTTCACTTTTCACTTTTTTTCATGAATTCTCTTAATGGAGAAATCAGTTCACTTTACCATTTTTTCATTACTTGCATCTAAAGTCAAGATTCTGGACTTTATCCCCTTGTCTAGACCTCACTTGTCTTCACATTTAGACATGCAGAGGTCTCATGCCCTGACTCCTACTTTGCCTCTAACCTAGACCATATCCAGCTGATGCTACCATCTTATATCCTCCCCTTGGCTTTCATTCCCTATTTGCCCAACTTTAGAAACCTTTGCTCATAAAAGAAAGAATAAACTATCTATATGAACCATAGGCTCTTCCTTTGAATATTTATGCATTTAGTTTTTATTATGGCACTTCACCCATAGAGCTGAATTTCCTCAAAAGATAACTTGACAAAAATCTTTGAATAAGGTAACTGATGTTCAGTAATCTAGCATGATAAAGCAATGTAATCTGGTTAAATGATAGTTCTGTATGAGAAGAAAGGAGTGGGAAGGAAAATAGAATGAGCTTAAAAAATTATTTTCTTTTCAATTTACCTTTGTAGGAATCTGTCTTTGTATATAGAGCCTTTGATTTGGAATACAGCTTGGAGTCACTGAAGCAAACATCGCTTTATATACACTATGATACCAGATCAATAATGCAGTTGGTGCATCGAGCAAAAGGAGCTCAAGATTATGTTGCTGTTTTCTTTTACTGTTCAGTCAACAGAAAAAGAGCCAAAAGAAAAGAAATAAAATACAAATAAAGACATTTTCATCTCCTATTTTCAGATTTCATTCTCCTTTAACTCCCAAGGAACTAGTGTGCAACATCATGTAATTACCATTTTAAAAGGCAATTACAGAACTTAAAAAAAAAATCTACGATATTATGCTTTCACATGTACAGATGAAAAGGGCTTCCTTTTAAAACTTATTGAAGCATAGTTAATTTACAATTCTTTGTTAATTTCTGCTGTACAACAAAATGTTTCAGTTATACATATATATTCTTTTCCATTATGGTTTGTTACAGGATGTTGAACAAAGTTCCCTGTGATATAGATTAAGACCTTATTGTTTATCCATTCTATAATGGAATCTGCTAGTCCCAAACTCCCAATGCATCCCTCCTTGACCCCCTTTGGCAAATACAAGTCTGTTCCTTATGTCTGTGTGTCTGTTTCTGTTTTGTTAGATAAGTTCGTTTGTGTCATATTTTAGATTCCACATGTAACTGATACCATATGGTGTTTGTCTTTGATATTGTATGGTATTTTTCTTCGCTTATCATGGTAGTTTCTAGGTCCATCCATGTTACTACAAATAGCATTATTTCATTAAAGTTTTTTGTTTTCTTGCTGTTCTTTTTTAAGGCTGAGTAGTATTCCGTTGTGTATAGGTACCACATCTTCTTTATCCATTCACCTGTTGATGGGCATTTATGTTGTTTCCATGTCTTGGCTATTGTAAGCAGTGCTGCTATGAATGTGGGGGTACATGTATCGATTTGAATTGTAGTTTTGCTCAAAGGCCCAGGAGTGGGATAGCTGGATGATGTGGCAACTCTGTTTTTAGTTTTTTGATGATGCTCCAGACTGTTTTCTGTAGTGACTGTATTAATTTACCTTCCTTTGTAGGAAGGCTCCCTTTTTTCCGCACACCCTTTCCAGATTTGGCTATTTGTCATTTTTACTAGTGTAAGGTGGTACCTCCTTATAGTTTTGATTTGTACTTCTCTAATAGTAATTCATGTAATTAGTAATTGGTTATCACCTCAGATATGCAGATGACACCACCCTTATGACAGAAAGTGAGGAAGAACTAAGAGCCTCTTGATGAAAATGGAAGAGGAGAGTGAAAAGTTGGCTTAAAGCTCAACATTTAGGAAACTAAGATCATGGCATCTGGTCCCATCACTTCATGGCAAATTGATGGGGAAACAGTGGACACAGTTGTTGACTTTATTTTTCTGGGCTCCAAAATCACTGCATGTGGTGACTGCAGTCTTGAAATTAAAAGATGCTCACTCCTTGGAAGAAAAGCTATGACCAACCTGGACAGCATATTAAAAAGCAGAGACATTACTTTGCCGACAAAGGTCTATCTAGTCAAAGCTATGGTTTTCCCAGTAGTCATGTTTGAATGTGAGAGTTGAACATAAAAAAGGCTGCGCACTGAAGAATTGATGTTTTGGAACTGTGGTTTTAGAGAAGACTCTTGAGAGTCCCTTGGACTGCAAGGAGATCCAACCAGTCCATCTTAAAGGAGATCAGTCCTGAATATTCATTGGACCGACTGATGTTGAAGCTGAAACTCCAATACTTTGGCCACCTGATGTGAAGAACTGACTCATTAGAAAAGACCCTGATGCTGGGAAAGATTGAAGGCAGGAGAAGGGGACGACAGAGGATGAGATGGCTGGATGGCATCACTGACTCTATGGACATGAGTTTGAGCAAACTCTGGGAGCTGGTGCTGGACAAGAGGCCTGGCATGCTGCAGTTCATGGGGTCACAAAGAGTCAGACACGGCTGTGTGACTGAACAGCAACAATCATTAGTAATGATGAGCATCCTTTCATGTGTTTATTGGTCACCTGTATGCCTTCTTTGGAGAAAAGTCAATATAGGTTCTACTCATTTTTTTGATTGGGTTTTTTTTTTGTTGTTGTTGTTATTGAGTTGTATAAGCTGTTCAAATATTTTGGAAATTAAGCTTGAGAATGGTTTTCTAATAAAGTTTCAGTTAGGCTGCTAATAATATTAGACAACCATTAATACAGTATACAGTTTTCCATTCTTTTAACCCATTTGTGTTCTTATTTTTAAATGTAGGTTTCTTACAGTAATCATATATAGTTGAGTTTTGCTTTTTATTTGGTCCAATCTGAACAATTCTGCTTTTCATTTGGGATGTTTAAACCATTTACATTTAATATGACTGTTGATATAGTTGGCTTACAATCTATATCCTGATATTTATTTTCTATTTATCCTGTATCTTTGTTCTTTTTTGTCTTTTGGATTATTTTTAATTTTTCTATTTTATCTCTTTTGTCTAGTAGTATATTAGTCTAACTCTTTGGTTTGCATTTTTAGTGGTCATTTGACAGTTTATAGTATACATCTTTAACTTGTCTTAATCTATGTTCAGAGACAGTATACCACTTAATGTGTATAATTAAGCCTTACATAATAATTCCATTTCCCATATACTGGACATTGTATTATTATTGTTATACATTTTGCTTCTACATACATTATAAACCCCACACAACATTATTATTTCTGTTCTAAGGAGTTGTTTTTTTAAAGGTATATGAAATTTAAGAACAAAGATTATATTTACTCATGTATTTCCCATTTCTGGCACTCTGTTTCTTTTTGTATATGTAGATTTCCATGTGGTTTTCTTTCCACCTGAGTGCCTTTCTTAAGTATTTAATGTACTGCAGAAAGCTGGTGACTAATTCTTTAAGATTTTGCATGTCTGAAATGTTTCTAATTGGACTATTTTGTGGTATGGAATTCAAGGCTGACTCTCCTGCCCTCCTTCTGTACTTTTAATATGTTGTTCTGGCTTGCATTGTTTCCAAAGACAAGTTCCCTCTCATTCTTATTTTGTTCTGTCCATGATGTTTCTTTTCATTCTGGCTGCTTTTAAGGTATTTTTCTTTTATCATTGGTTTTAAACAATTCTATTATAATGTGTCTTAGTTTACTTTTCTCCATGCTTCTAGGCTTGAGGTTCTTGGAACTTCTTGGAGCTATGTTATAATTTTATAAAATTATAAAAAGTTTATTATTTTCATCAAATGTGGAAAAAAAATTGGCCACTACTTTTTCAAATGCTCCTTTTCCTCTCCCTTAAATGTAGTTCTTTCACAGATCATTGTTGCTTCATTCATTTTAAAAAAATTTCTTCTTACTCTTTGTTTCATTCCTGAGCATCTTTATTGCTATGGATCCATTTTCACTCATGTTTTATTTCTACAGTGTCTAATCTGCTAGTAAGACAGATATCTTCTGACACCCAAGATATTTCTTTCATCTCAGTCATATTTATTTTTAATCTCTGGAAGCTTGGTTTCATCTTTTAAAGAATTTTTCTTATGTCTTTACTTAACATGTTCAACTTTTCTTCTAGCTCTTTGAAAATATGAAATAAAGTTATAATAATCATTTTAATATCTTTGTTAATTCTACCAACTGTGTCATTCCTGGGTGAATTTTGCTTGATTTACTTTTATCCACATTGTGGGTCATATTTTCCTACCTCTTTGCATGCTGGGTAATTTTTGATTAGATGCTAGACATTGAGTTTTTATCTTGTTGAGTGCTAGATATTTTTGAAATCTTTATAAATGTCCTGAGCTTTGTTTAGGGTTACAGTTAAATAACTTGAATAGTTTGATTTCCTAGGCTTGCTTTTAAGCCTTGTTGCTGCTGCTGCTGCTAAGTTACTTCAGTCGTGTCTGACTCTGCACGACCCCACCCTATAGACGGCAGCCCACCAAGCTCCCTTGTCCCTGGGATTCTCCAGGCAAGAACACTGGAGTGGGTTGCCATTTCCTTCTCCAATGCATGGAAGTGAAAAGTCAAAGTGAAGTCACTCAGTCATCTCCAACTCTTAGCGACCCCATGGATTGTAGCCCACCAGGCTCTGTCCATGGGATTTTCCAGGCAAGAGCACTGGAGTAGGTTGCCATTGCCTTTTCCAGAGCATGAAAGTGAAAAGTGAAAGTGAAGATGCTCAGTCGTCTCCAACTCTTAGCGACCCCATGGACTGTAGCCTACCAGGCTCCTCTGTCCATGGGATTTTCCAGGCAAGAGCACTGGAGTGGGTTGCCACTGCCTTGTTAGGCAGGACTAAAGCAGCATTTAGCTTGCATCTAGTATTGTCCCAATACTGAGGCAGTACATTCTGGACACTTTATTTGATATTTCATGAATTTAATGATTTCCCACTTTGACTAGTGGAAACAGACACTATTTCTGATCTATATGAATTCCAGAAATTTTTTTCCTCTGCTTTTTTTGTGTTCCATTTCTTTCCTGAGTCACAGGTAGTTTCCTTATACACATGTGCTGACCAATATTACCCTGAAATTTCTACTGGGGTTTTCTGTAATTTCTGTAGTTGTCTCCTCTCTCTACTCTGCCCTACAAAGTCTAGGAGTCTTGTCCTCCCTGCACTCTCAGCTTTATTCTTTCAACTCAGAGATACTTCTTGGTCTCTCCTGGATTCCTCCTCTATGTGCTACATCTTAGAAATTCTCTCCAGTAGGTTAGCTGAGGTTTTATAGGACTTCTTTGCTTTTCCATCTCTTAGTAATCACTGTCCTGTGTTGCCTGATGTTCAATGTCCTAAAACTATTTCCTCACCACATATTTTGCCTGTTTTTCTATTCCTTTAGGTGAGAGGATAAGTCATTTCTCATCTCTATTGTGATTGATAGCAGAAATCTCTGTTAATTGTATTTATTTAAAGCTTGTCAACCTATCAAAGTATACTTCCAGAACTGAAAAAGTTTCACCTGCCTTTGAAGGAAATATATTGAATCTGATCAAGTTTTTCTATTACTTGAGTTGTCATCTGTTAATTTGTCATTTGCTAACAAAAATATAGTAATATCTTCTATCATCAATTTATTAGTCAGCTATTTTATATGCAAAATTGATACAATACTATCAGCTTTTAACTTTCACAGAGGGATATATACCTATTTTATAAAGGTACATAGAAATATTCAATATCAGGCAATGATTGAAAAATCTTTGGAAATGGAACTTTGTGAATGCAAGCTCTACCAGTATATATTTCATGGCTAAAACCTGAAGTTATACTAGATCTTTCCATTTTTGGAATTCTCTAATTTGATGATATTCTCAAAGTGGGACAAATTTAGAATTATTGTCTTTAATATTTGCTAATAGAACTCTTAAAAAAATAAGTCTACCATGTTCAGCATAAATGGAATATCAATGGCTTTTGTTAAAATGAAATGAAAGATTTAGGGATATAAATATTTTTTGAATAATTAGCTTTGGGAATGAAAGGCCAAGAGAACAACAAATAAATTCCTTCATTATGCTCTTCTTGAAGATGCTGTTGATTTTTGTGAGTTCTTCCTCTTTCCCTGTCTGCTGCTGCTAAGTCACTTCAGTCGTGTCCGACCCTGTGTGACCCCATAGACGGCAGCCCACCAGCCTCCCCCGTCCCTGGGATTCTCCAGGCAAGAACACTGGAGTGGGTTGCCATTTCCTTCTTCACTTTCCCTGTCTATATGCATGTTTATATATATGTATATCTGTGTTTGTGTGTGCATGTGTGTGTATGTGTGTGTGATTTTATTACAACTGGAAGAACTGTGTGCATAATCTACTACCACTCTGATCACTTAGAGGAACCTCTACCTATGTAATGTTTCTGGCACAGTAGGACTGAATACACATCTCCTAATTCCCAACCCAGCAAAATTCCCTCATTGCTTGTTTCTGTAATTTCCTTCATTTTTACAATGGAAAGATAAAGGAAAATATGTGGAAAGATTTGATATTATCTTACATCACAACTCATTTTTTTCTCATCGAAACGATTTTTCCCCCTACCCATTAAAAACAATTTATGTGAGCAACAGGTTATTTGATAGTTGGGCATGGTTATTTAGGCCATGGATTGATTATGTCCTGTATTCAGTGCTGAATTACAAAACCATTTTATCTTAGATGTTAGTTTCTGTATCATATTTGTTAATCTATCAGTTTATAGTAATCATTAAAGATAGAGGGAAGAGTTTCTTATAGTTTTTGGTAATTTTTACCAAAATAATTTACCAAATGGACCCAGCATTTATCAAACATTCCATCTGTCCTTCTGCATTTTCTATCCCTAAAATACAATAACTCAAAAAAAAAAAACTCAAAAAAATACAATAACTCAAGAAACAGTTATAAACCACTTTTATGGCACTAATCACTCTTCAGCACTCAGGTCAATAGTGTTAATGAAGTGCAGCCTTTTCTCCAGATAAAAAAGTCTAGTGTTATATGAAGTATAGTTTTACAGAATAGTATCTTTGGTAGATAAAGATGGCCACAAATGTTTCATAATTTCTCCTATCAAGAGGTGGGCTGATGGCCTCACTATTTGTGTTTGGGGTACCTTGAGACTTACTTTGATCAGTATGTTATGGTGGAAGTGACATAATGTGAGATCTGAGGCGAGGTCTTGCAAGGCTTTGAAGTTTTTGTTTTAGTTCTCCTGGAACCCTGTCTCCTAAGGGTGAGAGAGACCCAGAGACCCCAGTTATCTTGGCCATTCCTCATCCCAGCTGGGACGCCAGACATATGAGTGAGCCCAACTCAACCACATGGAGCAGAGATGAAATCGTTTCAGCTGAATCTGTTGCAAATCGCTGACCCACATAATTAAAAACAAATTTTTATTTTAAGGCGCTAAGTTTTGGAAATTCTTTGGTGTTCCAGTGGCTGGGACTCTGCCTCTACTTGGGGTGCCGGTTGGTCTCTGGTGTTAGAATTAAGATCCCACAAGCTGAGCCAAAAAAAAAAGAAAAGAAAAAAGCTACTCTCTTGTGGTAGTCTCTTACACAGTGAGAGAGAAGTGTATACTGTGCAGGTGAATTCTCCTCCACCTCTGCCTTCCTTTCACCTTCCTTTTAATCAGCGCTTCTAACGACTTCAATTTCTCTTCTCTAGGCCCTTTAAGAAATCTGTTTGTCATAATATATTCTGTGCAATCCATTTGCTATTAACTATTTATATAATTTATATGAATACAATCTTTAAAAAATCTTAGTTTATTAATTCTAGAACTTTTATGAAATAAACAGATGGCAGCAATATTCCATTTTATGATGAAACAGTGTTTTGGATTAATAATTTTTTTTAGAGAGGCTCACTTAGCTTTGTAGACATGATCTCACCATTTCTTTAAATGTGCAGTGAGAAAGATAAAGTGTGATGAGCAAACTGAATATCTTCATGGGATTTCTGGCAGTGCTTAGACCTTGCTACTGTTCCTTTCTTTCATTGAATTATTATATAGTAGGTTGTCCACGTGGGAAATAATCACAAAGACAACAGAATGCTCTATTTATACAGAACCAAAAAATAGGCAAAATTATAGATTTTTGAGCTTGTTTAAGGAAGATAAAAAAATTTACCCTCTTTGTATTCCATTCCTAACATTTTCCTTCTTAAATTTTTATAGTTTAAAACTTAAAATGATCTAATTTGGCTTTTTTTTTTAAAAGGAGTCTGTGAATTGGTTATGTCCTAAATTTTATTTTTTATTAGAAAGTTTGTAAATGGAATGTCTGTAGACAAGCGTCCTGTATTTCTTGGAATTGAAAGACCTGGCTCATGCTTCAAAAACACTTTAACTGTAGCCACCACCCCATCACAGGGCATAGTGCCTTCACATTCCTAAGCTCAAGTAAAGATTTGACCTTAAATTTGTGATGTGGAAACACGTTAGTTTATGATGAAAGTCTCTATCCTCAGGTCTGTAAAACGACTAAAATGATATGAAATGTGTGTGGATGTGCCTTTTTTCTACTACTGGAAAAACCATAGCTTTGACTATATGGACCTTTGTCAGCAAAGTGATATCTCTGCTTTTTAATACACTGTCTAGGTTTGTCATAGCTTTTCTTCCAAGGAGCAGCCCAGTCTATAACGTTCTGTTATAGCAATAGTTTTCATCAGCTTTTCAACAAACCTGTTGCTCCCCAGTGTTTGAAGCAGTATCCCAGGAGTTTAGATTTTATAACATTTCTCTATTCCTCCTTCAATTCCACCAAGAATTATGGCCCAAAGCACCATTCATGTAATCCAAATATGTAATTTCCTTCAAAAGAGTAGTCCATTCAAGGGCACATAAAGAGCAACAGATTCTTGGAATGGTATTATCTTAGTTTGAGCTGCTATAACAGAACATTATAGATTGGGCTGCTCCTTGGAAGAAAAGCTATGACAAACTTAGTGTATTAAAAAGCAGAGACATCACTTTGCTGACAAGGATCCATATGGTCAAAGCTATGGTTTTTCCAGTAGTCATGTATGGCTATGAGAGTTGGCCCATCAAGAAGGCTGAGCGCCAAAGAATTAATACTTTTGAGTTGTGGTGCTGGAGAAGATTCTTGAGAGTCCCTTGGACAGCAAGGAGATCAAACCAGTCAATCCTAAAGGAAATCAACCCTAAATATTCATTGGAAGGACTGATGCTGAAGCTGAAGCTCCAATATTTTGGCCACCTAATGTGAAGAATCGACTTATTGGAAGAGACGCTGATGCTGGGAATGATTGAAGGCCGGAGGAGAAGGTGTAACAGAGGATGAAATGGCTGGATGGCATCACTGACTTAATGGACATAAATCTGAGCAAACTCTGGGAGATAGGGAAGGACAGGGAAGACTGGTGTGCTGCAGACCATGGGGTCGCAAAAAATCGGATACAAGTTAGCGACTGAACAACAACAATAGATTGGGTTGTTTAAACAGCAAGTATTTATTTCTCTGGAGACTGGAAGTTTTGCAGTTCTGGAGTCTGGAGGTCTGAGAGTAGGGTGCTAGCACCATTGGTTTCTTGGTTTGTACCCTCATGTGGAAGAGAGGAAAGAAGCTAACTCTTTTATCTGGGCACTGTGCCCATCATTGGGGATATACTCTTATGACCTAATTACCTCCCAAAGATCCTGCCTCCAAATACCATCACAGTCAGGCTTCAACATATGACTTTTGGGGGACACAAATGTTGTCTAAAAACAAGTATTAAGCCACATTATATGTTATTAGAATTATAGTGGAGTGTTGTTCAAACTGTGCTATAGGAAAATCAGAATTACCTGGTCCATCACCAAACAAATGATTAGGAACTTTAAGAAGCAAGGAATTGGAATCTGTATTTAGACAAATTTCTTTGATGATTTTAACATACACTGAAATTTTAAACCACCAATAGGTTTGATCCCTGGGTCAGGAAGATCCCCTGGAGAAGAGAATGGCAACCCATTCTAGTATTCTTGCCTGGAAAATTCCATGGACAGAGGAGCCTGGTGGGTTACAGTCCTTGGGGTCACAAAGAGTTGGACATGACTGAGTTGTGCACACACGCACACACACACTAGACAATATACTGGAAAACTACAATCTATTTTTCTCTTCTAATGAAAATGAATTCAAATACACAAAGAATATAGATCTCTTTCAAAACGCAGCAGGAGTTATAATCAGAGAGTCATGTGATCAACAAAATGTAATTAATTTCATGCTGGATTTAGCTACGGTCATTTTAAAAAAAGTGATGTAGTGCCTGCATAGTAAAGGGAAAAGTGACATCCCTTTGTTGAGACTGTTTATGAAATGCTATCTTTTGAGAGAACACTTAGATGGCACTGTGTCTGTCTAGTGGGAAAAGGTTTTCAGCTCTTGTCTGTTGATCTTGAGGTTTTGTTGCACTAGGGAATGAAACACTCAGTGTGTTATATCCACAGAAGCAGAAAGTACTTTCTTTTCCCTAGCCCCTTCTTCCTAAGATGTCATATCTTGAAGAGAAACAAAACAGAAAAGGAACAAATTTATTCTCAGGGAGCTTGGAGGAGCATGAATTATTTATTCTCAGAAATCCTCTACTATCTTTGCATGAAAGAGAGCCCTATTATTAAAAGTGAATGTTTCTTTTTCTGCATGTCAATAACTGGGAGATCAGAACGGACTGGCTGTTAGATAGCTCCCTCCTTGGAGACCAAGCTCCCCAAGGCAGACTCTGCAGTAGCCAAGTTATTTTTAAGACAATAAAATCACTGAAACTGATATATTAACACCCAAAATTGATGTGACAGAGGTCTGCCACTGAGTCAGTCTAAAAGGAAGAAAGGGCCACTAGAATGATCCCAATTACCTTTTCATTATGAATTAACACATTTGCAAAAATCACATCCCAGAGAATTTTTGGTTGTGTGCCTGTGTGTATGTGTGTAAATTGCCTATTTTTATGAGGCTCCTTATTTTTGTTCAGCTAGGTCAGGCAGTAAATTCTCCACAGCCTTCATCCTGGAGCACAGGAAGTCAATTCTCGCCTGGGGAACATTTTAAGTTTTCCCTTGATGCCCATAATCTTATTTTCTTTCCCACACAGTTGTGCAAATGAGAACAATTGTTTTGTATTTCCCAGTTCACATTGGGTTTTTCTAGAACTGAAAGAACATGGCGCTTCTTGATATAATATATTTTGGTTAGCAAGAGGTAGCTAGGCAGTTTAATCCTGGAGGGATAGAAACTAAAGGGAGAATTACAAATTGGGCTTGTCATTCTGCCCGGCAGTGGCTCTGGGAGTCCCAGCCTCTGGTGGCCCACCGAGCAACCTGGTTCACTTTGCTCTAGGGGAAGTGGTTAAGTTGTTGGCATTTTATTCCTGGAAATAAAATACTAGCTGTTTGGAATCAGCTCCTCTTGTCATTTTCAGAGTTGAGGGAGACCCCAGTATTTGAATTATTGTAAGCAGACTGCTGTATGTCCCATGTATGCATACTGTCCTGCTTCACTAGAGAAAAGGCCATGCTTGTTGACTTTCGTTTGTTAAAATAAGTAACCTTTTAAAGAAAAATGTCAAAGCTGGTGGAAGGCAAAATTCTAAAGAAAATAGTTGATTTGCAATGTCACAGTCCCCCAACCCACATCTTAGACATTCCCACCCCCACAAACACTCACAGCCTTTGTGCCACTGACGACCTCTCCCACTCAGATTTCCATGCTTGTTTCCTTTCTGCCTTCCTGTCTTTTTCTTCTTATTATCTAAGAGCTTGATATATTTCTATGAAGCAAAAGATTAGAAACAACCCAAATGCCCATCAATAGAGAGGGCTGCTGAAATAAAGTGTAGCACATCCATTTAATGAAATACAATGGAGCCAGAATAAAGGATGGAGATACTGTATGTACTGATAAGAAGAGATTGCCAAGATTCATTGTCCAGTGAAAAGTAGAAGGCACAGGACAGTGTGTATATTGTATCTTTGGTGCTATCTTTTGTGCAAAAAAAAGTGGTGGGGGAATAAGGATCTGTATCCTTATTTACTTGTGTATACTTGAAAAAAACCTGTCTGGAATGATATATTTAAAAAAGAAATACATCCTAGTAACAGTGGCTAATGTAAGGTGGGGAGAGATATTTCACTGCATACTTTTTGCTTAACATTTATTTATTATTTTTACATGAAAAAATGGGCTTTTCATTCAAGTACAACATGTAGTCAAAATACAGAGCCTTAGTCCGCAGCTCAAAGGGCTTATCTGTATAATCAGCACCCATACCTGGAAAAAGAACACACTACCACTTCAGCAGCCCCCTGGATGCCAAGAATCCCATTTGCCTTAGGTACCCTTCAGTTATTACCTACTCTTACTATCATGACTTCTTATCCTTATTAAGCATGAATGCATAAACAGAAATAAAATCATGACTCTCATACAAATATGCATATGGGTCAGCAATTTTTTAACTCATTAATTAGTGAGGAAACTGGTAAAATATAAAACAACAACAGAAAAACAAAATCCAAAACAGTTCAAAGGGAATCCAAAGGACAGACACATGTACAGCCAATTAGGGATGTTGAAATGAATTAGCTTATAGATGCAAAATCAGCCAATATCTACAGGGCAGTAGTCAATTACTCTTTACCTGACAAAATTCGTTTGTGTATGTATGCTGCTGCTGCTAAGTCGCTTCAGTCATGTCTGACTCTGTGCGACCCCATAGACGGCAGCCCACCAGGCTCCCCCGTCCCTGGGATTCTTCAGGCAAGAACACTGGAGTGGGTTGCCATTGCCTTCTTCAATGCATTAAAGTGAAAAGTGAAAGTGAAGATGCTCAGTTGTATCCAACTCTTGGCAACTCCATGGACTGCAGCCCACCAGGCTCCTCCGTCCATGGGATTTTCCAGGCTAGAGTACTGGAGTGGGTTTGCATTGCCTTCTCCTTGTGTATGTATAGACAAGTAATAAATTGTAGTACTATCCATGTCTACAACTTAAAGAGCTATATAGTAGATCTAGGACAATGAAAGGCACCGACCAGTAGACTCAGATAATCCAGGAGGTTGGTTTGGGCAACTCCCATTATGTCATTGAAAAGATACTCAGTATTTTTTTGCCTGTTCAAAGTCTTTCAGTATTTTTTCTGATATATCATGTGTTAGTTTTGTCTGGTTTTGAACATTGTATAAATAGAAACAAGTCTAATTCTTCAAGATCTATTGCAGCTTGGACCAAATATACCACAAGAGAGTTTGAGTCTTTCTGCTCTAATTCCATATTCATTAAGCACAGTCCCAATTATGAATTCAGTTTCCCAAGATCCTTTGCATGCCAGACACCCCTTACACTTCGCCTTACATCCTTTTGGAGTCACTTCTGGTTTCAGCTATAGCTAGAGGAGCTGACTGTGGTCTGTGCAAGTTTTGACTCCCATTGTGCTGATGGTATTTTGGCTCAAGCGTGCCTCTTGTGACTTTTACTTTTGGCCCTTGAACTTCTTCAGTGACACAGCCGGTGTGGGACACAGAAGGGAGCTGTGAAGTGGGAATGTTGGAGAGTTAGTGTTTCCCAGGGCATGGCTCAACCAGTGATGGATAAATGCTTCTTCCAAGTAAGAAATCAGTTCCTGAGTCAATCCTAGCCCCTGAACCAATTCCCAGAGGTTTTATCTTAGGCAGCATAAAAGTTAGATTCTTTTATCTTTTAACCCTCACACAAATGTGATGTCTGTGATCCATATTCAGTTGAATACACTTAAATTCTGGAAAAATCTTGTAAGTTCTGTGTGAAGTTTGGACCCCAAAGTCTGGGCCAGAGAAGAAAGTTGACTCCACAATCCCTCTGAGTATCTCATCTGTGAATAGAGACTGAGGACCCTGTCTAAATTTTGGAAGGTCCTGTGGAAGACGCCCCAGTTCCCAGCCCACACATTATCCCTGTACACCTGCTTCCAGCCAGTGGTCATGAAGATGCCCTAACTGCACGCTAGGGAAGTAACTTAGGTGCTTTGCTTTCTACGTTCAGGGCAGCCAGGCTTTTGGGCTCCATGTGACTCCATCTTACATCAGCTATTTCCCAGACCTTCACACAAAGCAAGCTCCTCATACAGTTACAGCTTTAACTTTCACAGTGCCCCCCTACCATTGATGAACATTTCTATCCCAGTTGCTGACCTGACCTTAGTCCTCTGCTGCCCTCTGTGTGACAGAACAAGAACTGCTGCAGAGGCACAGCTTGGAAGCTCTGCACTCGAGAAAAGGGATCAGATATCCAGGTGGAAGCCTGGGCTCAGCTCTTCTTATGCCATAGACATGATCTTTGAGCATAAATGTAGGAAAGTTCCTATACCCCTATCAAATGTTCATAAATAGGAAGATATCTCTCTTGCTCCCCTCCTTCAAGTGTATATTGGAAGACACTGTTTGGACCCTGACTTGTATCCTGTACTCAGCATGACCTGCTCAAGGGTTTCAAAGGGTGAAGGACCTGGTGGAATGGGAGGTCTGTGTGCACACAAGGCTGTACCTCAAAGCTCATGTTTCATCTTCAATGTATGACTACTGTGTAAGAAGCCTTTCACTAGGCACATACAGAATCTGTGACCCCATCCTATTAGAAAGCACAGATTCTGTTATATTCTTTGCATCTCTTCTCTGTAGTTCTGAATTTTTTCTTTCTTTTAAAAAATGTCTTCTTTTCTATTTCCCTCTCTTACTTTCTCCCTTAGTTTGCAATTACTACTTTAGGCTTTTATTGAATAGAATTCTGTGTTTTGAATGCTGAATTTAAATATAATGCGGGGCAGCTTGGATTCCAGTATAACTTGTGGAATTTTTTTCCCACTGTAAGCAAGTGTGTGTTGTGTTTCTGGTTATATAACCAGCCCTGTGATCTCAGGTGAAGCTATTTTTGTTCTGGACCTGGAGCAATTACATTCAATAGTTGGGTTCTGATCCTATCACTGCTACTCCTGTTGCTGTAATGTTGCTCTTCTTCGTGTGACAGATATGAACTGTTCTATTACAGTGATGTTGTATCAGTCAGAGTCCCAGCAGGAAACAGATGACATACTTGAAACAGGTTAATTGAATAAAAGTTTATTCTCAAAGGCTCTACTTAAAAAGGCACAGTATCAGGGAACCACAGGGAATGGTGTAGTAACCTGGCCTGGCAGAAGTGGAGGTGTTACTACCCTCAGGTCTGTGGGCCTTAGAGAGAGTGGTGTAGCTTTAGCCTCCTAGGGAAGAGCAGTATCCTTTGCAGGGGCATAGCCAGCTTGAATAGACGTTGCTGGGAGGGAGCCTCTACTCTTCTTCACAGAACCACCGGAACTTCCCGTTCACTGAACTCAACTGGAAGCCAGAGTATTTTGATGTTATCTGCAAGTTAGCTGCCTGGGAGCAGAGACCAAGATGGAGGAGAGAGGAGAGTAGCTTTGGAGAGCAAATGGGAGCTACCTGGCACAAGGATACAGGCTTTTCTAGTATATATTCTCCTGAGTCATGATTAAATATTATCATTTAAGCCTCACCACTAATGGGTGAGGAACCCAATATTATTAGTCAAACCTTATTTTGGGTTACATGTAGAGCAACTTCTGCAGTCCTGACAAGATGTTGTTTCGCCATCACTCCTGGCTGCACGTAATGCCTCATGGAAGGCTGGTCTTCCACGGTCTCTCTGGAACTTCTACTTAGGGCAGTCCAGCTGCAATGTCTGTTGAGTGTTCCTTTTCACAGTTCATAGGTCCTCCTCTTGGAAACTATGTGGCTTCTTCTATTTCCAGTTCCTCATGTTGGTCCCTTCACCTGCACTCAAAACACACACTCTCCTTCATTTCCCCCTTCTGACAATCTGGCAGAATCTCTTAGTGAACTTAGATCAACATTGTAACACATTCCTACAGAGGCCAGAGTGGTATAAATTAGTGTTGCAGGGGTAAGTATAGGGTGGAGCTCTGAGCTGAAGAAATCTTTCACATTTCTTTCACTTTACAATCAAGTAAATCACAGGGCAAACATGATGCTAAATGACATCTTAAGCTTGAATTCAAGAAATACTGGGGCACTGGCTTCTTTGCTTTAGTTGTTTGCTGCCATTTGGGAATATAGGCTCTTTTAAGACACACTGGTAATTCAGATTTACATGTAAAACCTCTCATTTTTTAAAATGTTGACAATGGGGAACTATGGCAAGTTTAAAGACAGGTACTACAGTGTTAGTTGGAGAATATTAAGAAATTATCTTTTTTGAGGGGGAGTTTACAAAGCTGAGGGTCAAGAAGAATAGGCATGTAGTCCTCTGTCCCTTCATCACCCCACAGGGGAGTGTGCTAGGTCAGGGAGGGCTGCTGGACATGCAACTTCCTTTGGAAGAATTGCACACATCTTCTGCTTCTAATAATGCAAGTGTGAAAAGCCATCTGGATGTAGGGAAAAGAGTTTTGAGCTTAGGCACCAAGCAGTGTGGAGTAAATACAAGCTATGCAGGGAATTTGGAAGTGCCATCTGTCACATGAGACGTCATAAGAGGTTGATTTTCCCTCCTGAAAAAAGGAGGCCTTGTTCCTGTGGAAAGTTGGGCCTATCAAGTGCTGGTCAACTCATTGCTAAGAACTTGAGCTCTATTACTTGTTTCTCTCCACTGCAACTAATTTACAAACTTTTAAACACTGAATACACATCAGACAAATCAAACTGAAAGAATGTCTTGGGCCACCAGTTTGAGAACTCTTGAGCAGACATTGGAAACCAAAATGTCTATTTAGGGATTTATACAAAGGTAAAGACCTGACTTTTATCTCCTTTTCACCCCTAACACTGGAAAAGAAATCCTCCTTTCCCCTTAGGTCAAGGAAAACCCAAATATTTAATTTGGGAGGAAAAATTACCTGACTGACTATTCTCCTGGGGAGGAGAGAGATACATTTCATTTAGTTCTGATGAATCTGTAGTAGATAACAGCAAAATACAAGTAATTTTTCAATACCCTGTTACAGTAGATTCTTAATAAAAGACTTTTCTATACCAGTAGTGTCGAACAATAGTCAATATTGAGGTTGCAAAGAACAGAGAGCTTTATTTGGAGTTTTAATTTCAATTCAAGAGGCATAGATTAGATAAAACCCAGAGTGAGTGTCCTATGGAAGAGAGTCAGGAGCTTAAAAAGATAAAAAGCCACAAGGTTGTTGAAGTTTCCTGGCAAGAAATGTGATTGACTCTGATGTAAGTTGAGGAACATCTGTCCTTAAGGAATCACTAGTTGCTTCAGGCTAAGTGTCTGATAAGTATCTTGAGCAAGACAATAACTAGTTGAAAGGTCAGATTCCATGCAGGCTGAGATGTGCATAAGTCATGCTTCCTCAGTGGCCTCCAGGCTCCATTTAACATAGATCTCTTAGCAATATCAACTCCATTTTGATTTTTTTTTTTCACAGTAGAAAAAACAGAATCTTTAAGATTGACCAGAGAAAGAGAATGGGAGAAGGTCCTGATGGGAAGAACTGACTGGACTAGAGTATCTTTTCCTTTTCTTCATGAACCCACTTTTTAAAAATAATGCTCATGACTGCTGTGCTGCCCACCCTGACTGGCTCAGGGCTGGGGTGTGCAGCAGATATTACTCCCTTTCTAGGCCAGGTATAGATTCAGCCCCCTTTTCTTTGTCTCCACATCACAGCTAGACCGGGTTGTCCTATTTAGATAAGACTTTGGTGATAACATTAGAAAATATTCAGTCATTTGTCATTTAACAAATGTTTATTGATGCTTCCTGTATGTTAGGCATTGTGCTTCTTGTTCAGTTGCTCAGTTGTGTCCGACTTTTTGCAACCCCATGGATTGCAGCACACCAGGCTTCCCTGTCCTTCACTATCACCCGGAGTTTGCTCAAATTCATGTCCATTGAGCCAGTGACGCATGCAACCATTTTATCCTCTGTCGTCTCCTCCTCCTCCTGCCCTCAGTCTTTCCCAGCATCAGGGTCTTTTCCAGTGAGTCAGCTTTTTGCATCAGGTGGCCAAAGTATTGGAGCTTCAGCTTCAGCACCAGTCCCTGCAATGAGTATTCAGGGTTGATTTCCTTTAGGATTGACTGGTTTGATCTCCTTGCTGTCCAAGGAACTCTTAAAAGTCTTCAGGACCACAGTTTGAAAGCAAAAGTTCTTCAGCGCTCAGCCTTCTTTATGGTTCAACTCTCATATCTGTATATGACTTTTGGAAAACCCATAGCTTTTGCATTGTGCTGGGGTTAGAGGTTCATTGGTGAGCAAATAGACACAGTCCCTCTTTTCCTGGTAATCCTCCAGGGTTCATCAGGACAGGGTGGTATAAATTGGATAATCTTAATTATAATGCATGTCTTGCTCAATGTCCTATATTCTGTTATACAGACCTTTCTTAGCTCCTGGTCTTCTTCCAGGTGATGGGAGCAGCTTTACTTACCCTTGACTACATACATATCCACTCTCCTCCAAACCCAGGCCCAGCAGAAGAAGCACCAGCCTTCTTCATTGTCCAGCCTCCATGAGTCAGTCTCATCTGGCTTAGTTTCCTTTTTTGAAGACAATTTTCCTTTCCTGGGCAGACTTTCTCTCTCCATGAGTGTCCTAGCCCATTTTCAAGGGGTAAACATCAGAAGGCAACATAACAACCCCAGATACATAACACAGAAATGGGGTTGTGGTGGGTAGTCACTTCACAAGTATATGCTTGAAATTTCCTCCTTTTAAAGAAATGAGTAAGAGTTGACATGATATTGCAGAAAAACAATACAGTTGATCAGGTCTGGAAACTGTCGTCTCTGAATATTACTTTTAAAAAGCATATTCCATTTGGTTTTACATTTCAAAATTAAACTTAATAGCTCTTTGATGTTTGGTGTAATTTTCAAGAGCTACTGAGCATTGATTTCCACTGGGTAGAAGAGTATTTGTAAGTGATCTAAAAGTTAATTCTCCACTAATTTTGAATTTGACCAGTATCGAACACATGTTTTGTATCAGATACTGTACTACTGGGTATTGAACAGTAACCTATATAAGAACTGTATTATATATAAATAATTTAGTAAATAATTATGAAATATATAATGTGTGTGTATATGTGTTTGTATATAATATGTGTGGTCTGTCAGGATTCATTTGAAAAAGCAGAGTCACTCTGCATTCTGGAAGAAAGGATAAATTATGAGTCCCTATATTCAAAAGCAGAGACATTACTTTGCCGACTAAGGTCCTTCTAGTCAAGGCTATGGTTTTTCCAGTAGTCATGTATGGATGTGAGAGTTGGACTGTGAAGAAGGCTGAGCGCCAAAGAATTGATGCTTTTGAACTGTGGTGTTGGAGAAGACTCTTGAGAGTCCCTTGGACTACAAGGAGATCCAACCAGTCCACTCTGAAGGAGATCAGCCCTGGGATTTCTTTGGAAGGAATGATGCTAAAGCTGAAACTCCAGTACTTTGGCCACCTCATGTGAAGAGTTGACTCATTGGAAAAGACTCTGATGCTGGGAGGGATTGGGGGCAGGAGAAGAAGGGGAAGACCAAGGATGAGATGGCTGGATGGCATCACTGACTTGACGGATGCGAGTCTGAGTGAACTCCAGGAGTTGGTGATAGACAGGGAGGCCTGGTGTGCTGCAATTCATGACTGAGCGACTGAAATGAACTGAACTGAACTGATGTAGGTGTGAGATGAGTTGGGGAGGTGAAGTTCTGAAAATGGGACACAGATCAGGGAAGAACCCTCGGTCTGCTGGGAGTCCTGCATGGGTGGACAAGCTAGAGCTTCCACGTCCAGCTCTGGCATTGGGAGAGCTGTGCAGAGGCCTTGGGGAAGCTGCTGCCCCTGGGGGCCCACAGTTCTGTGTCTGGTTGTGGGCCTGGGGCCATTGCATGGAAGCCAGCAGCCAGGAAGAAGAAATCAGTGCAGAGCAGGGATCCGGAGGGCAGACCTTGTCTCTGACATGACCATGTCTGACTGTGCTTACTCTTTCATATCCACATTCCAAGTTTTTGTTCAAGTTCCTTTATTTTGGTCCACTTAACTTGGAACCATACAGAGAAGGATATTTTGGGGAAGCATAGTTTGCATCTTTAATCAACTTAACATTGCACAATTCAGAAAAATAATGATATAAAGTAAAGAGTGCTAAAATCTTTGATATAGGATTATTTTGAGCTGAAGTCACTTGGAAAACAGCAGATGCAGGCAGAGGTTTCCTCTGAACTCCCCTTACCTGCCTGAGGACAGATCCTCCCAAAGGAAATAAATTGTCATCAATCCCCTCCCCCAGAGTTTCAACAACTAGGAAAGATTGACTTTTATTGCAGGAGAGACTGGAAGTCTCACCACTTTGACTTCTTTGTCACAAACTGACAGACTTTGTCACAAACTATCATACCTCCCATCTATTCTAGTAAGGGCTCATTCATCTTTCCTAAAAACCATTTATTCTGCGGCTTACACCTCCACTCCCCTTCCCCCATTAACTCAGAATATAAACTCTCCAATCTCACCACTTTTTTGGGATGTTTATTGTTTTCCTGTGATGTAATATTAAAAATGAATGAATTCGTATACCTTTTCTCCTGTTAATCTGCATACTGTCAGTTTATTTAATAGATCCAGTTATTGAATACTGGAGAGAAGAGGAATGTCTTCCTTGTATAAGGAATCACACACACACAATCTAGGTCTGTTGTGATTTATTACATAACTTTCCTAAAATTTGAATACATTTACATGGACACTGTGATTTCTAAGATGGTACTCTTTCCGGTCATAATTTATTTTAAAATGATGCTAAATAGGATTTTTTTCTTAAAGCAACTGAAGAGTCTAACAGATTTTTGTCTCTCTTGGACACATACCATATTTGACAGAAAATCTTCCTCATCATAAGTGCTTAAAATAGTATGTGTAACCCTGTGACAGATACTGTATGGTTTCCTCCGTTTGAGAGCCTTTGTGGATGTTAGCAGACTTCCCATCAGTTAGAAACTCTCATAAATCACAAGTTCTTGTTGTCTTGTTAGGTGTTCAGTTCTTGTTGAGTGAAATCCATTTAGAGAACATATATACCTCTGTTTAGCTCTTATGCCCTCCAGAGAACCGGCAACAAATATTGGTGTTCTGAGATGACAAAAGGTTTTACTTGGCAAGGGCTGCAGAATCTGAGGCAAAAGCAATCATCAGGGATTTTCCTTAATGATTGTTGTCAATTCATGACTACAGAATCCTTGAGATTCATGGGTAAATACTGCTACAACGAACACATAATTACTACAAAAGGAATTTCAGTCTTTTTTCATCTGCAGTTCCTCTTCTTGAATGAAAAGAGAAGGCCATCTCTTATATTCTGGAAAGTCGATCCCAATGCTCCTTTCACTTTATTTGATGAGAAAAATCTCCAGGTGATGAAGGGGCAGAAACCCGAGGGAGAGGAAAGAACTGGGTTTCTCTATCCACAGTTTTACTTTCTGTGGCTTGGGGCTATTAACCATTATGGGCTTGTTCCCTCTTTTTCTGCCAAATGGGCTCCTTAAAGGATTTTTGTGAGGACAAAATGAGCTAAGTAATTCAAGTACTTAGCTAATTGCAAGTACTCCATAAATGTTAATTTCTTTACTAGCTACTCAATACAAAGTTATTTTATCATGGTAATAATGCATACTTCTCTCCTTAAGCTATCTCTAATTTTTGGGCATTGATTTTCCTCATAAATAAAGACTGATGCTTCCTGTATAGGTAATGATAGATTTGCCTAAGGCTTCTTACTGCTTTTTGCATTGAGGTGGGACCATAACTAATACAGGTTGTCAGAATAAGAGGCATTAAAGTAAATTTTTAGGCCCAAAATGGAGTCACTCCTGCCTAGGGTGCCATCTCAGCAAATGGAACTTTCATTTTCCTGTAAATGCTCTGCTTGACCATAAACCAGTATTTCCAGTCAACCAATCTCTAAATGCCAAGCCAACCCTGGACTTTATGTGTAATTCCTTGACCTTTCTAAGTAAGGTCAGATATGCAGCCCTAGCCAATCAAGCCCTCTTTCTGCCCTGCTGCTTCCAACACTCTGTAAAACTCGCTGTTGTCCAAAATCCCCAGGGGAGAAGGCTCCTCTGCTTGGGAGGCACTGTACTTCCCCAAGCCATGGACTGTTTTTCCTCGAATAAAGGACACCAACTTCATTACTAAATTTTAGTTTTTTCATTTGACAGTGTCTACTGGAAAGATGGGGAAAAAAAATCTCTAGTCATGTTCTGAAAGATGTTTAATATTTTTAATAGAATGATTGGAAAACTATTTTGCTTAACAGTAGGAAGAAAGTCTAAAGTTAATCTGTTCAAATCTCAAACAATCAGCCATTGGATCAAGTCAGTCATGTATAAGTGGAAACAGTTGTTTAAGCTGTTTACTGTTATAGAACACAACCAACCATTGATGGACTAGATTTCCAAACAGGCATGTTTGTGCTTTCTTCACTCTGCTGCTGCTGCTGCTAAGTCGCTTCAGTCATGTCTGACTCTGTGCAACCCCATAGATGGCAGCCCACCAGGCTCCCCCATCCCTGGGATTCTCCAGGCAAGAACACTGGAGTGGGTTGCCATTTCCTTCTCCAATGCATGAAACTGAAAAGTGAAAATGAAGTCGCTCAGTCGTGTCTGAGACCTAGGTTAAAAACACCTTGCTGTTTGCCTCCTATTCTTGACACCCATAGAAATATTTCTTGGCTGGAAAATCTCATATTCCTATTAAAAACAAAGGAGTCTAGGAAAAAAAACAGAAGTCCTGTAGTACCCCAGATAAAATATTTTTCTTATGTTTATGCAGTTGAATATAAGTTTCTAGCTAGGATGTTTTATTGTCAGATTATCCTTTACAATCCCAGGGGGAACTCAGATGCGAGACAAATTTCAGATTTACATTAGATCTCCTTGGAAATGATTTTAATAAGACATAACATAATGTACCACTGAGGCTATAATTTACTCTAGTGTTATGTTCTTATTATAAAAGAGTTAAATAGTTTCTCAGTATAGCTTCTGAATTAGAGAACTTGTCTCTATGTATTATCATTAAATTTTGTATAAATGTATATGTGAAATTATATTGTAATCGCAAATCATGCACATTAGCATATCAGATATATCTATTTTGACTTTTACTGGGTCCAGAATGAGTCAGAAGTTCCTTAATTGAGATAGAAGTCTGTATTAAAATGATTTAAACTGTGATTTGGCTAAGAGACCTTTGGACAAGGGTTCAGAAGACCTGGGCCTGCCATGTCCCCTCTCTGGGTCAAGGTAGGCTTGTCTATTAAATGAGTGGGCTCATCTGATGGCCTCAGGCGTTTCAATTACAGGAAATCACCTTTGGCACAAGGACTGGAAGGTATCCTTGCTGATGAGGTATTCTCAAATAAGAAACGCAGTTCTCCCCTTTATATTATTTTAATTGATTTTACGATATAAAATCCTTTCTAAATCTTTTGTCTGGCCTCTTTTCTCCCCACTTAATAATGGTTCACTTGTTAGTCCTTGTGATAGGTACTAGGGCAAAAATAAAAAATCACAAAATAAATGGAGTTGGAAGGGATCGTGACAGATCATCTGGCCCAGCCATCTGCAATTGCAGCATGCTTTAGTGTTCACTCGCTCTATAAATAACCAGAGTATCCAGCCAAATCTGCCTCACTTTAACATGGCCCAGAGTGCTGGTCAAACTTAGGAACTTTCCTTTATCCTTGGAACTCTTTTGCTTGACTTGGCTGAGGTTTCTGGAAAACCATCTGATTCCAGATGAAGTCTGAGATGAATAAGTTGTAGAAAATTGGGTTTATAGGTAAGGATGACACCAGATAATTTTGCATAAACTGTCTCCATTTCTACCTCTATCTCTGTTTTGAGGGCAGTCCTAGCTCTGCCTTCAAACTCTTGTTTCATCCCTATTTCTTTGGGGCTTAAGGAGAGAATGGGTTTCCCTTGTGGCTCAGCTGGTAAAGAATCTGCCTGCAATGTGGGAGACTTGGGTTCGATCCCTGTGTTGGGAAGATACTCTGGAGAAGGGAAAGGCTACCCACTCCAGTATTCTGGCCTGGAGAATTCCATGCACTGTATATAGTCCATGGGGTTGCAAAGAGTCGGACACAACTGAGTGACTTTCACTTTCTTTAAGGAGAGAATGCATGGAGCTTGGTGAATTGCTAAGCATGGAGTCCACTCCAGTGTTCCTGCCTGGAGAATCCCAGGGATGGGGGAGCCTGGTGGGCTGGCCCTCTATGGGGTTGCACAGTCAGACACGACTGAAGCGACTTAGCAGCAGCAGCAGCAGCAGCAAGCATGGAGTAGGAGCTCCAGAATGGCTTTGCACAACTTCTGCAATGTAAGTTCCTTATGTCTTGTTTCCTGCTATTTTCTGAACACCTAGAGTAGTGCTTACATAGGGGGTGCTTGGTAAATACTTAGTGAACTTACTAACTTGCTTCTGTCTAGTCACATGCTTCTCCTTCCTCTGTTTTTCTCTGTCCCTCCACTCTTTCTGAATACCCATTTCTCTCTTCTCTCACTTGAAGAAAGCAAAGTTATTAAGGGGCAAAGGAGATGGGTAGAGAGGCCCTTCTTTCGACACTGGTCATTGACTAGAAAAATGGAAAATTTTGGTGAGTGCATGCATGGGACAGGATGAAGGAGCTTCTGAGAGAGAGATTTCGCCAGCTTATTTGTGAACCAGGATTCCCCACGAAAAGGCTCACATAACCTAGTTTATCCCAACCATAAATTCGACCTTGAGATGTTTTAGAGAGGAATGACTGAGGGGCTCATATAGAAGCAGCCAGAGGTTAGCAGTTAACTCATGTCTCCACGTTTCCCCCAAAGGCCTCAGTTACCTGGTGGGTACATGGTTCCTTATAGAAGAGGCCTGCCTGGCTTTTTAGAGCATGGGAACCCTAGTCCTTGTGATGGTTCCCTTTCTTTTTCAAATTCTTTAAGGTCTATATAACATCAATGACTCAATGGACTTGATTTTGAGCAAACTCCGGGAGATAGTGAAGCACAGGGAAGGCTCACGTGCTGCAGTCCATGGGATCGCAAGGAGCGGTGCATGACTTAGCGACTGAACAATAAGGTCTATGTTTTTCTGTCTTTCATTACAAACTGCCCCAGAGCAGTTTGTAATGTTCAGTGACATACCAGGATCTTGTCATGGGTGTTCAGGCGGTCTTGTGAAGTGCTCCTTTAAATTGTAGGAGAACAAGCTATAAAGCCTTTGCTATGCAGACGTTCCTTACTCCCTCAGCTTGCTGCTTCTCTACGCGCAAAATGTAAACAACACCTGAGCCATATTAAATTCTTTTTTCCTCCCCAAACCCTTTTTGCTCTCTTGCAATTTCGAAGCCTTTGCAAGTGTCTCATATTCTTCCTGAAATGCCGTTCTCTGACCCTTTATGTGGCAGGCCGAAAGTAGACCCCGAAAAATATCCATGTCCTCATCCTTGAGCCTGTGAATGTTACCTTCTGTGGAAAACGAATGTAAAGGATCTTTGGATATGTGATGAAGTTAAGGATCTTAACATGCCAAGGTCGTCCTTGATTACCTGCGTGGGCTCTAAGTACTATCAGCTGTATATGTTTACGAAAAAGGCAGAGGGAGATTTGACCGGCACAGAGGAGAAGGCACAGAGAAGATGGAGGCGGAGATTGCAGTGCCATGGGGAGAAGCCAGAGAATTCCAGCGGCCCCCCAGCAGCTGAAAAAAGCAAGGCACTGTTCTCCTGAGAGCCTCCGAGGAGTCGCGGCCCTGCCAGTGTCTACCCGGGGATACTGACTTCAGCCTTCAGAATCGTGAGTGAAGACATTTCAGTTCTCTTAGCCACCAAGCTTGTGATAATTTGTTTCAGAAAACAGAAGAAATGAATATGTCTTCATTCATATGAGGCTAGCACCTACTTAATCTCAATAGTTCAAGTGTTACCTCCTCTAAAAAGTTCTCCCGTATCTGGCTTGGGTCCCAGTTATATGAACCTCTTATAGGTTTCTAAGTCATCTTGTGCTCCCTTTCATTATAGAACCACACACTTTTACTGTGAATGTCTCTTAACTTGTTTATTTCACCCCTCAATCTTGGCAACCTGAGAGGAGGAAGCACTGTGGCTTTCAACACTGTCTTCTGTACTGCCGAAGAGGCCACAGGCAGATTACGGGGTACGTTAGTTGTAAATGTTGATTGACATATGACATCTGTCATTCTTTTAACTGTATGCAGTTCTGGTCAGAATGCAATATTTACTGTATCACACTTTATTTTCAACTTCTGATTGGGGAGATTAATCATATTCTGTTGTCAGGATTCCTGGGCAAGTTTACCCAGGGGGGCACTGTAGCCTGCAGTTTTCAGGTGAGGCTGCTGTGATGTCCTGGCTTGTGAGGCAGGCTCCGCACAGCACAACCCCGTCCCCGCCAAAACACACACACACATATTCACACTCCTCTCAGAGGAGGAGTCTGATCTAGCTTGCCTTCTGGCTGGTGTCACTGGGTCAAGACAGGTTAAATCAAGTCCTTGTTGCTTCTCTGGTGAAGGGCTCAGCCCAGGTTTTTGCTTAATTCCTTCATGTTCTTTAAAATCTGTGTTTTTTCTGCTTTTGGACCCTGGTATTGTTATTGCTGATCCAGGATGTGAAATTTTGTGCCAATGCAGATGATTTGTGTGGGAGAAACAGCCCTATGATAAAGTCTTGCTCTGTGAAGATGAACCTCATTGTGTCATTCAGGTCATGTGATGGGGAGAATGACTGGGTTTCCAGGTTCTAGTCAGAAGATTGTTGCAGGAATTTGGATATTGAGCCATGAGGATCTGGATTAGGATGATGATGGTGCAAAGAATAAAGTGGGAAAGGATTAAATTAAAACATAGGTATTATTGCTTGCATTTCTAGCCCATGCTGAAACCACCCAATTCAGACTGGAACTTGAACCCATGGTCTTTTAATTGAAATCACACACCTTGTCTCAGGACTTAGTGAATTTCAGGTTCCTAATACCTTGTCCAGAGAGAGTTCAGTGAGAGGTAAGAAGTGGGTTTATTTAGAGAGAGATTTACATTTCATTGATAGAATGAAGTCCATCTCAAAAGGCAAGAAAGATCTTGTGAGAAATACACTACACAGACAAGGGTATGGACCATCTCAGAAGGTGAGAGGCCCCCAAATATTGCGTGGATAGTTTTTATGGGCTGGGTAATTTCATAGGCAGAAAGTGAAGAGGAACTAAGCCTCTTGAAGAAAGTGAAAGTGGAGAGTGAAAAAGTTGGCTTAAAGCTCAACATTCAGAAAACAAAGATCATGGCATCTGGTCCCATCACTTCATGGGAAATAGATGGGGAAACAGTGGAAATGGTGTCAGACTTTATTTTTTGGGGCTCCAAAATCACTGAAGATGGTGACTGCAGCCATGAAATTACAAGATGCTTACTTCTTGGAAGAAAAGTTATGACCAACCTAGATAGCATGTTGAAAAGCAGAGATATTACTTTGCCAACAAAGGTCTGTCTAGTCAAGGCTATGGTTTTTCCAGTGGTCATGTATGGATGTGAGAGTTGGACTGTGAAGAAAGCTGAGCACCAAAGAATTGATGCTTTTGAACTGTGGTGTTGGAGAAGACTCTTGAGAGTCCCTTGGACTGCAAGGAGACCCAACCAGTCTGTTCTGAAGGAGATCAGCCCTGGATTTCTTTGGAAGGAATGGTGCTAAAGCTGAAACTCCAGTACTTTGGCCACCTCATGTGAAGAGTTGACTCACTGGAAAAGACTCTCATGCTGGGAGGGACTGGGGGCAGGAGGAGAAGGGGATGACCGAGGATGAGATGGCTGGATGGCATTACTGACTTGATGGACGTGAGTCTGAGTGAACTCCGGGAGTTGGTGATAGACAGGGAGGCCTGGTGTGCTACGATTCATGGGGTCGCAAAGAGTCGGACACCACTGAGCGACTGAACTGAACTGAACTGAATTTCATAGGCTAATGAGTGGGAGGATTACTGTTACAGGATTATTATTCATAGTTGTAGTATTATAATACAACTATTTCAGGAAAGAGGTGGGAATTTCCAGGAATGAGGCCACTGCCCACTTTTGGGCCTTTTATGGTTAGCCTCTAAACTGTCACTACACCTGTGGGTGTGTCATTTAGCATGCTAATACATTACGATGAGCACATAATGGAGCTTAAGGTCCACTGGAAATCCGATCTTGGATCTTCCATCTTGGATCTAATTGGTTCTAGCCAGTTTTTGTCATGGCATATGGCTATGTAATTCTTTTAAACAGTGCTCTGTTCTCTTCCCTCCTGTTTCAATACCAGTCTGAATTTTCTATCTGAGCATAAATAGTCATTGATATTGACTATTGCAATAGTCAGTATTGCAGCTGCTGTGAATTTTTTTAGGATATTAGTGTCTCCCGTGGTGCTACTTTAAAGTTTTTCTTTCAGAAGTCATGTCTTAGTGGAACTTCTCCAGGCTCCTAGCAAACAGCCCTACCAGGGCGTCAGTCTATTCATACAGCCTGGAGCAAAAGTTTCACTCTTCTGGTTCTGTTTTTTTTTTTTTTTTCATTATTCCCAATTAGGTTAGAACCTTTACTACACAGTTCAGTTCAGTTGCTCAGTCGTGTCCTATTCTTTGCAACCCCATGGACTGCAGCACGCCATGCTTCCCTGTCCTTCATCAACTCCCAGAGCTTGCTCAAACTCATGTCCATCGAGTCTGTGAAGCCATCCAACCATCTCATCTTCTGATGTCCCCTTCTCCTCCTGCCTTCAATCTTTCTCAGCATCAGGGTCTTTTCCAATGAGTCAGTTTTTTGCATCAGATGGCCAAAGTATTGGAGATTCAGCTTCAGCATCAGTCCTGCCAATGAATATTCAGGACTAATTTCCTTTAGGATTGACTGGTTTGATCTCCTTGCAGTCCAAGGGACTCTCAAGACTCTTCTCTAGCACCATGGTTCAAAAGCATCAATTCTTCAGCTTTCAGCTTTCTTTATAGTCCACCTCTCACATCCATACATGATTACTGGAAAAAGACATAGCTTGGACTAGATGGACCTTTGTCGACAACTAATGTCTCTCCTTTTTAATATGCTGTCTAGGTTTGTCATAGCTTTTCTTCCAAGGAGCAAGTGGCTTTTAATTTCATGGCTGTAGTCACCATCTGCAGTGATTTTGGAGCCCAAGAAAATAAAGTCTCTCACTGTTTCCACTGTTTCCCCATCTATTTCCCATGAAGTGATGGGACCAGATGCCATGATCTTGAATTTTAAGCCAGCTTTTTCAGTCTCCTCTTTCACTTTCATCAAGAAGCTCTTTAGTTTTTCTTTGCTTTCTGCCATAAGTTTGGTGTCATCTACATATCTGAGGTTGTTGCTGTTGCTCCTGGCAATTTTGATTCTAGCTCGTGCTTCATCCATCTGGCATTTCTCATGATGTACTCTGCATATAAGTTAAATAAGCAGGGTGACAATATACAGCCTTGACGTACTCCTTTCCCAATTTGGAACCAGTCTGTTGTTCCATGTCTGGTTCTAACTGTTGCTTCTTGACCTGCATATAGATTTCTCAGGAGGCAGGTAAGGTGGTCTGGTATTCCCATCTCTTGAAGAATTTTCAACAGTTTGTTGTGATCTACACAGGACTGATACCAAATTCTGCATTAAGTAAGATTTTACTGACAGTTCAGGGATAATGGTAGAAAATACCATGGGAATAAATCTTCAACCAGCTATGAGACTTGCATGCTCTCCAACATCTCATAGTCCTAATTGGCCTCTGGCTGGAACGCCCCCCAAACCCCATCCCCATACCTCCCCTTTCCCTCTTCCAGGGCTCTTGAGTAGCTGCTTTGAAGCCTAAGCCCAATTACCATGTGGCTCAAAGAGGGAGAGGAACTCCTCAAACCATTTTCTGGTTCAAGATGATTGCCTATGGGAATGTCCTTTCCCTTCAGGAGAAACCACCCAAGATCTTGCAGGACAGTGCCCAGCAGACCAACATCTGGGCATTCTGTCTTTGCTGCCTTTTGAAAACCCACAACATGAGAGCTAACCACTGCCCAGCATAGCTCCACAACCTCTCCTCCAATGTGAATTGAAGACAAAGTCTGTAAGTTTTTCTGGCCATCTTTTTGGTGTCAGATCTCTGTTTACTATAAAAGGCAGTGAAACGCCAACAACAGCAACACAAATCACACAAAACCCCCTCCACAATCACAGGGAGTCATTTGAAATACTGCATCAGTGATACTGAACCCAAACTAACATCCTCTACCCACACCCCACTCTCTTTTCTCCTATCCAGACAATGGCAGCTCCTAATCAGAATCTTCTTTGCTTATCAAAACAGCACACTCAACCTGTCTAAAACAACTTTTCTGAAACTTTAAACAGGTTGATGGTGACTTCAAAGTTTCCTTCAGGATCAATGGATCAATTCTTTACATTTGTGTAATTAAAGGACCCATTCTGCTGACTTCCCCAGAGAAAGTATGTTCCACAGGTGGAGGCATTTCTGCTGCCACCTCTCAGGAGGCTTACTTAAGAAGACCTCGAGGCTTTGAAATGATAGTTTCCAGGGCTTCTGCTCATTAAGGCTTCAAAAGCCCTGGTATCCAGGCTTTGGTGATAAAATTAACCCTTTCCCAGATTAAGTTCTGGCAGAACACATGGCTCTCTGATTCAATAGTTACAGTGGAGAAAGATTAAGGTTTTCAAACCTGGGTATGTGTGTGCTATTGATAGACTTGTGGTGCTAAGAAGAAAGAGTGGTTTGGGATGATAAGATAAAACTTAGGGTCCAGGTATAGTGACTTTTTAGGGGTCAACTCCAAGATATGGGATTTGGTTGAAGCTCTAGTTACGCTTGTTTCCAAAACCAGGAGCAGATGTGGAGAGTCATGCCATCTTTTCTTGTCATTAGAATATAATGAAATAGTTTTTCTTTTATTTTAGGCTATGGAGGTAAGAAATTCAATAGATTTTTGCAGTTCAGAGTTCCCCTAAAAATAAGACTTATTCTCTAAGGCTATTTTTTAGAGTAGAGTTTTCATCTGAAATGGGATTTTTCAGAATTTACAGTTTTCACAATAGTCCAGTTTAGATAAATTAGCAGATGGTTTTAGTGCAATCTTAAAAACTATATTAATTCCATTAATACAAGGTGAAGGCACCTGTTAAAAATCATTATCTTTATTGCCCAGTGTTTCTCTAGAATTTGATAATACGAAGTAAGATCTCACCAATAATAATTCTGTTTTTATCATTATGCATAGTTACGTTACTACTTTATCTGCATATGTACAGAATTTAATCCATTAATTGTAATTATAATTTTATTTTAATTACTAAAGTGTTGTATTTTTGAAACTACCCTAGAGGGTCATTTCATATCCTCAGGTAGTAAGCAAATAGCCATTTCTCACCCTTAATAAAATAACTTGTTCTTTCTTTTCAAAGTAAAAATATTAGTAATAGTGATAATTGTCCTTGGTATTTAATTAATGCATTGCATGTTTGGTTTTGTTAATGAAACATTTTTATTTTTCCTGTTTTTTCTTGCTTCTAGAACTTTCTCTTATTTAGAGGCAAACACACTTAGCTGATTAACAGTACCCTTTAATCTTTCCACAATGTATTTCTTGATGTCTGTGTTAATCTTTAAATAAGCTTCTTTTTCAATTTCAATATACTGGAAACAAGTCCATTTAGCTTATTAATGACTTATTTATTGACACCTATTTTCTTGTTGGATTAAAAAAATAATTATATTGACATATGCTTGATAAACTTCTTAGTAAATCACTTCAATGTTCTTATCTTTCTGTCTTCAATTTAAGATAATGAAAATCGGTCTTCTGTAAGTACACTAAAATATAACTTTTTCCTACTGAATCTTAATAGCCTTCCTGCATCTGTTACCTAGAATGCAATGATTATTTCTTCTTGTTTCAGAAGAAGTTGGTAACGACTATATTCATTGTCTCCTAAAGTATCCCCAATTTTTCAACATCTTTATTCAATCTCATTTGAATTTGTGAGAATTTTAGCTTTTCTTTGAAATATCTGTATAGACATTAATGAATACTGGAGAAAATACTTGGAAGTCATATATCTTTAAAAGAACTGATATCTAGGATATAGAGATAACCCTCAAAACTCAAGAGTAAAGAAACAAGCAATTCAATTATAAAATGGGCAGAAGACATGGACAGAACATTTCACCAAAGAGAAAATGTGGCAGGCAAATAAGCACACACATGCACACGCACACGCACACACACACACACACACACACACACACACGAACAGCTAAAACTCAAAACAGTGACAGCATCAAATACTGGCAAGGGTGTGGAGAAACTGGGTTAGTTATATATCACTGGTAAATATAAATTGATACAAGCATTCTGATTTTTTTTAATACAACTAAATATGCACTTAGCATAAGCCCCAGGAATTACACCCATGGCATTAAGTCCAGAGAAATAAAAATCTATATTTAAATGAAAACTTGTACATCAACTTGTACAACAGCATTATTTGTAATAATCCCAGACTGGAAACAACCCAAATGACACTTGGTAGATGAGTGGTTAAGCAGACCTTGGTACATCCATACAATGAAATACTATTCAGCAATGAAAAGAATAAACTATTGGAAGGATGGATCTGAAGGGCATTTTGCTCAATGGGGGAAAAATCAGTCTCAAAAGGTACACATGCTATATGATTAATTTATATAAGATTCCTGAAATGATAAAACTAGAGACAGAACAGTGGTGGCTGGAGGACAGAAATAGCACTGAGAGGAAGTGGGTATAAATATGAAGCAATTTAATAGTATGAGTGAGTCCTCCTGTGGTGATGGAACAGGTCAGGAACACAAATTTTACATGGAATCAAATTGCATAGACATGTGCACACACACATACAGAGGAAAGCATATAAACACGAATGAAAGCTCACTAAGTTCTGTTGTCTAGCAAATAGTATTGTTCCAATATAAATTTCTTGGTTTGAAAAGGTAGAATGGTTACACAACCTACAAACATTAGAGAAGCCAGGGGAAAGGATTAAAGAATTCTATATACTGTTTCTATACACTGTTTTTGTAAATTCTCATGAATCTACAGTCGTTTTAAGGTACAAATTAAAATAATGAATACTAGAGAACTTAAACCTACTAGCTAGCCATTTCATTCATAAAATAAATTATTTTTATTGCATCTGCAAATCACAGCGCAGGATTACTTATGAATTTATTATGGTGTACTATGATAAAATGAAACTAGCAATCAAAAAATACTAAACTCATAGCATATTTGCCTTGTCACATGGAGCAGAACCATATTTTCAGTGTCTGCCCTCTTGGGAGGAAGAGTAAAGGAGTTAGGATCGGGGTTTAATATGAAGAGAAGTTGTTACTTGATCTGTAAATTAGTAGGAAGTTTATCTAGCTTTCTAGAGAACAGGGAGTCCATCTATCATGGTAATTAGTGCTACCTGCTGCAACAAGCACACTCATGAAATATCAGTGGCTTACTGTGGCGAAGGTGGCATCCTGTAGGATGTTTATAAAAGCCAGGCCTAGCAGTAGCTTTCATCACTTTGCTATCATGCCCTGGGCCAGAACCTTGTCACCTGGCAAGCTGACTTCAAGGGAGGCTGCAATCTGTATAGGGACACGTGAATATTTTGTTAGCACTAATGGTCTCTGCCAAGAGAGGATGGTCTTTGATTTGTGATAGGAATAGTGAGGGAGTCACTGATGTTGTCTTGATTATACTTAAAAGTATGTTATTCTAAAAGAAAAACTTAAATGTTATGCTATTGAGTAAGTAGATGGTCAATATTATCGTCTCAAGTTTTCTTTCTGCTGCTAATGAAATGATCTTTCCCTTCTAAACTGAGACTCTCATTGAGGGAATAATTTGTGCCACATGTTCTTTAAAATATATACAATTTTAAAGCATAAGCATAACCCATAGCCTTCTGTAGTCAGTAGCCACCTTGTTACTGTCTCCTGATGCTCCTTATGATGAATAAATTTGAATGGAAATTTAGAATTAGGAAGAACTTCAAATTGATCTAGACCAAAAGTGAAAAGTGAAAGTGAAAGTCGTTCAGTCAAGTCTGACTCTTTGCAACCCCATGGACTATACAGTCCATTGAATTCTCCAGACCTAGCCCAAACTCCCCAGTTAATATTTAGCAATTTGCCTAATGTAAGGTACCAGAAGCTAGTTTTGTTGTATCTAAACTGAGCCCTCTTTCCCTTTTACACATAGTTTTTGAGAACAACATAACAGCAGGGGGATGACTGCATGAATATAGTTCTACACTCGCCTCTGAAAGCCATGGGGCATAAACAGCTAACCCTGGGGCCTGAATTGATTTGAGTAGGCTCAGAGGCTTTCCTCAAGGCCACCATTCCCCTTAGAGTCTCCTCCATGTCTACACTGGTGCTGGAAATTCAGGGGGACCTCTTGGGGATGAGGAATTGTGGGGTGTTGTATGGAACTAAGGGGAACTGAGAAGAGCCTGGGTGATGTCCTTGTTCTCTTTCTGTTGCCATTCTTTGGGTTACTGCTGTCCCCAAAGTGAGTGACCAGTAGACAAAGGAAATTAGTAATGCACTAAGGATATACAGCCACTAGGTAGAGAAAGGACATGCAGTACTGATGATAATCTTCCACAAACTTCCCCCCGTTTTCCATTTTAGTAAAAAGCAGGCATGATGCTAAATGTTTGGCAATTGCTTTTCTTAAAAAAAAAAAATTACATACACACTTTGTCATGCGTTTTACTGATAGCAAATTGATTCTTACAGAACGCTTTTGCTGACATTTAACAAACACATATCTATGGTTGCAATTGATAAACAATCATAATCCCAACACACATGCTGGTTATTTTTATTTAATGACTGAGATGGACGTGAAGCAATAGCGGTGTGTGTTGGAACTTCACTTATTTATTGGTGACACAGTGACTTCTTTGTTGAGTCACATAAAGGGTTTTGAATACTAGAAAAATATTTCCCCAATATTTTGTGCTTTTACAATGTAAAACCACATTGTAAAAGCACAGAACCACATATCTGTATGTTCGAATGATACATATTCTCTTATCACTTAGGTCTAGACAAGCAACAAAATGATTCACCAAGCTCTGATTTGTTAGCATTTTCCAATTTCTGTGGTGTGAATAATCCTATTATGGCTGATTTCAGGCTACTAATGTGACATCACTAAATGCACAGTTAGGAAGACGACAGCACACCGTCGTGTGATATTTACAGATTTATTTACACAGATATCATAAATGTAAATAACTTTGAGAACTTATTATATAAATTACTTCATCCTTAAAGATGAAATACAGTAAACTAATCCATTGTTGAATATTGTGTTTTTAATATAAATTATTTGGCTGCAAGTTTGTGTAATTTAACTTTAATGTTTAGCAACCAGCTCACCAAATACCTGGGCCCGTATGAGCCAGCTCCAGCACACCACTGGATAGGGCAAATCCATCCTACACATTGTTCATGCCAAAAAGCTTGGAGTCATCCTTTTCTCTCTTTTTTTTTGTATAGTCCACACTTTGTCTTTTTCTGTGTAGTCCACACCCTGTCCATCAGCAATTTCTATTGATTCCGTGCCTTGTTTTCCTACACTACAGAGAAAATGAAAGAAATTGGAGGAAACCTTACATACATTCCAGTGACCACATTAATTTACATCTGTATCTGTAACCATGTTCTTTTCTGTCCTTCCTGTGACAGAATCTTAGGTGAACGATTCATGATATCTAAAGCTAGCCAACACCTTCACTGTGGAATAAATCAAATTCCTACTCAAGGGCGTAGCTCCAGCGGTTCTTCCCATTTCCTAAGTCTACTGAATTATTCCCTTTAACATGCCGATGTGCTGTTATTTTTAACCTCTTAAACACTCATTTTATCTATTTCCTTGCCAGCTTTGAGCCATTTTCTTTCTTCCCTTTTGAAGAGAGAATTCTTAGAAGAATTATCTATATTCAAATGTCTCCCTTTTCTCCCATTGTTTTGTGACTCTACTTCCTACTTCCTGCTTGCTGTCTCTCTATCTTCTTTGCTGGTTCTTTCTCTTCTTCCCAGTCCTTTAATGTTGGAGTACCCTCAGGGCTTAGTGGTAGGTCATTTTCCCTAGCAGCATTCATCCCCTTGATCACCTCAGAGTCTCAGCACTTTAAATACCATCAATATTCCAATGACTCTATCTTTATAACTCCAGCACAGACCCCTTGTCTGATGTCTTGACAAAACTCTACCCCATCTCCACTTGGAGGTCTTAAGAGACATTCCAAGGTCAAGTCTATAAATCTGGACTTGAGATCTTCTTCTCCAGACTTTCTCCTTTTTATCCCTCCACTCTCTTAGCATATCCATTCTTTCATTGTCTTGGGACCAAAACTTGGGAGTCATTCTTGACTCTTCCATCTCACAGGCCACATCCATCCCTTAGGAAGTTCTCTTGGCTTCCCCTGCAACATATGTCTAAAATGTCACTACTTTTTACCACCCCTTCTGCTATCACCTGACCTGAACTACTTATCTTATCTGGATTATTGTAATAGTTTTCCAGCTGGTTAGATTATCCTGGCCTTCCTACAGTTGATTCTCTAAAGCAGCAGTGATCCTATCAAACATAGTCAAGAGTAGCTCCTCTGATCAAATCCCTTCAGTAGCTCTGATTTCATTCAGTAAGAGTCAGAGCTTCAGTGGCCTACAAAGCCTTACAGTGTCTGCCTTTCAGCATGGTTTCTCTTTATCTCCTCCTTTCTCCTTTGCTTCTGCTTCTCCTGGGACGGAGTCGGCACACTCCATCACAGGGTCTTCACTAACTGCTCCGAGGGAGCCTTATTTCCCAGATATTATCTCCATTAACTCCCTCACTTCCTCTAAGTATCTTTAGACTCCTCACTATCTCAATGAGGCCTATCTTGACCACCTCACTTAATCATATGCTCTATGCTTTCTCCCAAGTCTCTTTACCAGCTTCTACTTTTTTCTCCATAGCACAAATAAACTGCTAACATGCTAATTAATTGGTTTATGTTTATTGTCCATTATCTGCTTCATCCTTGTAAGACTAGGACAGTCATATTTTTGTTTTTTTTCCTCTGATGCAAAGTCAGATCCTCTAGTAATAAATGCTAAATAAATATTTATGTTATTTTGTTACATTTATTTGTGGATCCAGTGAAAGTGAAAATTCAGGTCCCCTCTTGAAAAAATTATTGTGAATTTCAGGATGACCACATCAGAGCATTAAATCAAGTATGGGATCCTTCTAACTATGGGGCTCTGCACTCTTGCATGGGTTGAGTGGCCAAGAAGTTGGCTCTGAATGAATGAATGAATGAACAGGTGGCTTTACTTTCAAAACACAAGCAGAATCTAACCACTGTTCATCACCTGTACTGCTACCAGCATGGTACACACTATTGTTATTTCTTGCCCAAATAATGTGGTTACTTTCTAACTAGCCTCTTTTTGTCTATACTTTTTTTTTTTTTTAAAATACTATGGAGGTTCTCATTTATATAGACTTTGGCGTAAATATTTCCCCTGGACTTGTGCAGGCTTATGTAGTCTGGCTGCTGCTACCTTTTCTGATTGTACTGCCTTATCACACCCTCTTTACTTGCACCCTCTTTGCTTGCTCTGCCATAACCACCCTCACCTTCAGTTTCCCCTGCCTGGCATGTTCATTTCTCAAAGCTTTCACTTCCTTGAAGACTTTGTTCTATCTGCTTTTATTTCCTGAAGATTTCCTTGACTGTATAAAAATGCAATCTATCCTGAATTTCTTAGTCCTTTCCCCTACCTTGTATCCTCTAAGTCATTGATCTCTCTGACATTGTGCATTTCATTTGTCTTTTTCACCTCTATGGGGGCAGGGCTGACTTCTGTCTTTTCCACCGCTGTATCATCAGCATCCATAAAAGTGTCTTATGCATAGTAGGCATACAACATGTTTGTTAAATAGGTCAGTGGATGACTAGATGAAAGTGCACCCAGAACAAAAATTTTCCAGTGAAGCAGAACTGTGGAGGAAACAGATAATGTCATAAGCTAAAAAGTATTGGAGCGTGAGGGAGATTCAGTAACTGAATGAAGAGACACATTTTATCTAAGACAAGCAAATAAATCATGATTTCTCAACTTAAAATTTGGTAGATAACTTGAGAGAGAAATTAGTGAGATCAGAACTGGAAGCCTAGAAGTTCAAATGGAAGAAATAATATGAATGCCACAGCAAAAATAAAAAGAACTGGAAACGCTGAGGGAAAATATAACAGATTTGGTTGACATATTTGTATTTCCCAACAAACAAATGATAGGATTTCAGAGGAAGAAAAAAAAAAAAAAAAAAACAGATGGAAGGGAGGTAAACAAAAGATTAAAAATATTTGCCTGATCTGAAAATAACATTGACTCTGCAGTTTAAAGGAGCTCATAATGTTAAACATAAAATCATATGCAATCTCCTGGAAATATTCCTGAACCCTGGAATAATAAGAATATTTTCTAATCTTCTGGGCATAAAGAACAAATTACTCTGAAAATAAGAAAGAATCTGGCTGGTATCAGACTTTTCATCTTCAACCTGGAAGCTAGAAAACATGAGATGCCCCAGGGAAAAGTGCTGATAATCATCTCTTAGGATAAAAGAAGTCTTTAAATATGTAGATGGTTGTCTCATCTAAGAAAAAGACTACAGGGAAAGCACTATTCAGACAACAAATAAATACAAGAGACAAGAGACACTAATACAGGGTAAGATGAAGAGGCAAAAGGTGGTCAATGAAGCCTGCAGTACCTATATATTCAAATTTACAGACACACTTTGGAGATATTGCAAGTTTGGTTCCACAACACTGCAAAAAACAAGTTTTTTTATTTCCCAGTGCATATGAAAGTTATGCTTATACCATACTGAAGTCTATTAAGCATGCAACAGAATTGTTTCTAAAAAATATACATACCTTAATTTAAAAATACTTTATTGCTTAAAAGTACTAGCCTTAGGCAAGTTGTAATCTTTCATGGTGGTGGTTACTGAAGATTGGGGTAGCTGTGGAAATTTCTTAAAATTAAGAAAATATGAAGTTTGCTACATGAATTGACTCTTCCTTTCATGACCAATTTCTCTGTAGCATGTGGTGCTATTTGATAGCATTTTACCCACAGTATAACTTCTTTCAAAACTGGAGTCAGTCTTCTGCTACTGCTTTATCAATTACGTTTGTAATATTCTAAATCCTTTGTTGTCATTTCTGCCATCTTCACAGTATCTTTAAGCAGGAATAGATTCCATCTCAAAAAACTGCTTTCTTTGCTCATCCATAAGAAGCAAGTCCTTATCCATTCAAGTTTGATCATGAGATTACAAAATTTAGTCATTATTATCTTTATTTAGGCTCTGTAGAATTCTGGTTCTCAAGCTGTTTCTACTACATTTGCTGTTACTTCTTCCACTGAATCTTGAACCCTTTAAAGTCATCCATGAGGGCTGAAGTCAACTTCTTCCAAATTCCTGTATATGTTTGATATTTTGACTTCTTCCCATGAATCACAAATGTTCTTAATGGCATTTAGATTATTGAATTCTTTCCATAAAGTGTTTAATTTGCTTTGCTCAGACCCACCAGAAGAATCAGTATTTATGGCACTTAATTATAGCCTAACAAAACACATTTCTTTCCAGACTTTAAAGTTGAAATTACTCCTTGATCCATGGGCTGCAGAATGGATATTATGTTAGCCCGCTTGAAAACAGCATTAATATTGTACATCTCCATCAGAGCTCTTGATTGATTAGGTGCATTGCCAAATGAAAGGAATGATAGTTGTCATTGCCAGTGAAAAATAATTTCTATTTTAAATGAGCAATAGGTTTCAACAGTGGACTTAAAATATTGAGTAAACCATTTTGTAAACAGATGTGCTGTCATGCAGGCTTTGTTGTTACATTTAAACAGCACAGGCAGAGTAGATTTCGCATAATTCTTAAGGGCCTTAGGATTTTCAAAATGCAAAGAAGAATTGGTTTTAATTTAAAGTCACCAGCTGTATTAGCCCCTAACAATATAGTCATCCTGTCTTTGAAGCCAGGCATTGACTTCTCCTCTCCAGCTATGAAAGTCTTCCCACTGGCTCAGACGGTAAAGAATTTGCCTGCAATGCAGGAGACCCAGGTTCAATCCTTGGGTTAGGAAGACCCCTGGAGAAGGGCCTGGCAACCCTCTCCAGTGTTCTTGCCTGGAAAATCCCATGGACAGAGGAACCTAGTGGGTCCATGGCATTGCAAAGATTCAGATACGACTGAGAGACTAACACTTTCAGATGGCATCTTCTTCCATTAGAAGGCTGTTCTGTTGTTGTGAAGCCACTTTCCTTATTTATCTTAACTTGATCTTGTGGGCAACTTGCTGCAACTTCTATGTTAGTACTTGCTACTTCACCTTGTACTTTTATGTTATGAAGATGATTTCTTTCCTTAAACCTCATGAAACGACCTCTGCTATCTTCAAACTTTTCTTCTGCAGTTTCCTCATCTTCTCACTTTTCATGGAACTGATAAGACCTAGGGGGCTTCCCTTGTGGCTCAGTGGTAAAGGATCTGCCTCAATGTGGGAGACCTGGGTTTTATCCCTGGGTTAGGAAGATTCCCTGGAGAAGGGAATGGAAGCCCACTCCAGTATTCTTGTTTGGAGAATTCCATGGATAGAGGAACCTGGTGGACTGCAGTCTACCAGGTCATAAAGAGTTGGACACATATTCACAGGGTCTTTCTCTGGATTAGGCTTTGACTTAAGGGAATGTTGTAACTGGTTGATCATCTATCCAGTACATTATAAAAGTTGCTTTATATCAGCAATAATGCTGTTTTGCTTTCTTACCACTTTTGTGTTCACTGACTTAGCACTTTAAATTTCTTTCAAGAACTTTTCCTTTGTATTTACAAGTTGGCTGACTGGCACAAGAGGCCAGGCTTTTGGTCTAAGCTGGCTTTTAACATACCTTCCTCACTAAGCTTAATCATTTCTGGCTGTTGATTTAGAGCAAGAGATGGTGACTCTTCCTTTCACTTAATCACTTAGAGGCCATTATAGAGTTATTAATTGGCTTAATTTCAATACTGTGTCTCAGGGAATAGGGAGGCCTGAAGAGAGAGGGAGAGAAATGAGGGAGCAGCTAGGCAGTGGAGCAGGCAGAACACATACAACATTTATCAATTAAGTTCACTGTCTTACATGATTACAATAGTAACATCAAAAATCACTGATCACAGGTCATCATAAAAAATATAGTAATAATGAAAAGTTTGAAATATTGTGAGAATCACCAGACTGTGACAGAGAGAAACAAAATGAATAACTGCTTTTGGGAAAATGGCATTGATAGACTTGTTCAGTGCAGAGTTGCTGCAAACTGTTAATTGGTAGAAAGCACAGTATCTGTGAAGCACAGGAAGACAAAGCTCGATAAAATGGGTTATGCCTGTTGTATGAGAGAATACCCCAAAATTATAATGCAAAAATTGTTGAAATAAAAGAGCTGTTTCAATGGAGAAGGAAATGGCAACCCACTCCAGTATTCTTACCTGGGAAATCCCATGGATAGAGCTTGGCAGGCTCTGGTCCACAGGGTTGCAAGAGTCAGACATGACTTAATGATTAAATCACCACCACCACCACCATGTTTCAATGGAATTAATAATAGTTCAAAATCACAGTACTAAATTAAGCCAAGCTTAGGAATTTGTTAGGTATGATGAAAGAGGTGAAATAAAATCAATCTAAAATCATTTGGTTTAGAGAGTAGAGAAGGCAAAGTATTCTGAAGGTCTAATCTAATTGAGTTAGGCAGAAAGCAACTGCAACATAGAACATCTTATTGGTGAAAATAATTGGCATATTGTGAGTTTCAAGAATGAAATTTGCATGAGTGGAAGTAAAGAGTTCAGTAAAATGTCCTTATAAAAAGAAAAACTGTCAATGAATACCAATATCATTTGGTTCAGTTCAGATGCTCAGTCACATCTGACTCTGCGAACCCATGGATTGCAGCACTTCAGGCCTCCCTGTCCATCACCAACTCCCAGAGTTTATGCAAACTCATGTCCATTAAGTCGGTGATACCATCCAACCATCTCATCCTCTGTCATCCTCCTCCCTTCCCACCTTCAATCTTTCCCAGCATCAGAGTCTTTTGAAATGAGTCAGTTCCTTGCATCAGGTGGCCAAAAGTACTGGAGTTTCAGCTTCAGCATCAGTCCTTCTAATGAATATACAGGACTGATTTCCTTTAGGATGGACTGGTTGGATCTCCTTGCAGTCCAAGGGACTCTCAAGAGTCTTCTCCAACACCACAGTTCAAAAACATCAATTCTTTGCCACTCAGCTTTCTTTATAGTCCAACTCTAACATCCATACATGAAAGTGAAAGTGAAGTCACTCAGTTGTATCCGATTCTTTGTGACCCCGTGGACTGTAGCCCACCAGGCTCCTCCCTCCATGGGATTCTCCAGGCAAGAATACTGGAGTGGGTAGCCATTTCCTTCTCCAGGGGATCATTTCCTTCTCCAGGTGATCTTCCTGACCCAGGGATCAAAGCCTGGTCTCCCACATGGCGGGCAAATGCTTTAACCTCTGAGTCACCAGGGAAGCAACGACTACCACAAAAACCATAGCCTTGACTAGATGGACCTTTGTTTGCAAAGTAATGTCTCTGCTTTTTAATATGCTGTCTAGGTTGCTCATAACTTTCCTTCCAAGGAGCAAGCATCTTTTAATTTCACGGCTGCAGTCACCATCTGCAGTGATTTTTGGAGCCCCCGAAAATAAAAATCTGTCACTGTTTCCCCATCTATTTGCCATGAAGTGATGGGACCAGATGCCATGATCTTCGTTTTCTGAATGTTGAGCTTTAAGCCAACTTTTTCACTCTCCTCTTTCACTTTCATCAAGAGGCTGTTTAGTTCCTCTTCACTTTCTGCCATAAGGGTGGTGTCATCTGCATATCTGAGGTGATTGATATTTCTCCCGGCAATCTTGATTCCAGCTTGGGCTTCATCCAGCCCAGCGTTTCTCATGATCTACTCTGCAGAGAAGTTAAATAAGCAGGGTGACAATATACATCCTTGACATATTCTTTTCCCGATTTGGAACTAGTCTGTTATTCCATGTCTGGTCTAACTGTTGCTTCTTGACCTGCATATAGATATCTCAGGAGGCAGGTCATGTGGTCTGGTATTCTCATCTCTTTCAGAATTTTCCACAGTTTGTTGTGATCCACACAGTCAAAGGCTTTGGCTTAGTCAATAAAGCAGAAGTAGATGTTTTTCTGGAACTTTCTTGCTTTTTCCACGGATGTTGGCAATTTGATCTCTGGTTCCTCTGCCTTTTCTAAATTGTTAAACTAGCCCATAGTCAAAGAAAGGGAACATCAAAATTATATGAATACTAAATATTACAGGAAAAATAAAACCTAGAAAATTAAATGTACATAGACTGCCAAAGATAGTTGCAGCAGGTTAAAAAACAAAATCTAAAAGTGAATGATTAATAAGAACCACTGAAAGCAAAATGATGGAAAAGATGTTTGAAATATAAATTTGGTTAAGAAAAAAGCACACAGAAAACACTAAAGCCAATGTTAATATTAGACCATAATTAATCAAACTAAAGTTAAAAACACTGAACAAGATCAAAAGCATTAACAAAATAAATAGGGATATTATGCAATTATGGAAGGCAAAATTTATGAGTAAATTATAAACCTGTATGAACATTAAAATAAATGAAGCAGTGCACCAGCCCCAAGCATCTCCAGAGGGATGGTACGGCGAGGGAGGTGGGAGGGGAGTTCAGGATGGGGAACACGTGTACACCCGTGGCGGATTCATGTTGACGTATGGCAAACCAATACAATATTGTAAAGTAATTAGTGTCCAATTAAAATAAATTTATATTAAAAAAAATGAGGCAAAACTATTAGAAATACAAGGAGATTCTGATAAATATACAAATATAATGGGAAATTTCCATATATGGTATCCAAATGGTTTGAATCTAGCAGGCCCAAAGTAAGCAAGGAAATAGAAATAATAGGTATAACCAATAAATTTGATGTTACCTTTCACCCTATCTCTCTGTATTAGAGAGCTAAGGCTGTGATAACAAAATACCATTGGTTGGCTGAAAACAACAGAATTTAATTTTCTCACAGTTCTGAAGGCTGGGAGTCCAGGATTAACATGTCAGTAGGTTTATTTTTTCCAAAGGCCTCTTCCCTTGTTGGGCTTCCCTGGTTGCTCAGCTGGTAAAGAATCAGCCTGCAATGCAGGAGACCCTGGTTCAATCCCTGTGTTGGGAAGATTCTCTGGAGAAGGGATAGGCTATACACTCTAGTATTCTTGGGCTTCCCTGGTAGCTCAGCTGGTAAAAGAATCCACCTGCAATGCAGGAGGCCTGGGTTCGATCCCTGGGTTGGGAAGATTCCCTGGAGAAGGGAAAGGGTACCCACTCTGGTATTCTGGTCTGTATAGTCCATGGAATTGCAGGGAGTTGGACACGACTGAGCAGCTAGCACTTTCTCCCCTTGTTGCAGACAACTGCTTTCTTGCTGTATCCTCAGGTGGACTCTCCTTTGTTCATATGTGCTCCAGGTATCTCTTCTATTCTTATATGGATATACAGGCACTAGTTCTATTGGATTAGGTTCCCATCCTTATGACCTCATTAAACCTTAACTACCTCTCCAAATACAGTCACACTGGGGGTTAGGGCTTAAACGTATGGATTTTTTTGTTTGTTTGCCAAGGGCACAAAATTCTGTTCATTACACTTTCATACTTTACATCAACATATGGAGTATCTCACTTTCATTTTCATGGAACATTTATAAAAAATGATTTTGTACTTGACCACTGCACACAGGCACATGAACATACACAAAACCTTTAACAAATTTAAAAGCAAAAAACATGAAGGGTCAAAATGTTAATGATAATTCAACTAAAAAAAAAGGTAACCCAAAGTATCAACTACTTGAAAATTAAGGTATACTCCCACAATTAACTCTGAAATTACAAAAGATATTCAAACTGATACTATAAACTGTTTTGAAATAACAATATTGCTTCATATAGAAATCTGTATTTATAAAGTTTTATTAAGAGGAAAGCATGACACTGATAGCTATAATTATTGAAGAACATTAAAAATAAAGGCATTTGATACTTTAGAAATTAGAAAAAGGAAAATAAACCAAAAGATATTGAGAAGAAACAAATAAATATACAAGCTGAAATTAATGTAGAAACAACAGTGAAAGGAGTGGAGAGTAAAATAAATCCAAGGGCTTCTTCTTTAGAAAGAATAACAATTTAAATGAAACCCTCCACAAATCTGAGAAATAAGAGAGGCAATATGAAGAGGATAAAACACAAATGAAGTAGGGCTTTAAAAATTAAAAATAATACTTAATGATACTCTTTGGTAATAAGCTTGAAAATCTAAACAAAGTGGATGCTTTTGATATAAAGATATGTTATACTAGGAAAAAAAAAATGGACGCACGAAGAGACTGGAAGGGCTATTAAAGATCTCATATTAAAACCCTGGTCCAGATGGTTTCACAGCTGAGTTTTCAGCCAACCTTTAAAGAACAGATGATTGCAGTGTTATTTTAACTATTCTAGACCTCAGAATTGGAAAGTTCCTCAATTAATTTTATGTAAACTGATTGACATTAATAGAAAAACCTCATCAATACAAAAACAACCCTCCAACTAAAGACTATTATCACTGAATATAGATGAGAATATTTAAATACAATAAACAAATTCAATTCAATAGTACATTAAAAAATATACCCTCTGACCAATTGGGATATATTCCAGTTTAAATAGTCAGATATCATGAAATCTATCAACACAATGACATCACAGAATGTAAACTCCAACAGATATTAAGCTGCATGAGAGAAAGAATTTTGCATGTTTTTTTCACTGCTGTATCTCCAGTATCTAAAACAACACCTGTTATATAGTGTCTGCTCAATGAATATCTGTTGATTGAATGGATTATGTAAATTAAATCAAAGGAGAAAGAATACATAATCATACTCAATGGTATCTATGGTAAATATTTAAAAACCAACTCTCGAAAAAGAAAAAGAAAAAGCCCTGATTTGTTGAATTTGCTGATTTCCATGGTGCAAATGCTTCCCTTATGGCCCTTCAACAACAGTTCAACCGTTAGTTGACGTGATAGCACTGAATGGAGTTGAGAAGGGGTTTGCATGATTGGGTCTCCCCCAGCCAGGGTGAACTGGCTTGGACATACACTGGTGATATGGATGGATGCTGAAAAGGCATTTGGGAAGTCAGCAATCACCCTAAAACAAGTAAGGGAGAGGTATTACTTAAATGGGGTAAATTATATTTTCTGAAACTTGCAACTATATACAATTTAAACTATGGAATCACTTAAACTATTTTAACTATTAATAAAATCAAGAGCTAAGAAAAATTGTTACCTTATTATAAAACAGTGTTGGACAGACTTGCAAATGTAGAAAAATAACAATGCTAAGAAAACGAGTATAAAGTGGGAAAGAAAAGACATCTCCATGGGTGAACAATTTATCTAGAGAAATCAAGGTACTATCTTAGAGCAGATAAAAACTGAAACAAAGTAGAAACTGTACAATAATAACAAGATGAAATAAAGCAAAACCAAACCAAAACTACTAGAATTAATAAGAGAATTTGGAGTGATTGGATACAAAATGAAAAATCAGTACTTTTTCTCTATTAGTACTGCATAACTAGAAATAGAAATGGCAAAAGTAGCCCATTAGTAAAGACCTTATTTTCCCTTATTGACTATATTCACACTCCGGAAATAGTGGTGTTGTAGCTTGAACTAGTCAAAAGGAAACATATGAAAGATGATGTGAAGGTCAAGGATATGTAACTAGGGTGAGGGAGACAAGCTTGACATATGAGTGTTCATGGCACTCATTACTTAGCAATATAAAAAAATTGAATTTTAATGTTTAAGGTCAAAGCAGGAGTAATTTATTTGTCTTTCCTGCTATTGCCAAATATTATGTTTACACCTATTTTTTCATACATAGACTCTTTTTTTAAAATAGTTGTTATGGCCCCTTAAAGGGCCATGAGTAGCATGGGGAAGTAAAAGGCTGGCTTAAGAGAGTTTGTTGCCCTCCTCATAGCTGGTGCACCAAGCCAATAAAATAAATCATGATCCAGGCTTGTCTTGAAGGAAACATTCACCAAGATGCCACAGATGTTAATATTTCAATATCTTTTCTGACGTTCTCCTGTTCTACTTTGTCTCATCATTATTGTTCAGTTGTTAAGTCTTGTCTGACTCTTTGTGACCCCATGGACTGCAGCACGCCAGGCTTCCCTGTTTTTAACTATCTCCCTGAGTTTGCTTAAACTCATGTCCATTGAATGAGTGATGCCATCCAACCATCTCATCCTCTGTCTCCTCCTTCTCCTCCTGCCCTCAATCTTTCCCAGCATCAGGGTCTTTTCCAATAAATCAGCTCTTCGCATCAGGTAGCCAAAGTATTGGAGCTTCAGCTTCAGCACCAGTCCTTCCAATGAATATTCAGGACTGATTTCCTTTAGGATTGACTGGTTTGATTCCCTTGTTGTTCAAGGGACTCTCAAGAATCTTCTCCAGCACCACAGTTTGAAAGCATTAATTCTTTGGGCCTCAGCCTTCTTTATGGTCCAACTCTCACATCCATACATAACTACTGGAAAAACCATAGCTTTGACTATATGGACCTTTGTTGGCAAAGTGATGTCTCTGCTTTTTAATACACTGTCTAGGTTTGTCATACCTATTCTTTCAAGGAGCAAACGTCTTTTAATTTTGTGGCTGCAGTCACCATCTGCAGTGATTTGGAGCCCAAGAAAATGAAATCTGACATTGTTCCACTGATTCCCCATCTAATTGCCATGAAGTGATAGGACTGGATGCCGTGATCTTCATTTTTTGAATGTTGAGTTTTAAGCCAGTTTTTTCACTCTCCTTTTTCACCTTCATCAAGAGGCTCTTTAGTTCCTCTTCACTTTCTGCCATAAGGGTGGTTTCTATCACCTGCATATCTGAGGTGGTTGATATTTCTCCTGGCAATCTTGATTCCACCTTGTGCTTCATTCAGTCAAGCATTTCACGTGTTTGGATGTAAGTTAAATCAGCAGGGTGACAATATACAGCCTTGACATACTCGTTTCCCAACTTTGAACCAGTTCATTGTTCTATGTAAGGTTCTAAATGTTGCTTCTTGGCCTGCATACAGGTTTCTCAGGAGGCAGGTAATGTGGTCTGGTATTCCCATCTCTTTAAGAATATTCCATAGTTTGTTGTGATCCACATAGTTAAATGCTTTAGCATAGTCAGTGAAGCAGAAGTAGATGTTTTTTGTTTTTTTTTTTTTGCAATTCCCTTGCTTTTTCTATGACCCACATATGTTGGCAATTTGATTTCTGGTTCCTCTGCCTTTTCCAAATCCAGTTTGTACATCTGGAAGTTCTTGGTTCACGTACTGTTGAAGCCTAGCTTGAAGGATTTTGTGCATAATCATGTTGGCATGTGAAATGAGTGCAATTGTATGGTAATTTAAACATTCTTTGACATTGCCTTTCTTTGGGACTGGAACGAAACTGACCTTTTCCAATCCAGTGGCCACTGCCGAGTTTTCCAAATTTGCTGTCCTAATGTCTGCAGCACTTTATCAGCATCATCTTTGAGGATCTGAAATAGCTCAACTGGAATTCCATCACCTGCACTAGCTTTGTTCGTAGTAATGCTTCTTAAGGCCCACTTGACTTTACACTCCAGTATATCTGGCTCTAGGTGAGTGAACACATCATCGTGGTTATCTGGGTCATGAAGAGCTTTTTCGTACAGTTCCTCTGTATATTCTTGCCACTAAATCTCTTCTGCTTCTGTTAGATCCTTGCCATTTTTGTCCTTTATTGTGCCCATCTTTGCATGAAATGTTCCCTTGACATCTTCAATTTTCTTGAAGAGATCTCTAGTCTTTCCCATTCTATTGTTTTCCTCTATTTCTTTGCATTGTTCACTTATAGCTTTCTTTATCTCTCCTTGCTATTCTCTGGATCTCTGCATTCAGTTGGATATATCTTTCCCCTTCTCCTTTGCCTTTTGCTTCTGTATTTCTCAGCTATTTGTAAGGCCTCCTCAGACAACCACTTTGCCTTCTTGCATTTCTTCTTCTTGGGAATGGTTTTGATCACCACCACCTGTGCAAAGTTATAAATCTCCATCCATAGTTCTTCAGGCACTCTGTACCAAATCTAGTCTGTTGAATTTATTCATCACAGCCACTGTATGATATAAGGGATATGATTAAGATCACACCTGAATTGCCTAGTGGTTTTCTCTACTTTCTTCTATTTGAGGCTGAATTTTGCAATAAGGAGCTGATGACCTGAACCACAATCAGCTCCAGGTCTTGTTTTTGCTGCCTGTTTGGAGCTTCTCCATCTTTGGCTGCAGAGAATATAATCAGTCTGATTTTGGTACTGATTATTTGGTGTTGTCCACGTGTAGAGTCATCTCATGTTGTTGGAAGAAAGTGTTTGCTGTTACCAGTGTGTTCTCTTGGCAAAACTCTGTTAGCTTTTGCCCTGCTTCATTTTGTATTCCAAGGCCAAACTTGCCTGTTACTCTAGGTATCTCTTGACTTCCTACTTTTGCATTCCAGTCCCCTATAATGAAAAGGACATCTTCTTTGAATGTTGGTTCTAGGAGGTCTTATAGGTCTTCACAGAACCGTTCAACTTCAGCTTCTTTGGCATTAGTGGTTAAGGCATAGACTTGGTTATTCTGATATTGAATGGTTTGCCTTGGGAACAAACTGAGATCATTCTGTCATTTTTGAAATTGCAACCAAGTACTGCATTTCAAGCTCGTGTTGACTGAGGGCTACTCCCTCTATCCCTTCTAAAGGATTCTTGCCCACATTAGTAGATTTTGTGGTCATCTGAATTAAATTCACCCATTCCAGTCCATTTTAGTTCACTGATCCCTAAAATGTCACTGTTCACTCTTGCCATCTCCTGTTTGGCCACATCGAATTTACCTTGATTCATGGACCTAATATTCTAGGTTCCTATGCAATATTGTTCTTTACAGCATCAGCCTTTACTTTCACAACCAGATTCAACCACAACTGGGCATCGTTTTCACGTTGGCTCAGCCTCTTCATTCTTTTATAGCTATTTCTCCACTTCCCCAGTAGTAATTTGGACACCTACTGACCTGGTGGGCTCATCTTTTTAGTGTCATATCTTTTTGCTTTTTTATACTGTTCATGGGTTCTCAAGGCAAGAATACTGAAGTGGTTTGCCATTCCCTTCTTCAGTGAACCACATTTTGTAAGGCCCTAACTAGCAGAAACGTGCCCTTCAGCTGCTCAGTGTAGCTGGATGGTGTGCCTGGTGCCCTGGCTCTCCCACTGCTGTCCTCACTGAGTGTTTAAATCTACAGTGGCCACTGGGTGTTGGTCAACGTGTGCCCAGGGTTTGAGGCAAAGGCCCTGCTGGAGTGGCTGGATGTCCTCCGATGTCGCAGGACACCCAGGAGCAGAGCCCACACCATCTCACTGCTGCTGCTTGCTGCCCTGGAGCCCATCTGCTGCCCAGGAGTCAACGTCCACTGTGGCTTATCAGCTATCCATTATAGCCTCCCATATATCGAGGTGTTTGGGGAATGGGGAGACTCTCCAATGATTATATTGCTAGATCTTTACATTTTTCAATGATCTTTGTCTATGTTACCTGATTTCAGATCTCCTGATAACCTTATAATATATCGTCTCTCATTTGTATATAAAAAGTTCTGCATTTCATAGATTTCCTGTAATAAACAGTGGAAATCTTCATCTAGGGAGCCATAAAAGTTGTTGGGGGCTGGAACTGGGTGGTACAGGGAAAATTCTAAAGCACTTGTTTCTGTACTTAGTTGTGTTTTTAATCTCTTGTGGAAGTATGTATAGAATTTAAATGAGCTTTGGGCACTAAAAGGATTAAGCTTTAGCAATTTGGAAGATTTCCTTATATAGGATGGTTGATGCAAAGTGTATTTACATACTGAAATAAATCACCAAGTTCTCAAGACTGATGTTGTAACAGTGTTGGGTAATAGTCAGTGTGAAATAAAGAGGTGATTTCACAGTTAGTGGGCATGCATCATGGACCCTAGACAAATCTTAGTAGTTCTAAATGTGAGTGTCATGAAGTGTATCTTCATGGAAGAAAAGATTCGGAAATGTTGCTATATAAGACTTTACCAATATGCCTTTGTGCAGAGAATGTCAATTGTGGAGAGAAAGGAATATATGGCTCTGAGAATGCCCTTGGCTCCTGGCTGTATCCTATGCTGCTCTAGTTTTTATGACTTTAAGTATTTGGCTTAGTTTTACTTGACATGCCTTTAAAAGAACACTTTATAATTAAAAACATCTTAACATATGTGCAGGAAATATTACAATAAAAATAATATAAAAAATGGAAAGCATGTCTGGACTGATGGGAATGTAGCCTAATGCTATATTATGGTGAGCTATCTGGCAGTAGTTAGAACATTTGCACACAGCTCCTCGGTGTAGGTCATGAAGGGTCCCACATAGGTCCATTGGTTGTTTGATCATACAACCTGGTTTTCCTGATCAAGTCTGGTAATCATAACCCCCATTCACTCTCAGAAGGGACCTGGTTTGGACAATATGGTCATCTAACCCGTAAGAATACGTGTATGAGAATACTCATTGCTGTGGTAGAGAGGCTTCTTCATGGGGAGAGAAATAACATACAAACTCTAAGGAGCAGTCAGAATATAAAGAAGTAGATGCTCTTAACATAGGTTAAACTTAAAAAACATGTTGCTGAGTCAAAAAGCAAATAGCCAACAAATATACCACTTTATAAAATACAAAAGAGAACAACATGAGCACTTGTAAACAGATGCACGTCCAACACGTTACAACCATTGGGTTAGGGGAGAGAGGAATGTGAGTGGACTTATAGAATTAAAAGGGAGTGAAATAAAACGAGACAATGCCTTGTATGGACCAGTGTTAATAATATGCTGTGAACTGAACTGGATGATTAAGACAACATTCTGTACCTGATGTTCCAAAAAAGTATTCTGTAGTCTATAATTATATTATACATGATACAAATATAAAGAATGTATCTTTAAAAATATCTTTTACAAGCCGAAATAAAACAGTATGTGTAAGTAATCCTGGTATGAGCAATTGGACTTAACATGAATATTAATGAAACTTTGCCAAAATAGAGGCTTCTGTTTTAAGACTCTAATTTGAGAACTTGTAAAGCTATGGATAGGGGCTGGGAGTGCGGGTGGCTGAAGGAATTAGATAACTTCTGGATAGAAAAACTCAGTTTTTCATCCACCCTCACAGCCAGCCTCTGAACAGCAGTAATTTTCCACAACCTGTGTAATTATAAATGTAGCCTTTCATTTTCAGTACTCGGGCATCTCACACCTAAGTTCTTTTAAGAAAATAAATGCCTTAAGTTTGAATGTCTCCTCTGGAGCCTTAATGATACACTTGGAGGATTTCACAAAGAAAGAGAAACTGTATTGATCTTCCCTGTGGACTTTCTGGGATTCTCCAGCAGGAGGTCTTGGCTGACAATTCTAGTTGTATTTGGGAATGGCCTGGACTTGACAATTGTCACCCACAATGGTTGATGAAACTTAATAGGGGGCATCCCCCCAGCCCTGTGTCCATCTGGTTCTGAATGCTTGGCAGGAGAATGTGGCTTTTTTGACAAAGAAGGCCCAGTCTTCACTACAAAGAATAGATGTCCCTGAACTTCCAACTGGAAACCCGAACAAATTCTCAATTTTCATTGACTCAAGCATGCATGTTACTGGAAAAATGGTCCCTTTTATGCTATCAATAATTTTTCTTCAGGAGAACATTTGACATGTCATGGGTATGCTACAGGAGACCTACTTTTTTTTTTTTTTTTTGCATTTTTTTAAACATAAGGAAATAACCTAATTATTTAGTAACTTGGGTAGTCAGGTGGTAGGGGTGACTGGGCTAAACCAACCTGGGATTCATCCTAGGCTGTGCTGTTGCTCTAATGTCTGGAAACTTCAAGGTAGGATGGAAAGAAAACATATTTTGGAATCAAACTGACTTGGAATTTTACTAAGATTTTGCTACTTTCCATTTATGTAAGTCTGGGACAAGTCATTTGAGCTCTGAACTTCAGCATTCTTTTTAATAAAATGTGAATAATTATATAATCTTACAAATGAGAGTTTTGTTTTTCTAAACTAACATTAAATCTAAATGTGCTAATAATTACCTTTAATTGCTACTAATTTATTTATTTGTTGGAAGTAGAGTTGATTTACAGTTGGTGCTTTTAAAGATTGAAATGTGGCAGATTTTGTTCGATTTTTAAGCAAGAATTTAACATTCAGAAACTTCTTAGAATTAATGTTAGCCAGATATTCTTGATATTAAGACAAAATTCAGACTAAGTAATACATATACATACAGAAGAGCTGATCATATTACTGCCATTTTGGAGTGAGGAAAACCACCGGATTTCAGACTTCTCTTCAAATAGCAAGACAGACATTAGTATACTGAAGGTTTGATTGAAAGAACTTTGGCAAGTTATACAATGAATGGCAACACCTACTGAACACTATGTGCCAGGTAATATATAAATGATTTATACTGTGTTATCTCATGTGGTTCTTGCAAGAACCCTCACATAGTATGATTAAGTATCACAGTGTGCACTTTATGAAGGAGGAAACTGAGGCATAGAGAAGTAAGATCGTGCAGCGTGTAGGCTGCTGAGTCAGATATCAGTCCAAATCCTGTCTCCAACCCCTGTGCTCTTAATTCTAATGACTGTCTCTAAACCAAATCCAATAATAAAAATGATTCTTAAAGGTGTAAATTAGCCAGAAGAAAAACCCCAAATTTAGAAAGTTTCTTTAAATTAAAAATAAAAGCATTTCTGAAAATTAAATAATTTATTAGGTATGCATCATTATGACATCTAACTTGTTTAACATTAGTCAACCCATTTAGAGCTGAGTTACGTGTTTGCATTTAGACTGTTTTTGAAAAAACATGCCTAGGGTCAAAAAGGTATTAGAGGGACTTCCTTGGTGGTCCTGTGGCTAAGACTCCATGCTCCCAATGCAGGGGGCCCGGGTGTGATTCCTGCTTAGGCAACTAGATCCCATGTGCCACAACTAAGATCCAGTGCATGCCAAATAAATAATAAATGAATTTTTAAAAATATTATAAATTCATACTATAGAGATCAAACTGTGAGTTAAACCAAATAGTGTATTATCTTTCAATGATATAAACAATTTGAAATAATGCAGTGAATATTTTATTTTTCCTTACATTTATCTCTGGTATCTAAATGATGAGAGTTTCTGAAATAAAATTTGTGTCCAAATTAATGGTGAATCGCCTCTCTTCCAGGGTTCCCCTAAATTTTGCTTGATTTTTGATGATGACTATAGTGAAATTAATGATATTCCTAGTATTCTAAAATGTGCTACAAATAATCTTATATTAATTATGATTTAAATCTTTAGAATATTTAAATTTAAACTAAATTTAAATATTTAGTTTAGCAGAGTAAAATTTATTTACTTTGTAAATAAATTAACTCATATTCTGGACTATCTCCATAAATTCATGTGACTTGTATTCCAACATGCTTTTCTGAGTGGAAGAGGAATAAGTGGAGTTATAAATAATCACCAAAGTGGAGTAGATCTCTGGTGACACTATTGTAATAATGCCACAATTGAAAGACTCCTTCAATTGTCTACTTATGTGTAAGCACAGGGGTAAAAGTGTTGACTGTTTTAAAGGACTAGTGTTTATAAAACTATTGTGTGTGTGTATGTGTGCACACACGCACGCATGTACATCTGTGTATATATCTGTGTCTGTTTGTATTTGTGTCTGAATGGATTCTTAGGTATCTGAGTTATGTAGAAGACATTTTAAATTTCATGTTTTATTTGGATGATAACCAAAAATTAGGATAAACTGTGGACAAACAGCATTTCGCATGGTTTTGGTGCTGTGTATATATTTATGGTTGTTTCGTACCATGTAAAGGTTAAACAGTGTCTTAGCACACTGTGCAAATGGAGATTGTTCATAGTTCAAATACAGAAAAGCTGGACAAACATTATAATGTGGCACATTTCTCTAGAGGTATGCAAAATTCAAAAGCATCTGTACCATAGAAGTTAGTGATATTATGATTTGGGATGAACGTATTGCCTGAGCCCCACCTTTGTTCACACCATTTTACAGTAGTTTATTAGAAGTTAAGTGTAATAGTGTGTGTGTGTGTGTGTGTGTGTGAGAGAGAGAGAGAGAGAGAGAGAGTGTTTGTGTATGTGCGTAACTTTCTTCTCCTGGTTTCTGCTATAATTGGATTCGATGCCAATTTCAATCCAGATTTTAATAATGCCACAAGTCTAATCTTATAATCAAGGAAACAAGATAGCTTTATAGAAATATCAAGAGAAATCTTTTGTCTTATTTGCTGATTTGTAGAAATGTGCAATCTGATTATCCTGAAATGGGACACAAAATTTGAGGTTATTAATAACCTCTTTGGAAAAATAACTATTTAAAAGTCATTTTCCACATTATTGTCATTGAAGTTAAATTGTAGTTACAATAAATGAGAACTAGACCTGAAATTTATCTTTCTCATTAAATTTGCTATTCAGTTTCAACAAAACAATATCATTTGTCATTTGGAATTAATGTAATTTTTATATTATATAAGAACAGTAAGTATATGTTTATACATTTTATTCATATTTAATTTTTAGTGCTGTCCGTTGACTTTGGAATAAAATAAATTTAAGTTCATGTTGTGAGTCTGTGAGAACCTTTTCCTTTGAAAGAAACATTTACTAGCTGAAGAATATGCCCATTCAAATATTTTATTATTATTCAAACAATAAATATGTAAGCATTCTTAGCTGAAGAACTTAGCCATATAATTATATGTCATTCAAATGCATTTGTATAAAATATCCTGAGGGACGATGTTTGCAGAAGTGTATTTTTAGCCTTTCACTAAACATCTGCATCCTATATTCATGCATGTATTAGCGCTTATTTGTGTATGGAGAGCTAAGAAACTTGTACATTTTTGAGAATTTTACCTAGCAAAAATCTGAAAGCAATCATACTGTAAAATCTATATTGCCTTTAAGTCTCCATAGCATTTTAGTTGGAGTTTAACCCCAATATTATTTTCTCTGATGAGGGCTGCTCATGATCTGCTGTTTCCTAAAAAGGAGCTCTTGGAACCCATTTCCAGTCAAGCTGTGATTTTTTTCATTTTAAATCTAGACTACCTTTTGACTTCTATAAAGGCATGAGAGGAGAGTGATGGACATAGGGATTCAATGGTGATTATACGTAATTCTTTGCTTAATCTGCTTTGCAACTTTAAACTACTCTGCAGCTTTGAGGTATTGTCTCCTATAGGTATATATCTAATCTGGGGATAAAAATTGAGAAATAAATGAGGTAAAAATAAAGCATTGTTCAATGTCGCTTTTTTCTTTTCTTTGCCTTTTTTTTTTTTTACTGCCTTAGAGTTGGGAATGATTGCTTTCTACATTGGCATTTGAGAGAAAAAATTTGGCTATTATGGTTTTTCTTGTTATTTTTATTAAGCCAATGAAAAAGGATGGTAGCAGTTCAGCCACTGGGGTGTTGGAACAGAAAATTGAGGGGCCCCTAAGGACCTTGATACCCATTTTTGAAGTTCAATTCCAGTCACTAAGATTAGAGCAGCCCTTCCAAAATGAGGGTCACAAATGCATTTGTGATTTAGACTATTTGTCTGGATGCTGTCAGGGAAACAATTGGCTATTATTGAACAGAGCTGCTGATTTTCTCTTTGTACCATTTTTTTTTTTTCCTTTTGTTTTGGTTGTCTGTGAATGGTAAAGTCTGACAGCAAGTAAAAAAAAAAATACTAGTTATGTGGAAGAGAGGAATATGGAAACAGAAAGGGAAAACAAAAAGAGATGAAGAAGGAGAAAGAGGCAGCTTTTCACTTTCATATGGCATTGATTTTAGTCTTTAGTGACGTAGTTTAATTAAAAATATATTTATTGAGCATGTACTGTGTAATAGGCATTATTAATTGATGGGAGGGGTGCAAGTTACACAAAATGAAGATCTGTGTCATCAAGGAGCTCATTCTCCAGTGTGGGAGGCTGGAGAGAGTAGTGTAATCACCATTGTCCTCGAGTTTGCCTCATTTGCAGCCTCTCCAAGGGTTAGCCCTCACTGTGCCCCTGGTACCCTTCCCTGGTCGTAGCTGGTTGGTGGGTAATAGACACAGAGCCTAGAGGAAGCCAATCCATACTGACTAAGCAGTGACTCAAGATTCATCGGGCAGAATCTTGAATAAGTGTGCCTATTATCAGAATCTCTTCAATCTATCAGCAAAGCTTTCCAGGTTTTCTCAAAAGGTTATATGTGGAAAATCCCATGGATGGAGGAGCCTGGTGGGTTGCGGTCCATGGGGTCACTAAGAGTCGGACACGACTGAGCGACTTCACTTTCACTCTTCACTTTCATGCTGGAGAAGGAAATGGCAACCCACTCCAGTGTTCTTGCCTAGAGAATCCCAGGGATGAGGGAGCCTGGTGGGCTGCCGTCTATGGGGTTGCACAGAGTTGGACACGACTGAAGTGACTTAGCAGCAGTAGCAGCAGCAGCTCACTTACCTCTGCTTCAATCCTACCTAGTGGTAGAATATTACCAAAGCCTCCAACCTGGTTTCTCCATTTGCAGCTTCTCACCTGTTAGGTCCATTTTCCAATTAGACATAGTTCTCAGTCACTCAATCATGACTCTTTGCAGCCCCATAGCCTGCCAGGCTCCTCTGCCCATGGAATTTTCTAGGCAAGAATACTGGAGTAGGTTGCTATTTTTGACTCCAGGGGAATCTTCCTGACCCAGGGATTGAACCTATGTCTCTTGGATCTCCTGCATTGGTAGGCCGATTCTTTACTACACCACCTGGGAAGCCCAGTTAGACCAAGTATGCTTTAAAAGCAGTATCACATCAGGTCATTCTTTCACTTAAAGACTCAATTGGTTTCCCTTTGTACTGAGAACAACTCCACAGTCTGACCCCTCCCATGTTCAGACCCCAGGTTTCTTCCTCGTCACTCTCTTCTCCCTTCTCTATACTCCAGCCACCCTGGCCTTGTTTCAAGTCCTCCAATATGGTAAGGGGATTTCTACATCCTGGCCTCTGCACACAATGCCCCTCTTTGAGGGCCACTCTTCTGCTCACCCTTCACATACTGCCTCCCCTGAATATTTTCAGGCTCAGCTTAAATTTTACCTTTAGCAGATGACTTTCCACAGTATACCAGCTACAGTAGGTTACACTTCTGACTCATACTGCAACCTGGAATTTTCTTCCCAACACTTACACACAAACACATACACACACGCACACACACACATTCTTACTTAGGTACTTTCTGATGGTCTCACTAGATTGCAAGGAGCATTGTTGTCTACTGTAGATCCTGTACCTTACACAGTACTTAGATCTGCATAAGAAAAATTAATACATTCAGTGAATAAGCAAACTTAAGACATAAGAATTGTCTGTCAGTGGAGAATCTGGAAGTTAAGTATCTTGGGTCCTGAGTAAGCTTAACAATGTCATGTGGAGGTTGACTATGGCAGTTTGTTTTGGAGTCAAAGATATCTGGGTTCATACTGTAGCTCCACCACTTACTAGCAGTGTTACCTTAGGCAAATTAACCTCTGAATTCTCTTTCTTAATATGTGACGTGGAGGTAATATCTTTTTATAAGATTCTTGTAAGGATATATAATCATGTGTTCAAGGTAATTGGCATGAATAACAACAACATTTATTTAATACTTCTTCATGCCAAGCCCTAGGCTAAGAACTTTACAGAGCTGTCTCACTTGCTCTCTATCCTGCAAGATACAAACCATTGTTCTCATTTTACATATGAGGAGCTTGGAAAAGGATAAATTTAAGGTCACATAGCCAGTAAGTGGCAAGATTGGGGTGAACTTAGAACTTTTAATTACAAAATCTAATCTTGCAAGCTCTAAGCCTATACTTCCAAATAGAAGTAAGTAGCTATTATTTATGAAGTTAGTGTAGTATTTATTATGTAAGTGGATAAAAGTAATCTCTAAAATATCAAGGTAACATGTGACTCCTAAAAGAGACAATGTTGCCTTTGTTTTGGTTTCTTCTCTAGCCATGAGGTCCAACTGAACTCTGTACCCTCTCCTTCCAATATTTTTCAGATTGTTCTAATATGTAGCTTTTGGTGAACTACTCTCTTGCTTGTTGCATCCTCTCTGGGTCATGGTGGATTGTTTTTTCTTGAGGTTTATAATTTTTTACTGTAAAATCGTTTTTTATGGGTATTATTTCATTTTTGGGAACTTTCCATGGGCATTGAGCTGTGGAAGGGTCCTCACCAAATAGATTTCCATTTGCTTCTGCCTGGAGGCTATGTATTAAGCAAGGTAGACCATTTTTCAGTTTGAGGTCTCTTTATAACAGAGGTAATACCTGGGCTTCTGGTTTTGACTTCTGATTGAGATCTTTCTGCCCACCTTCCTCCATCCCAACAAACTCAGTAAAATAGCAGTTTTCCTTGCAGTTTTCTCTGGGTTAATGGTCAAAATTTTTGTAGTCTCATTTTCAGAGATGGGCCAGATCTTTGAGGCTGTTGAATTCTTTTTCAGGGTTTTAGACTGGTTTCCCTTTTTTTTTTTTAAAAAAAAGGCTACTTATTTTCTCCACATACATATGTTAGAACCTCTGCCCCACCACCCCCACCCTGACCCCACCATCCCCACCCTGACCCCACCACCTCAGTTCCTGTCTGGAGCTGAAACCCTATTGGCACCACCCTCTGCTTATTGTAATGGCTTTCCCATCACTCATTGTTTCTTCAACCTAGATCCTACTCTTATTTCTTTTGAGGTAGCTGTGTATTTGATTTTTTGGACATGTTTTATTTTATTCAGAATTTTCATGCATCTATTGCAAGAGCTGAGGTTGATTACATCATCTCAGTCCATCACGTTTCCAGAAGTCCAAAAGCACAGAAACTGAAGTAAATGACTTCTTGTATGTGGATGAAATATTTTATATAAAGGGATAGGGAAAATTGTTCTGCGTTAAGTTGCTTCAGTTGTGTCTGACTCTTTGTTACCCTATGGACTGTAGCCCACCAGGCTCCTCTGTCCCTGGGATTCTCCAGGCAAGAACACTGGAGTGGATTGCTGTGCTCTCCTCCAGGGGAGCTTCCCAACCCAGGGATCAAACCTGCATCTCTAAAGTCTCCTGCATTGGCAAGATTACATGGATAGAAGTGTCGAGTGGAACTGCAAAAGCCATGCAAAGGGATGGGCTTTATTCTGTAGACCATGGGGAGTCAAAGAAGACTTTTGAAAAAGGGCAAAGTATAATACATTCTATCTTCTTAACAAACTAACTCAATAGTACCATAAAGAATGAATGAAAAACTGAGAGATCAGTGACATGGAAACAAATTAGAATGCCATTGGAAATGCCTAAGGCAAAGATAGTTGAGTGACTGGCTCAAGTGTTGGAAACAGAAGGGAAAGGACAGACCCAAGGAAAAAGGAAAAGATACACCTTGCACCACTTGGAGACTTATTGCCTAGGAGAGAAAAGGGAGAGGGAATCATAACTATTGGGCTTCTGGCCTGAATGATTAGAAGGATATTTGCTTAGATTTATAATATATTCTTAGACAGATAGGTTATCACTGATAACAGGAATGACATTGCCCCATTCCCATGCTGTAAATACCCCAATTTATGGTGGCATCTAGGAGAACCAACGATTGTGGCATGACTGGGTAAGTAGACACGGTAATGGGCTGGTAGGTTGACAATAGTCCTGTTTAGAGGATTATATTAAATGTAGCTAAACTAGGTAGAGGTAGTGTAATGTGAATTCCATATGTAAACTGTCAGGAAGTAGGATTTGATTCCTTTAGCTCCGTAACTGCATCCTCTGGTTTCCCAATTTTTTATAGGGTAGAAGGATAGTGGATTTCAAAGGTGAGTTGTTTTCTTCTTTTCTCTATCTGGGAATGAAATATTTGGTCTATAGGTGGAGAGAAGTAAAATTAAATGAAACCATCCAAAGTGACTGAAAAAAAAAAACAAACCCGCTGTACGTTAGCAGTTTATAAACATTTTGTGCTGACAAAGCTCGGCAAGTCTGGACAGAAATTCTTGCACAAATATGATTATAAGGCTTCCTTCACTGCAGCAAGAACTAGCTCAGCAAAGGGACTCAAAAGAATAACCTTTTATAATTTATCCTTTTCCTTTTTCTTTTAAGCAGAGATGCTTGGTAGGAAATACACAGAGATTTCACTGTATAGTACCAGTGCAAACCCATAGGATTTCTTTGTTTTACAGAACTGCTTCTGCATTCTAGAGATGGGGGAGGGGCGAAGCTTCAGTCAAGCTCATTGAGACGTCATCAGAAATTATCTCCACCAACCAAGACTCTTTACGTGCTTCCCTCAGTTTTTTCTTCTACCTGCTTTTATTTCCTTTAGGGTTGAAACCCGTAAACTCCAGTAAGCATTCAGAGATTTGACTTTTTGACTTGAAAAGGATGATTACAAGCCAGTATCTGTGTTTTCAAAGACCAGGTCTGCAGTTTAGCCCTGTGCTCGAGGGCGGTCTCAGCTGCATTGCACAGCACTGTGGGAAGCTTTAGGGTCAAACGGAATGGCATTTTAAGTTGAGAAAGCTTTGAAGATCAAGATTTTTTTTAAAAAAACAATCCTACTGAGAGTCAACCATTTATGAATTGTGCTCAGAGAACGCTGAACTGGGAGTCAGGAGAGCTAGATTCTGGTCGTCTTTCTGCCACTACCCATTGTTGTGACCTTAAGTAAGACCTTTAACCTCTTGGGGCCTCCATTTCTTCATTTGTAAAATGAGGGCGACAAAATAGATTAGTGGGTCCCAGATACTGTTCATTGAGGAGACACTTTCAAACCCCTGAAAACTTTAAAATCTTTCCAGGCAGAACTCTGAGATTTTGATTTGTAAAATTGGGGTGTATGTCAGGAATCTTTCCTTTGTGAAGTTCCCTTGGTGATTTAGATATGCAGCTAAGATTGGAAACCAAGTGATTTTTATTTTGTTCTATTCTAAAAGTTATTTTGAAAAAACCCTCAAAGTTCCTGAGGAGCACAAGGAGTTCCCTTGTAGTCTTCACCTAGACTCACCAATTGTTAACATTGTCACACACATGTTCTGTGTGTGCGTACACATGCCGTTTTATTATTCATATTTTTTCTAAACCATTTGAGAGTAAATTCTAGACATCGTGATACTTAACATCAAAATACCTTAGCATTCATCTTCTTAGAACAAGCACATTCTTTTATTATCATGGCACAAATATAAAATTCAGGAAATTTAACATTGATTCAGTTATCTAGTATATGATGTTTTCAAAGTTTACTGATTTTTCCCTGTATTCTCTATATCTAGTTGAATTTTTAAAATCTATATTGAAGTATAATAGATTCACAATGTTAATTTCTGCTTTACTGCAAAGTGATATATATATATATTCATTCATCTTTTCTATTATAATTTATCACAGGATAGTGAATATAATTCCTTGTGCTATAGAGTAGGAACTTGTTTATCTATCCTGTATATCTAGTTGATTTTTAAATACATTTAAATTTTTTGAAATCATCACGTAACTTAAAGAAAAACAGAAAGTACAGTACAAAGAATTTTATTCCTGAACTGTTTAAAGGTAAGACGCCACGCCACATTCTCTCAATACTCCAGTGTGTATTTCCAACAAAGACTATCTTGTATGTAACCACAGAATAATAATCAAATGGAGGAAGTTAATATTTATACATTATTATCTAGCCCTCAGTTTTGCAAATTATCTCAATTATATCTTTGATAGAAAATATCCAGTTCAGAGTCATGTGTTACATCTAGTTGTCATATCTCTTTAGTCTCTCCTACTGTGAAGCAGTTTCTCTGATTTCCTTGACTTTTATGACTTTGATATTTTTAAAGATTGCAGGCCATTTATTTTGTAGAATGCCCTTCAATATGGGTTCGTTTGTTACTTTGTGATTCAGATTATGCATGTTTCAGGGATATTGCAGGTGTGACTGTGCTCTTTTCAGTGCATCTTGGTGGCACACAATTTTGACATATCTTAATACTGAGAATCTTCACTTGGATTCCTTGATAAAGGTGGCACCTTCCAGGCTTCTCCACTGCAAAATTACTTTCTCCCTTCATAATTAATGACTGTTTTTAGGAGAGCTACTTTGAAACTAAATGTCTCATTCATCATCAGACATTTAATTTATTCATTCATGGATTTATAGTTTCCTATTATACTCAATGAGTGATAATCCATCACCATCGTTATTTTGATAAGTTTTCCTGATTTGGCAGTAGAAGCTGCTTCACACTTTGACATATATCCCTGTCGTGCTTTGAGTACTTCCTGGTTCTTTGCTCTAAACAGATCTTCCAGGATCATCTTACATTTCTTCTCCCCAGACCTGGATTCAGATTGTTCTTCAAGCAGCCCTGCTTCTCTTTCCTGGAGAATGGTATTCAGGAGCCCAGATATGGGCAATGAGTGTGCTCACTGCTGTTGTCATACTGATGCTACTAGTCATAGGGAAAGTGTGTATCTCTGTGTGTGTATACTCACATGTGTATATATATATACACACACACATGGGCTTCCCTTAGGGGCTTCCCTGGTGGTTCAGATGGTAAAGAATCTGCCTACAATGCAGGATCTGCAGGTTTGATCCTTGGGTTGAGTAGATCCACTGGATATGGAAATGGCAACTCACTCCAGTATTCTTGCCTGGAAAACTCCATGAACAGAGGAGCCTGTTGGGCTACAGTCCATGGCGTCACAAAGAGTTGGACACGACTTAGTGACTAAACAACAACAATGTATATAAATTACACATATATGTATGTACCTGATACACACACATGCACAACACCAGTTCACCAACATCCCACACACATATTCGACTATTTATGTGTCTCTATCTGTCCATCTGTTGAATAATACAAATTTACACTATACCTCCAATTCTTACTCAATACAGCAATATCACAGGGCCATTCTACTATACTTTCTGCATCAGTAACCTTCTGCAGCCAAGAAATTAAGACGCTTACTCCTTGGAAGAAAAGTTATGACCATCCTAGACAGCATATTCAAAAGCAGAGACATTACTTTGCCGACTAAGGTCCATCTAGTCAAGGCTATGGTTTTTCCAGTAGTCATGTATGGATGTGAGAGTTGGACTGTGAAGAAGGCTGAGCGCCGAAGAATTGATGCTTTTGCACTGTGGTGTTGGAGAAGACTCTTGAGAGTCCCTTGGACTGCAAGGAGATCCAACCAGTCCATTCTGAAGGAGATCAGCCCTGGGATTTCTTTGGAAGGAACGATGCTGAAGCTGAAGCTGAAACTCCAGTACTTTGGCCACCTCACGTGAAGAGTTGACTCATTGGAAAAGACTCTGATGCTGGGAGGGATTGGGGGCAGGAGGAGAAGGGGAAGACCGAGGATGAGATGGCTGGATGGCATCACTGACTCGATGGACGTGAGTCTGAGTGAACTCCGTGAGATGATGATGGACAGGAAGGCCTGGCGTGCTGCGATTCATGGGGTTGCAAAGAGTCGGACATGACTGAGCGACTGAACTGACCTGAACTGAACCTACTTTGTCAGTAGTGAGAAACCTACACCCACTCTCCTCATCTATTTATTCTTTGCTCTCGCCCTGTAATAGCTGATTTACCGTCACCGCTGTCGTTTCCTCTCCCACGTTGAGAGCCTCCTCCCCTGCTTGGGCTCCAGCACCTCACGCCACATGTCTCCCCCAGTGCCCCATCCCAGGGAAGTCCTTGCTACCCTGCTCACATCTGATAGCTGTCCCAGGCTGTCCCTCTGTGGACCCCTCCTCTCCTCGCTGTGGTGGTTCAGATGCTCCTCATGGATGGGGTCATCTCCCAGTGTGGACACTGTCTACACTTCTCAGGCTCTTCCTCACCATCCAGCTGATCTTCCCACTTCTTAGCTCTAATGCTCCAAATGGGCTGCCCCAATGTGGGGGAACCTTCTGGCTCTGGTCAGGCTCTAACAACCCCTCTCTGGGCCCTGGGGGCAGCTCCTGCCCTGATACAGGTGCCTGCTTGTTCTGCCCCAAAAGGAAAACTATCCCCTTTCTGCTCCTTGTAGTGTGATAATGAAGAAGGTTAACGAGGTAGGACTGAGGATGGGGAGAGCATTAAATAAAGGCTGTTTAAAAACTGAATCATGGAATATCAAATGATCTGGAGAAATAATAATTTCTTAGATTCACAGACTTGGAGAACAAACGTATGGTTACCAGTGGGGATGTAGTGGGGATAGTTCGGGAGTTTGGGAGTGACATGTATACACTGCTGTATTTAAACTGGATAACCAATGAGGAACTATTGTGTACAGCACAGGGAGCTCTGCTTAATATTATGTAAAAACCTAAATGGGAAAAGAATTTGAAAAGGAATAGATACAGGTTTATATAACTGAGTCACTTTGTTGTACACCTGAAACTAATACAAAATTGTTAATCAACTATACTCCAATATAAAATAAAAAGTTTAAAAAATGAAAAAGCAAAATTCTGTATGGGTTGAATAGCCAGTGCTGATGGACAAAATTTCATTACACTTGAGCAGTATTTCTAACTTCATCATAACTTTGAAAGGCTGAATCTGATTTAGGATTATAGATACAGAAAACATAGCCATGTGGTGGTGCTGGAAATTCTTATTTGGGGCAGGAGATATTTCATAATACCAGATTTCTTTAAGGAGAACTTACAGTTTGGAATTATGAACTACTTATGCTGACAAAAAGAACTCTCCTTACCTCTCAAGGTTTCACTGTTAAAAATGCCTTCAGTGGTAAAACGATGGATTTTTGTTAAGAACAGGAAGAAATTGTGACCTTAAGAACTGTAACTTATTGGAATGAGTAACCGTGGAATGTGAAGATCTCCTATGGAGATTTTTGAGAAGAGATAGGACTTGGGGGATAAACTGGAGGCCTAAGGAATCATTTTGTACCACTTATGTCAACACCAGTTTGGTGCTTGTAAATAAAAAGATAGTTTATTTTAATTAAAAAAATTTAAAATTGAAGTTTGATTAATTTACAGTGTTATTAGTCTCTGGCATACAACAAAATGATTCAGCTCTATATATTTTTGTATTTTTTCTATTACAGTTTATTACAAGATATTGAATGTAGTTCCCTGTGCTATATAGTAGGTGCTTGTTTATTTTATAGTAAAATAAATATGGATACAGTAGTTCATATCTGTTAATCCCAAAGTTCTAAATTATCTTGCCCCACTTCCCTTTGGGTAACTATAAGTTTGTTTCCTAAGTCTATGAGTTTGTTTCTATTTTGTAAATAAGTGTATTTGTGTATTTTTTAAGATTCCACATATAAGCGATATCATATATTTGTCTTTTTCTGTCTGACTTCACTTATATGATAACTTCTAGGTCCATGTTGCTGCAAATGACATAGTTTCATTCCTTTTTATGGTTCAATAGTGTTCCCTTTTATAAATATACTACATCTTCTTTACACAGTTATCTATTGATGGACATTTAGTTTGCTTCCATATCTTCACTGCTGTAAATAGTGTTGCTGTGACCATTGGGGTGAATGTATCTTTTTGAATTATAGTTTCTTCTGGATATATGCCAAGGAGTGGGTTTGCTGGATGAAGAGATGGCTTTTTAAGCGCAGCATGCCTCATGTATGTTATCTGTTAGATTATTTGCTGTGTAGATAAGTGATAGATTTCGATACGCCAATGATTATAAAATTATAGTTAATAGTTGTAAGCTATCTGTTCTTTAGGGCATGATATTTTGTCAGTTGTGGCATTATCGAATGAATCAAACTGAATGTTTTGATTATAAAGAATTTCTGAGAACTTTGCCTTGATGTCAGTTACTGGGCCCAGAGCTGCCATTTGTGGTCTAATGGCATGTGCCCTGGACAACTCCTGGGGGCACTGCTCACACAGACTGTGATGTGAAAAGTGCCCCTGGAGGTGTGTAGGGAAGCTTCACCGGAAGGGCTGCGTAACGTGCCATCACGCATCCGCTCCTCTCCTACTTCAGCGTCAGAGAAAAAGGGCGTGGAGCCAGGAAAGGGAGAGAGATTATTGACGTTGGCTGTACACTGAGCCTATCAACAAGCTCCTTTTCTGGTCTAGAGTCCAAATCCAGAGCCCTTGGAGTGCATGTGGACATGACCACCGAGTAAGTGCGTGGACAGCCTGGCATTTAAACAGTTTAAATTGCAGGAACTTTGTGTGTCAGAGAGAGGAATTAGAAAGGAAGCGGCTCTTTGCTGTGTAATTATATTTTACTGAATTAGCAGAGTAGCATGACCTTCAGGCTAGTCTGTGGGATGCCAAGAGAATTACCTGCCCTGCTGATGCAGCGTCATAGAACTCCAGGGAGTCCATTTTGCACATGTAAAGAAAGACGACTGCGCATTGAAGAATTGATGCTTTTGAACTGTGGTGCTGGAGAAGACTCTTGAGAGTTCCTGGGATGGCAAGGAGATCAAACCAGTCAATCCTAAAGGAAGGACTGATGCTGAAGCTCCAATACTTTGGCCACCTGATGTGAAGAGCCAACTCATTGGAAAAGACCCTGATACTGGGAACGATTGAGGGCAGGAGAAGTGGATGACACAGGATAAGATGATTGGATGGCATCATTGACTCAATGGACATGGATCTGAGCAAACTCTGGGAGATAGTGGAGGTCTGGGAAGCCTGGTGTGCTGCAGTCCATGGGATCACAAAGAGTCAGACATGGCTTAGCCACTGAACAACAAGAAGGAACTCTGCGAGATTAAATCCCTTTTTCCGTTAACAGAAAAGGGAACACTTGCTATATAGCCAGTCTTAACCAGAAGAGGGGTTTGAAACATTTGGCAAGATCATATCTGAAACATGGGCTGAGTGAGTCTTGCTCAGTTGAGGCCATAGCTAGCCATAGGCCGTGGCCCCCTGAGCCATGCACAAGGGCTATTTCAAAGATCCCTTTTTAGTTGGACTATTTCAAATGGCTTTCTTCACTTTGATGCATTTTCAACATTAAGAGGTTTAAGTAATTAACATGCTGATCTGTTTGTGACAAACAGATATCGATAGTATGACAGGGATAATAGTCAGCAGTTTTAGATGCTAATGATCACGGATGATGTGTTGCTCTGGAGCTCTCTCTCTGCATTTTCTCATGTATTTCTCTTGTCTGCTCTCCAAGATAGTTCATCATATCATCAATGTTGAAATCTCAAGACAGGAGACCTTCAGATAAATCTTGGATCCACCTTCTGGATAACAATAAATGAAAGAAATTCCTCACCCAGAAGAGTAAAGAAGGAAGACTTGCCTGGTTCCTCTGCGCTGGTAGGGGGAGGGTAGCTCCTGTCAGGAGCATGGAATGCCCTCTCTGGCAGAACTTGACCTCTGTTTAGTCCAGAAACAATTGTAAGATAGCTCCTTATTTCAGAAAGGTTAAAATGTGAAAACTTTTATCTCCCAGTGAAAGCATGGTTGTTTTTTAATCAGCTTCATTTTATAGATTAAGAAAATGAGGCAGAGAAGTGAAACTATCAATACGTGTCCAAATTTATTCAAGTGGGAGAGCTGGGATATGGATCCTGAACTCTTGACCTTTGAACTTGACCCCTTCCAGAGGATTATATCAGTTCAGAATATAAATAACTCGAGTGAGGAAAATGGTTATGTACATTAGGTATGTCAGGGAGGAAACTTCTAAGAGGGTAGAAAATCTGAGTGGATGTTTTAGGTATGAGAAAAAAAAAATAAGAATGTCTAAAACTCAGCATCCTGTGTTTGGCCCTTCGCTTTTGCCAGAAACATTTTCAAATATTCTAGAATCATATTTTTCCTGAAAAGGAGGACTTTTTCTCTGATGCTCTTGTGGCTGTTTACTTAGAAGTTAAAGCACATTAGAGAGGAATAGTTCCCTTCACCTTTCTTTAACCCTGTTTAGCAAAGGACATGTCATGTATTTCTTAGACTGAAAATATTTTCTCTAATGTCTACTGCGACCATGTAAAGAAAATACTTCGTTCTCAACACACATAGCTAGATGACATGGCATGGGTTTTTCTCAGAAAAAAATATTTGAAATTAATATAAAGAATGGTGGTTTTCAAAGATAAAGTTTTATCTCCTTAAGGTGTTTTTCTAGGTCCTAATTTTATTTCCTTTTATTTATTACTTCATTGTTGAATTGAAAAGTAATACAAGTATATCACTTGTGGCTTGCTTTGGCATGTTCTCATATTAGTATTTAAATAGCATTTTCAATACAATAATATGGTTATGGAACCATGTGATGAAATTGGTCCCTATAAAGATTGAGAAGCTTCTCAGTCATTCAGATTAATGGGATTATTGCTTCAGTTTAGATAAACAGAATTAATTAACTCCTGCTGAACCGTGAACTTCCTGATGTTCAAGCTGGTTTTAGAAAAGGCAGAGGAACCAGAGATCAAATTGCCAACATCCGCTGGATCATGGAAAAAGCAAGAGAGCTCCAGAAATATATCTATTTCTGCTTTATTGACTATGCCAAAGCCTTTGACTGTGTGGATCACAATAAACTGTGGAAAATTCTGAGAGAGATGGGAATACCAGACCACCTAACCTGCCTCTTGAGAAGCATGTATGCAGGTCAGGAAGCAACAGTTAGAACTGGACATGGAACAACAGACTGGTTCCAAATAGGAAAAGGAGTATGTCAAGGCTGTATATTGTCACCCTGCCTATTTAACTTCTATGCAGTATACATCACGAGAAACGCTGGGCTGGAAGAAACACAAGCTGGAATCAAGATTGCTGGGAGAAATATCAATCACCTCAGATATGCAGATGACACCACCCTTATGGCAGAAAGTGAAGAGGAGCTAGAAAGCCTCTTGATGAAAGTGAAACAGGAGACCGAAAAAGTTGGCTTAAAGCTCAACATTCAGAAAACGAAGATCATGGCATCCGGTCCCATCACTTCATGGGAAATTGATGGGGAAACAGTGTCAGACTTTATTTTTGGGGGCTCCAAAATCACTGCAGATGGTGAAATCACTGCAGCCATGAAATTAAAATATGCTTACTCCTTGGAAGAAAAGTTATGACCATCCTAGACAGCATATTCAAAAGCAGAGACATTACTTTGCCGACTAAGGTCCATCTAGTCAAGGCTATGGTTTTTCCAGTGGTCATGTATGGATGTGAGAGTTGGACTGTGAAGAAGGCTGAGCGCCGAAGAATTGATGCTTTTGCACTGTGGTGTTGGAGAAGACTCTTGAGAGTCCCTTGGACTGCAAGGAGATCCAACCAGTCCATTCTGAAGATCAACCCTGGGATTTCTTTGGAAGGAACGATGCTGAAGCTGAAACTCCAGTACTTTGGCCACCTCATGTGAAGAGTTGACTCATTGGAAAAGACTCTGATGCTGGGAGGGATTGGGGCAGGAGGAGAAGGGGATGACAGAGGATGAGATGGCTGGATGGCATCACTGACTCGATGGACGTGAGTCTGGGTGAACTCCGAGAGTTGGTGATGGACAGGGAGGCCTGGCGTGCTGCTATTCATGGGGTCGCAAAGAGCTGGACACGACTGAGAGACTGAACTGAACTGAACTGAGTGGGAGCAATTTCTGTAGTTCTCTTTTTAAACTCTTCAGGAGAGTGAGTCATCGTTTCATACATTTGTGTTATTAGACTTTTCATTACATTATATTTTTGAATTTACTTTATCCATAGTTATTTTTTTTTCCAAAATGGGGAGGCATGTTAGTGGGTCTTGCATGTTTCCTAAAAATCTCTTGGATTTGGGGCATTAAAAACTATTAATTGCTCTTTGTTTTCTTATTTCCACAAAGTCAAGTACTTTCTCAGCTGGCCATAGGATACATAAGGTGCCATTCTTGGTCTGAAATATTGTACATTTTAGGGTTGAGACATATGTAAAAACTCACTGTAAGTGTGATACGCTGTAAAATAGGGTTTGTATAAAGTTATTGTTTGTAGGATAGAAAATAAGCTGCAGTTCAGGGAGGGTTGAAGGAGAGGTTATTTGACCAGGGAACAGGGCCATCACAGATGAACAGACAATTAGCAAGTAGAATGGAGGACACGATCATATAAAACTTGTTTGCCTTCTCTGTGGTGCAGCCCGTGGGGGTGCAGCATGTTCTTGGGGTAGGGTGCTGTGGATGGTAAAGCCTCCTGGTGAGTCTGCAAGGCAGCTGGGATCACATTACCAGGAGTTTCATATCTGATACCAAATATGATAGCAATGGTCATCTCAGGAAACCTTTCCAGCCTTTTGGGCACCATTTTCATCTTTATGTGCCTTATCTCAGATTTGTGAGCTTTTATGTTTGCACTGGTGCTCCTGCTTTGTGATAGGAAAACCACAGACAGAGGAATTTTCTAGTGAAGGGTTTGTCCTAGGGCCAGCTGGGGTGGGCAAATCTCATTGAGTTCAGGTTTTGAAAGCACACACATGGTTTAATAGTTAGGAAATGTGCCCGGGGACTTGAAGGACTCAAACACTGAGGAATGGTTGTTTGAGTTTTCTGTCTGTGCTCCCAGGACATTTGCTGTGCTGGGAAATGGTGAAAAAAAAATGATGAGGGATGCCAGCTGAACCCTCTGATTCAGGCTGTCATCCTGGGGAAGGTCTAGGGAGTGTAATGAGGCGAACCATCACGTTGCTATAGTCTGAAAAGGTTAAAGAAGCTTCAGGGATCACTATTTGTACTTCTTCAGTACTGGAATGTCATGCCAACAATAAGCAATATGCAATCTACAGACATAGAAGCAACTAGTCCTCTGCATTTGTGAAAGGTTGCCCAGCTTAGAATGAATGGCAAAGTCTGTGAATTCTTTTCCTTTGAGGTTGAACTGAGTCACAAAGACGCAAGCCAGTGGTGAGTGAATCTTGTCAGTCTGTCAGCAACATTTATGAAGTTCTTACCATTCGCATGCCATATAGTTAGGCTTAAACAAGTTCTCAAAATTTTAGAATACATACCCTATGATGTCAGTGAGTAGCTTTGATTTACTAGCCCAACCAAACTCTACTCTGTTTTTGTGGAGGTTTACATTTGGGATAGACTACAAATTCCACAAACAAAGGTTTGACTTGCACCAAGCAAGGAAACTACAAGGGGAGGTGATCTCGTATTATCCTACCAAGAAGCTTTGTTCAAGATGTTGAAATGGTTCTGCATTTCACCTGTGATTTTGGTGCTTTTCACCTGTGATTTTGGTGCTTTTCACATTTCATTTGTAATATATTAGTCAACACCTATTCTGTGTCAGGCACTGCCTTCTGCACTGGAGCTCTAAGCTATAATAGCTTGTTTGAAAATAACTGTCTCTCCAGAATTTGACCTTCTGTGTGGTCTACCCTAGACGGAGTGGTAAATGACACCCTAGGACTCTTCCCATCAGGAAAAACACAGAAGAAATATCTCCAGCATGTCTTCCACCCAATCCTTCCAGGGCAGTCTCATAGGACATGGAAGAATCAGAATCCTATGAGCATGTGAGCTAGATGGGCATGTAAAACACCCTCCCTGGTGGTTCTGATTTCCTCCCTGCCCAGATTCCTTGCCTAAGAACTTCTGCTTCTCAAATTTTGAAGTATAGACTATTCAAAAATAATGAAAGAAGACAACTGAGGTCATAAAAACAAACACTTCATAAAGTGGACAATCTCCATCCAGAGAGTATAGCAAAATGGGGCCGAAGACAGGGCAGGAAGGTCTCTTAGGATAAAGAATGAAGAACAAGAAGAGAACAATAGAAAATGTCTAATTGGTTGGAGCCATACAGTCAACCTTGTTGTGGGTAAGAAGGAATAAGCAAGTAGGTACACAGCCCAGGGCTGGCTTGATGTTTGATGATTGGCTGACAGAATATCCTACATTTCTGGCCAAGCAGAATATTTACGGGGACAGGAAGTTAGCTATGTTTAGGTTTGTTGACAAAAGTCCCCCAGGTGGGAATAGCTCCATCTTGGGCTTAGGAAGTGATTCCGACAATATGAATCACTTTGGGATCTTGTTAAAATGGAGACTTAGATTTTGCAGGTCTGGATAGGTGTGGAGGTTTGCATTTCTTCAAGGTGATGCTGGGGCTTCTATTGTAGCTCAGTTGGTAAAGAATCTGCCTGCAATGCAGGAGACCCAGGTTCAATCCCTGGGTTGGGAAGATCCCCTGGAGGAGGAAATGGCCACCAACTCCAGTATTCTTGCCTGGAGAATCCCATGAACAGAGGAGCCTGGTAGACTACAGTCCATCAGGCATGACTTAGCGACTAAACCGCCAAGATGATGCTGATGGTTCTGACTGCAGACCACACAAGAGCTTCTGTTGCATGAAAATATCCTTAGACAAACACTTGATATACACTTTATATACTTTATATCTATATCTTTAAAGAGAACTTTAAACCAGTTTTCTTTCAGGGGCTATTGGTTTTCATTGATAAGATATCATGTGGTAAAATAAACAAGGGAAATATATCATGGCAAGGTAGAAAGAGTTTCAGAAATATGGTACAAAACTCAGTTTTCTGAGGAGATGAACCTTGAGGAAACCACATGAAAGAGGTAAGTAATAGGCTGAGTCAGTATTGAAATGTGAATGTGATGTAGCATGTGGCCTGGAGATGAGAGTGGATAAGCAGTATTTTTCACTCTGGGAATGTGAATTATCTTCCAGATCACCCAATTTCATTGCTTTCCTGGGTTTCTGGTTTACACGACTTACTGAAAGGGGAGGGTAGTACTTGAAAGCTTTTAAAAGGTGACAGAAATCATGAGAGTTGCAAACTATTTTCTAATGTTTGTGCTCCTCATCAGGTTGGTTATTTGATTCACCCATCACAAGTTGACACCCTTGAGGGGAGGGGGTGAGGGAGAGTTTTTGCAGACATTACGTCTCCTAAAGATTTTTAAAAAAGGATTTTCCTTTTGGGAATATGAGGCCTGATTGTAAATAAACCCGTGCTGCATTCACATCAGCAGTCCTGGATTAGTGAAGGGCTTCACTTGTGTGTGCCAAAACACAGTTCTTTCAAAAATGGCTGAATCTATGTCATCAGCAACTTGGAGTTTTGACAGAAAACTACACAGAAATCAGGACCCATTTCTTTTTGTCTTGCACCCTGTATTCAACTAAATGTGACTCTCATAATGAAGTGTTTATTGTATCTTCTCAGTGTTTCCAGATTGTTAATATGCTTGCACTTAGTATTCTAGACGTATTTTGCTCTTTCTCATAAATTCCATTTTTAAAAAATTTTTCATCAAAGATCAATACTTCTAGTTCCCATGATTCTTTTTTTTCTTAGAAGTTATAGCAGTTACTTCTCATGAAAATGAAGTACAAAGAAACTTTAATACTGTTTGAATGAAATCTGGAACTGACTAAAAATGTCCTTGTACAATGATTTCAACTTGTCTGACTATAACACCAGTGTCTACTGAGAGTTGGTTCTTTTAGAATAGAATATAAACTCAACTCCCCAAAGACATCTGAGAAAGGTCTCAAACCAGCGCTGCTTTAAAATATAGATCATATCTTGTAGTTGTGTTGCTATACCTTTTTAAAATATTTTGTTAGGAGTAGACATCAGTGAATACCAGAAAATGGAATAACAAAGAAGTTAAAATACTCTTCAGATACCTAGGGCAAACATGTCATTGAAAAAAAATCTCAGTAGAGAAAACTTGTCTAAAATATATACTATTCTCTGATTCTTCCACTTTTCAGAAGGGTAAGAACCTGTTGCTGTAAATCAATGCAATATATATCATTATTTCACTCAACTGTGGTGTTTCCCAAAGTGGATATTACTCACAGAAGATATTAAAAATGCAGATTCCTGGGCCTGACCTTGGATCCTCTGAATGAGACTCATTGAATTTTGCTTCTTTGTGCAGTTCAGTTGCTCAGTCGTGTCTGACTCTTTGCGACCCCATGAATCGCAGCATGCCAGGCCTCCCTGTCCATCACCAACTCCCAGAGTTCACTCAGACTCACGTCCATTGAGTCAGTGATGCCATCCAGCCATCTCATCCTCTGTCGTCCCCTTCTCCTGCCCCCAATCCCTCCCAGCATCGGAGTCTTTTCCAATGAGTCAACTCTTTGCATGAGGTGCCCAAAGTACTGGAGTTTCAGCTTCAGCATCATTCCTTCCAAAGAAATGCCAGGGCTGATCTCCTTCAGAATGGACTGGTTGGATCTCCTTGCAGTCCAAGGGACTCTCAAGAGTCTTCTCCAACACCACACTTCAAAAGCATCAATTCTTCGGTATTCAGCCTTCTTCACTGTCCAACTCTCACATCCATACATGACCACAGGAAAAACCATAGCCTTGACTAGACAGACCTTAGTTGCTACTTTGTTAGGTATCCCTAATTAAGTATTATGCAGTTGAAGTTTGAAAACTGCTAGGAAATTTTAAATGAATATTATTTTCATTTTTTGTGACAATGTGGAGAGATTTTTTAAAAAAATTTGATTGTATATTGGGGTATAGTTGATTTACAGTGTTATGTTAGTTTCAGGTGTACAGCTAAATGATTTAGTTATGCATATGTGTATGTGTGTACTAAGTCGTTTCAGTTGTGTCCAACTCTTTGAAACCCCATGGGCTGTAGCCCGCTAGGCTACATGGGATTGTCCAGGCAGAGATACTGGAGTTGTTGACCATTTCATCCTCCAGGGAATCTTCCCAACCCAGGGATCAAACCTGTGTCCTCTTATGTCTCCTGAATTGACAGGTGGGTTCTTCACCACTAGCACCACTTGGGAAGCCCAGTTATATGTACACATACATCTATTCTTTTTCAGATTCTTTTCCCAATTAGGTTATCATAGAGTATTGAATAGAGTTACTTGTGCTATACAGTAGTTGCTTGTTGACTATCTATTTTATATGTAGTAAAAACTACTAGCAAATTAAGTTGAAAGGGGAAGTCTGCTGGAAGCTTTCCCTGGGATTACTAAAGAAACTGTTTCAAGAATGGTAGGTAAAAATGAGTTTAAAGTGTTCTCTATCCTTCCCACTCTTAATTCCCAGGAACTTTTCCCCTTTAGGTATCACATGTAGTTTGGCGTCTAAATATATCAGTTAGTTAAGAAAGTAAATAAAAGTGCTGAAACTTCTTTTCATGCTTTAGTTATAACTGACTTAATTAGAGCTCATAAACATACCAAGGATCTGAAGATTTTTCAAGATTTGTAAGTATAGAAGTGGTGAAAAACCAAATGAGTAAACTAATTTGTCTTTCTTTGAAACTAAAAAGAAGGATCTAGATTTAGGAAAAGAATAGATGCCATTTAAAAAAATTAGTAAAATAGCTTTCTTTGTGCCTAGGTATTAGTATTTCTTCAAGTATTGGTTTCTTTAGAATCTTAGATTCTGAAAAAAGTAGTGGAATTTAGTTAAATAATCCTTTCCTTTTAATGAAGATATATATATTTTTATAATATTTATTAAACTAGTTTTCAAATATATATAATATTTATTATCTGTTTTTCAGCTGTAGAACTATTTAAAGGCACTATCTCACATGGAAACTCAGTAGGCAAAATAGATAAGAATAAAGCTTCCTTGTATGTATATTTGGGGGCGGTGTGTGCAAAGCCTACTCACTCAGTTCCCATTTTATTCTCCCAGAGTAAGGGTCAGCAACTTTTGGCCCATTGGCCAAATCCCACCACTTTTTGTCTTTGCAAGTCAAGTTTTATTGACCACAGCCATGCCCATTCCTTTATGTATTATCTGTGATTGATTTTGTGCTCCAACACTAGAGTTGAATAGTTGAGACAGATGCTTACTTAGGCAAAATGTCAATAAAATATTTGCTATCTAGCCCTCTGCACAGTTTGCCAGTCACTCTTCTAGAAGGTACAGTGCTTGAGATGCACCTCTCCTTGGTCTTGAGGTGTGCCTCTCAATCCCTGCAGGTCACCTCAGTCCACAATGGATATTTACTAAAGTATGCTTCGGGCTTCCCTGGTGGCTCAGATGGTAAAGAATCTCCTGCAATGCAGGAGACCCCTGTTTGATCCCTGGTTCAGGAAGATCCTTTGGAGAAGGAAACGGCTACCCACCCCAGTGTTCTTGCCTGAGAATTCCATGGACAGAGGACCCTGGTGGACTACAGTCCATGGGGTCGCAAACAGTCGGCTGTGACTGAGTGACTAACACTTTCACTTTCACTTCACAGTATGCTTTGCGATGATGAGGATTATAATGATAATAATTTAGCTGTTCCATATGCCACAAAAAGGTAGAAAAGCTCTCCCTTAGAAGCATGATTCAGCAGCTGCTATAGAACTGGCTTTGTATTTCCTAATATATTGACAGTGAATGATACATTTCCTTAGCAAATATTTTTTTCTCCATGTTGTTTGGCTTTATTTTTTCCCTTATAAGGTTTATTTTGACACTATTTTTAATTTTAATTTTATTGCAATCTAGTTGATTTACACTGTTGTGTTAGTTTCAGGTATACAGTATACAGCATAGTGTTCAGTTATATTGAGTTGGCCAGAAAATTTGTTCAAGTTCTTTCTTAACATCCTATGGAAAAACCTGAATCAATATTTTGGCCAACCCAATACATGTAGTTACTCTATTTCAGATTCTTTTTCGATATAAGTTATAGAATATTGAATACTGTTCCCTGTGCTATACAGTAGGTCCTTATTGGTTACCTATTTAATTTATAGTAGTGTATATATGTTAATCCCAAACTCCTAATTTATGCCCCCCCCGAGGTTTTCCCTTTGGTAACCATAAATTTGTTTTTTAAATCTGTGAGTCTGTTTGTTTTGTAAATAAGTTTATTTACATCTCTTAAAAATTAGCTTCCACATATGAGTAATATCATATAACACCTGTCTTTCTGTCTGACTTCACTTAGTATGATAATGTCTAGGTCCAACTATATTGCTGCAAATGGCATCATTTCATTCTTTTTTATGGCTGAATAAGAATATTTTGAAACTATTTAAAACAGTATTAATTCTTTCCTTTTTTCTTTGGCCTTTGAGTTGGTGATGGCTTTCTCTAAACAATAATCAGAGCCATCTGAGTTTTTGAGAGCAGAGTGATAGATGACTGCTCTCTCTTACATGTCTATTTTTATCTGTTAAGAACAGTAGACAAAATATGTAAAATGTCTCATCAGTAATAGGTCCTAGTGACAAGAAGTTAAAACCTAGTCAGTTCTATCTTAAAAGACTGATTTAAACCTTTTTGAGGGCTTCCCTGATAGCTCAGTTGGTTAAGAATCCGTCTGCAATGCAGGAGACTCTGGTTTGATTCCTGGGCCAGGAAGATCCCCTGGAGAAGGGACAGACTACCCATTCCAATATGCTTGGTCTTCCCTTGTGGCTCAGCTGGTAAAGAATCTGCCTGCAATGTGGTAGACCTGGGTTGGATCCTTGGGTTGGGAAGATCCCCTGGAGAAGGGACAGACTACCCATTCCAATATGCTTGGTCTTCCCTTGTGGCTCAGCTGGTAAAGAATCTGCCTGCAATGTGGTAGACCTGGGTTGGATCCTTGGGTTGGGAAGACCCCCTGGAGAAGGGAAAGGCTACCCACTCCAGTATTCTGGCCTGGAGAATTCCATGGACTGTATAGTCTGTGAGATTGCAAAGAGTCAGAAATGACTGAATGACTTTCACCATCTAGCCATGCTTCTTTAGTACCTATGAAATATATTTGTTTTATCAGTGGTGTTATATGACTTAGCTGTGACTCTCTACTTGGTCTTATGTATAACGGGGTAACCCGACTTTGAAAAGTTGTTCCCCAAACATAACAGTTTTGATCACCCCTGTCATAGGTGGAGGACAAAGCATTTTTCCCCCCTAATTAGGTGCGTCATTCAGTTGAAACAAAGTCACACAGAGTAGGATCATATGGGGAAAATACACTAAATTGCTAAATTTCTACTCTTTGCAAGAAGTTAATTCCATTTCACTTAATTTTATTTAGCAAGTGCTTTTGAATTGCCAAGTGGAGGGCACTAAGCTTCGTGATGTAAGGGTAATAAAGTCATATATGGCTATTATTGAAGGTCTTAAATTGCATTGTAGAATAAGAGAGGTGGTCTCTGGCTGATAGTGCATGAGGCTTGTATAACAATCTCTGTAGTATGGGCTAAAGGAGACACTCTGAAAGTTGAAGTATGATGCTTTTAATAAAACCCAGTTCCAGGCTGAACTTTAAGTCCTATATACTACCGTGCTGAGCTTAGTTGCTCAGGCACGTCCAACTCTGTGACCCCATAGCCCACCAGGCTCCTCTGCCCACGGGGATTCTCCAGGCAAGAATACTGGAGTGGGTTGCCATGCCCTCCTGCAGGGGATCTTCCTGACCCAGGGATGGAACCCAGGTCTCCTGCATTGCAGGCAGATTCTTTACATACTGAGGCACAAGGAAAGCCCTATATACTACTTCTAGTGTCCTGAATGTTGTTACAGGATGTTGCTGTTCATAATTAATTGTGTTTGATGGAATTTAAGATGGCACTACATTTTCCTCCTTGGGACTTATATCACAGTTCAACCCCTAGGTCTCATCCTGGACTCACAAGAAGGCCCATTTTAGCAGAGAAATAGCTTGTTGTAATGTCCTACCTGTCAGGAGAGAAAATAGAATTAGTTACTCCTTTAGCTAATAGCACTCAGACTTTTAAAGCAGAAGCCCGTATTCTGAGTTTGTGGTGGACTATGATTGAAGTAGAGATACCAACCACTCGTTCCCTCAACAGCCACCTGTAGGCCCAAGATAAGTTCACTGTCCAGGTGTCCTTCTCTGACTCAGACTGGCTGGTAGTGGGCATCATATTGATTCTGGACTGCAGCTTGTCTACTATTGGGCTCTCATCCAAAAGCCATGGAGTTGAACTGATTTCTAAAGCATCCTCCAAAAGAAGCCAAGTGTGCGCTCTACCCAGAGACGAGTTCTGGTCCTCTTATAATGGTTTCCCAGTTGCTCAGGCGTCAGGGAGAGAGCCTGATCTTGGCTAATCCTCCTCTCTCAAGGTGGCCATATCAAAAAGGGCTCACTCCTAACTGACTTATTCCTTCCACCTGAGAATGTTCTAGAAGCAAAGTCCCTTTTTGTTGGATACTTTCTTTCCCAGCAAATCAAAATGGAGTAATTCAAATACAAAGAGAAAAGATCTGTTGCCATTAATTTCCCTCTCTCTAATAAAAGAAAATAACACATAATAAAAAATCTAAATATTAAAAAAATTTCCATTTTTCTTTTTTCTAAGGTGCGATAATCAAAACACTATACTTAAAGAAAGCCCCTTGTCCCCTAATCCTTTATGCCCTGTGATGGCAGAGGTTGGGTGAATGGAGCGGTGAGGAAGGGGCAAGGATCCTGTGATGGGACAGCTCCTCTTACACGGGGATCGAGATGCTGCTTTTCCCCACAGATGCACTTTGGGGTCCCTCAGTGGGCATGGGACACTCAGTCAGTCAGTCCAGTCACTCAGTCGTGTCCGACTCTCTGCGACCCCATGAATCGCAGCACGCCAGGCCTCCCTGTCCATCACCAACTCTCGGAGTTCACTCAGACTCATGTCCATCGAGTCAGTGGTGCCATCCAGCCATCTCATCCTCTGTCGTCCCCTTCTCCTCCTGCCCCCAATCCCTCCCAGCATCAGAGTCTTTTCCAATGAGACTAGGTGGGGTTATAAACGTACCAAAATACTTATCAATTCCCATAGTTCATCCAAATGGAATTTCTTTAGGAAATGATAAATAAGAAGGAAAAATGTAATTTTACCAGGTTTTTACCCAAATAAAAAGTGTCTTTTCAATAAGAAAACTCCTGGCTCTCCTACTTTTCATAACACATGTCATCCCCTCATTGATGAATTTACTTCTTCAGTCTTTATATTGCTTGTGTAGCAATTTATGAAAGAAAGACTTTCATAACTAGAGCCTTTTTTTTTTGATTAAAAATATCCTGTGTCATTGAAGTCAGAGCATCTTTTCTGTCTCTCCTTTCAAACCTTTCTCCATCCTTGATCGTAACTGCCTAATTGCACCCATTCTTTATTTATCCCTCTGTGTCTTCTGAGCAGTTCCCCAGGTGGTTAGAAATGTTATTTGAAAGACACAGATACAGATGCATGTTATGCAATTAATAGGGCTTCACTAAATGGAACCAATAGACCATTAAAATGAAACCGTGCTGTCCAAGCTCTCTCTGCCTTTCTCTCTCTCCAGCAATAACCTGACCCAAAAGCTAAAGTGATATAAAAATCTGTCTCTTCAATCCCACCTCTGTTTTAAGTGCCAGAGAAGAACAGGGCGCTGATAATGATTTTCTGCTCTCAATAACAAATGTGCAAATCCTTCCATCCCAAGTCTGCCTCCTTTTGAGGCTGCTGAATCAAGAGATGCACCATTTACAATAGAAAATGGAATAATTTGCCTATTCCAAGCTGGAGAGAGGTAGTGTCTTGCAAAAAATGGCCTGGCTGTATAAATAATAAAGTAAAAATGGGCCTGAAGCTGTCAGGACTTTTGTTTGCAGGAAATAGGATAACACTAAGCAATTTCTGGCAGTGTTTCCCAGCTAGAGTCCAAGGGCTATTTAGTTAGTAACAGCAATAATGAAAACAGCTTTGTGTCAAGATGGCGCCACAAGTGCCAGGCAGAAAGAGAGCAACAAATATTAAAAGATATCAACTACCAGCATGCCTTGATTGCAACTGGTGGCTCTGGGAAAATGGAGCATGCTGGGAGTTTTGCAGTGAGGGAACCAGCTACCAGAAGACCTCAGTGGCCAGTAACAACTCACATACCCTGTACTCCTGAGCTACCTGCCCAGAAAGGTGAGAAAGAATAATTTATGAGCACTGCAGGCCTGATCTGTTAACACATTATTAGTAACACACATTCCTGGGGCGATTACAGAAAGTACAGTCAGGTTTCAGGTTGCCAAAGTGACCAGTCCACTCTTGCACATGACCTGGGGGCAGAAAGGAAGGCATGCTGTACTTTTTTGGCTGAGATGTTAAGATGCAGGGGAGTTATGCTTCACTGGGGGTTTCTTCACAAATGAGGCGGTAGTAAATCTTCAAACCTCCCTAATATCAGATTCTGCTCTCAAGGTAGTATTCCTAGCAGTTTCCACTTAATGAGCACTTGCTACGTGCATTTGCCAAAAGATTTACATGCTTCATCTCATGCGATGCTCACAGTGACCTTCCAAGGCAAGTGGATAAGTGAAAAGTAAGGCTCAAGAGACCAAGTAACTGGCAAAGCAAGTTGGTAACTGTGAAATCAAGAGTTAGACCCAGTGTTGCCTGATTCCAGAACTTGAACTTAAACCACTATGCCCTATTGTCTCAAGTAATAATAATAAAACTCAAATAACAGTTGTAGCATCCTCAGCTAACATTTATTGGGGGTACTTACTATGTGCTAAACATTGGGGTAAATGTTGGAATAAATCAGGATAAGATACTTACAGAAACCCCCCAAATCTTTAGTATCTTAATTAAAAAAAATTTTTTCCCCTACAATATATCAATGCAGTGGGGTAAGCTGAGGGTAGGTACGTGTTGGAGCCAAGGGGTTGTGCTCCATGTGGTCATTCAGGAAGCTAGGCTTCTTCCCAGTGTATGTTCAGCATATGGATTTCAAAGTTACCATGAAAGAGAGATCCTGAGAAAAGCTTAATACCTCTTAACTCCCTTAACCCAGAACTGACACCATCTTTGGGTTTACATTCTAGTGTCAAACATGGCCCACCTAGGGCCATACATTGCTGTAAAACATATTTCTTACTGTGCCCAGGAGGGGTAAACCATTTGGTGAGCATCTAAATAGTTTATCTTTGACATGGTATTTTACACGTATTAGCTCAGTCTTTTTACCAACTTCAGGGAGGTTTTATTTGTGATACAAATGAGGAAACAGATCCAAGGAGGTTCTACTTTTTCAGGATGATGCAGCCAGAAGGTGTTAGATGAAGGTGGAATTTTGGGGGGAAAATGATTGATTTTCTTATGCAATGAAAGTCAAAGATTGTTTAAAAGAAAGGGGAGAAACCTTTATCTTACCTTTGTTGATAGGAATCATCACCAGCATTTTCCTCAGCAGTTACTCCCTATCTCCAATAGCTTGTTCTCCAGTTCCACCCACCTACTGTAGTTCCCTGAATGAGCTTTGTTCTTTTTCATCACTGTGTATTTGCATGAGGTGCTGTTCTTTTCTCTTGATTTGGGTGCCTCTGACATACCCTTCACATCTACACGTCTACTCAACAGAGAAAGACAAATACTGTATGATGTCACTTATATGTGGAGTCTAAAATACAACAAATTGGTGACAATAACAAAAAATAAACAAATTTGCAGATATAGAGAACCAGTGGATACCAATGGGAAGAGGGGGGAGGGGCAATGTAGAGTTAAGGGATTAAGAGGTACAAACTACTATGGATAAATAAGCCACAAGAATATATTGTGTAACACGAGGAATATAACCAATATTTTATAATAACTAAAAGCAGAGTATAATCTTTAAAATTTGTGAATCACTATATTGTACACCTGTAACATATTGTATATCAACTGTACTTGGGATTCTCAGGTGGCGCTAGTGGTAAAGAATCTGCCTGTCAATGAAGAAGATGCAAGAAACATGGATTTGATCCCTGGGTTGGAAAGATCACCTGAAGTAGGAAATGGTACCCCACTCCAGTATTCTTGCCTGGAAAATTCCATGGACAGAGGAGCCTGGCATGCTACAGTCCATGGGGCCACAAAACAGTTGGACACAACTGAGCAACTGAATACATCAATTATACTTAAATGTAAACAACAAACAATATTCAGATAGACACAAGAAATCCATCCAATGCATGATGGATTGCATGGGATAAAGCAGGAGGATATAAAGATTCCCTTTTTGAATAATACAAGAAGACAACCAAATAGGCAAATGGTTTGAGTGGATATTTTATGAAAAGGATATAAGAATGGCCAACAATACATGAAAATACTTGACATCATAAAACATGAGGAAAATGCAAATTAAAATGACAGAATACTTCTATGTGCCCACTTGAATGGTTAAGTTGAAAGAGACTTAAACACCAAATTCTGGTTGGCGAAAGAGTAGAGTAACCAGAACCTTCAAATAGTGTTGGTAGGGACGTACAATCATATAACTATCTTGGAAAGCAGCTTGGAAATTTCTTTTAGAATCAGACATATTGTTTCTATAAGACCCAGAGATTCCAATTTTAGATATTTACCTGAGATAAATGAAAACATATAACATGACAAGGATTTGTATACTAATTTTCCTAGCAGAGTTATTCATTATAACCAAAACCCTTAAATAACCCAAATGTCCCTCAATAGGAAAATGAATAAATAATAGTATATCCATTTAATGAAATATTCTTTAGGAATGAAAATAAATGAACTACTTATATACCAAATAGCATGGATGAATCTCAGAAGCATTATTCTGAGTGAAACAAGCCAGACACAAAGATTCAGGCTATATGATTACCCTTACATAACATTTTAGAATGGGCGAAACCAATCCCTACCGACAGAAACCATGGTTGCCTGAAGCCAGAGGTTGAGAGAGAATGGCTGTAAATGGGCTTGAGTGAGAATTTTGGAGGGATGGAAATACTCCATTTCTTGATTGTGATAATAGTTTAATGGTTACATGGTTGCGTGTATCTGTGGCAACATCAAACTGTGTTTTGGTTAGCAGAAACAGCAGAAGTTCATTACCCAGATTCTTGACTCAAGCAACCAGGGTCATTTGTTGATTCCAAACACCATGTATTTTCTTTCCTGCACTGCTGTTCCCTTTGCCAGGAATGTCCAATCTTATTTCTTTGGATGAAGTTCTACCAACCTTACATTGCATCTTTTCAATGATGTCTATTTAATTTGATTGTGAGTTGTCTTGCTCTGAACCTTATAATCAATTTTTTCTCTCAGGCCTTTTTCTCCACCTGCCTTATGTTACAGATATTTGTGCCCCTTATCTTATTCTCTAATGATCTGTAAACTCCCCAAGGGCAAGGACTCTTGTACCTCCAAGAGTCTATTGCCCAAAAATGCATCTGAGTGTGTTTGCTATTTGCTTGTTGACATAAATTAATTGCTTTTAATTAATTGTTTTATAATTCTGAGAGAGAACTGTCACCTGTTTTCACATGAAGATTCATTTGAAAGAGATCCAGTATTTTTTACTGTTGTTGGTACCAGGTGTTCACAATGAAATCAGGAGGATTTGCCCTTGGATTAGATTTTAAAATTGAAACTGCTACATGTGAGTCGAGCCCAGAAGGATATATGACAACTTTACAGAGACATGTGGCAGCTGGTTCACAAAATGAAAGGGTTGCCAGTGTAAAACGGTTATTTGTTCTGGGGAACTTCTAAAGCAAAGGAAATTTCACTTTTGTAAAAACATGAGAGCTGATAGATGGTAATTATTTTCTGCTTGGCTGCAATTATGAGTTTATCACATAACATAGTATATTGATGATTGTGCTATTCTAATTGGAGAAACAGGTATGTTAAGAATACCTTTGATATTTTTATACTGGTAATGTATGTGAATCTTTAACTTTATGGAAAGTGGTGCGAAACATTATTTTTCAATGCCATGGCTTTTATCCTCAAAGCACAAGAACTCAAGTAGTGTATTTATAGCCTTATCAACACAGAGAATCAACTAATTAATAGTGTTTTACACAGTCTGTTCCAAGAAATGTAAACCATGAGATTGCAAGGAGGCAAACGCTGTAACCTGTGGTTACAGGGGACAGAAAACTAACCCTATTGCTCGCTTCAAGTGTTCCTGGCCATGATTCTCTTGGTTATGAGGTTGCTAGAAGGTATTTCTGTGTACCAGTTAGAGGTAGACACAGATTTAAATTTTGGAGTTATGATGATAGAACCCAGAGTTTTTCTGAGTTTATCAGGCCTGTGTGTACTTCTCAGCATCTATTTCTTAGTTGTGTTTAGGGACATCACATTTGACCCCTTGAGAGTGGATAAGGATACCTGGAGAGCACAGTCCTGGCAGCTTCCCCATCTTTTCTAATTCACTTATGTTTAATACTTTCCACTAGCATTCTGATGAGGGTCCTGAGGTAATCATCATCATGAAAATAGTTGACATTTGTTGAGTTCCACTTTACATACAATCCTAGGGGGTATATAATTATTATCCCCATTTTACAGATGAGCAAACTGAGACTGGGGTTAAGTAAACTTGCCCAAGGTTACATACTAGTAGCTGTTGGGATTTGAGCTATAAATATTCCCTTATTTTGGGATCATTTTTTAAAATGTAGTCTTTCATTGCTGTGATTATAAATGAATTAGAAAGAGCCAAATGTACTATCACAAAGTAATCAAACTATACTTATAAACATGTACTCTGTTCTAAATAGATTTTTGCTCATGATGGGCAAGTGAATTCCTTTAAGGCCAAAGGGGAAAGCACTGTTCTTTATTTCTGTCTTGAAATTAAAGTTATAGCCTTTTTGAACTGCGTTTATATACAAATATAATCCATATATTTGCTCTCTTCATCTTGGGCTTGAAAATCTAGTTTTAATGAAAATCTGTCAATGTATGGTTAATAGATTCAAGTACATACACCCCATCCCTAGAATGTACAAGGTTATGATTTTACATATTTGTCATAAATGGCTGCAGCATCCATATATTACTGGAGTGAGCTTTTCTAATGGGGATAAATGTACTGCACTGTGGACTCTCAAGATGGCAAGATACACAACTCATGTTCAGTGAAGCAGGGGGAAATGTATTATCCCTCTGCCATGCTGTGACATGCATATATTGCATTTGCACTTCATGAGGGCACTAAATCCAGGGAGATCAAAAGAAAATACAGAGACAGATTTCCACTGCTGGCTCTCACAGTGCTTTCTGTTGGCTCCATGCTATTTGCACAGGGTGCAGAAGGCTCAATTGCTTCTTCAAAAGATAAATTTTGTTAAAACGTGATATACGTTTTTTTCTCCTGCAAGTTGCATTTCCCTAAATTGGCTGAAAATCCAGGGATATTTTAAATAAATGATAACTCAAGGGAAAGAGTTCTACTCCAGTTTAATAATAATGGAGTGTGGAATACAGTTTTAAAAAGTTAGGTACACATTAGCAAAATAACTGACGTTCAAATTTTTATTTCCTAAAGACATAGTTTTCATAAAACTTGTTTTGAATAATTGCCTTTGTCTGGCAAATTTTCCTCCATCCTTTTTGTAATTGCTCTTTACAAATGAAACTACAGGTGCCCCCAGGTTAATGAATAAATCCTATGAGCAGATAGTGTTCATTTTCTTTTTTAGGATACCAAAGGGAAAAAAAAGCATAACTTTGGGGAGAGATATTGCAAGAGTTATAATTTTTGATTCTTATTTTCTGCATAGTACAGTAGACTGTTCAAACTGGTGACATGGTGGGGCTGTGTGGGGGTTCCAGGGGCTCATAGAAAATATTCAGCAGGCCCCCTTTGCCCCATATCCCAATCTGAGCCTGGTGTCAGAACTGTGTCACTGAACTGGAGAGATCAAAGGGTCTGATCACCCACCTCTGTGGAAATAGAAGTATGAAGAAAGGGGTTAAAACTTTGCTTATTTAACCCTCTTGGTAATAGTAAACAGATTTCAGGTTAGCATTAAATCAACGATTAGAGCCAGACATCTTGAATTCTAGGTATTGTAGATTTCCTGCTTGGACTTCTGAAACAGAGCAAAAACACTATATTGTAAATGAGACTTCTGCATTTGCACAGGAGACTTGACAGTAGCTTTAGTCTGAAGAAGAATAAAACAGATTTAGAGTCAATCAGGATCAGTCATGATCAAGTTCAGTTGGCATGATAGAGTTCTCACATTTTTGAAGGCTAGAGGTTGGGACTCCACTGCTGTGAGGGCTCTGTGAAATTGTTGGACAGCCAGGTTCTCTCTTGCTCATGGCTTTTCTTAGGATGGTTCAACACGATTACTGGGACTCTAGCTAATATGGAGGAAGAGATTAAAAAGCAGATAAGGACTATAATTTCCTAAAACTTGCCTCACGTAACTTTTCTTTACATCTCATTGGCCCAGACTTAATTCCATGGCCACACTTAGCTGCAAAGAAAGTTGGGAAACAGTTTTATTTCTGGGAGTCAGCGCCCAGCTAAGAATCAAGTGCTCTGTTACCAACCAAAAGAGAAGAAAGGATATTGAGGTGGGTAACCTCAGTGAGATTAAATAATTGCCTAGGATCACACAGTTTTCTAATGACAGATTAGAAGTAGGTCTCCTGATGGTGCAGTGCTTTTTGAATCAGAGAAAATGAACTTCTAAGCATATATGGAGATGATTTATGTATAGAGAGAAATGAGACGAAAGACCATTATGATTTTAAAGTTTGGTCTAAGAATTCTTCCACATGTTTCTTTTTGCCTTTTATAACATGATCCCTATTAGTTTTATTCTCAATAGTTAAAAAAATAGAAAAAAAAATCTTAGAAGGTAGAGATGATACCTAAATCTCCCAACCAGCAACACTGATGAGGCAGTGGGGGAGAGAGAGTCACTTTACTTGTGACTTCCGATCTCAGTGTGTGATCTGGACAGCATTTAGGTTGTCTGGTCATCTCTCTCCACCACTCTCTGAGATGCTGTTTCACACCATCTCCTGCTCCTCTAGCATTTGATACCCTTTCCCTTCACTTTAAGTTGATGGCCTTATCTGTTGTTTCACTGTGAGAATAAAGGCAAACGCAAGAGAGCTTCTGTCTGTCCTCACTCTCAGCAGTGCACCTGTCCCTGGATCTGTGTCCTTGGCCTCCCTTTTGTTGCAGTAGATGAACCATTCTGTTTCTTTCAAAGCCCACTGATGCACTAGATCCCACCCCATCTTTCCTCCTCAGGCACTTTGCTCCGGTATTAGGTGCTCTTTCTCCAGCATCATTTTCCTCTTTTCTATACGATCATTCCCATCAGCATTCAAAGACATTCTACAGTCTCCTTAGCAAAGTCACTCACTCTAGACTGGATTTCACACCCCCTTTCGGATAGTCTTTTTTTCTCCTTAAAAGAAGGTCTTATATTTTATTCTTATTCATTGGTTCATGAAATTCAGGCTTTCATCTCCAGTGCTTCACTGAAACCCTTCTTGTTGAGGATGGCAATGATTCCTATCTTGCCAGATCCGAGGGGCATTTCTCAATCAGAACCTATCAGCAGCAGCCCTTGACCCATCTGTTCATGTCCTCCTTCTGGAAGCACATTTTCTACTTGGCTTGGGTAACCCTGCTCTTGCCTTATTTTCTCTGTTCTTGCCTTGGGAAAGCAATGACCATGTCTTCCCATTCTACATGGCTGGCTCCTTCTCTCCTTGACCTTAAAAATTTGAGGAGTGCTCCCGGGCTCAGTCCCTTGGTTGTCTTCTCTATTTTCCTATGTTCTCTCCTTAGTGATCTCACTCACTGTCATGGCTTTAAACATTTATATTTAGGTGGTTCTGAATTCATATTTTCAGCCTTTTACTTTTCTCTGGGCTCCAGATGTGTTGTGTCTGACTCTCTTTTCAACATCTCCACTTGGATGTCTACAAAGCAATTTCAAATTCAACAGCTTCAAAATAGAATTCCTGATTTTCTTTTCCCCAAGTGTTCATACTCTCATTTTCATAAATGGCACTGCCATTTACTCAGCGTGTGCAAAGTTGCTTCAGTTGTGTGTGACTCATTGTGACTCTGTGGACTGTAGCCCACCAGGGTCCTCTGTCTATGGGATTCTCCAGGTAAGAATACTGGAGTGGATTTGTCATGCCCTCCTCCAGGGGATCTTCCCAACCCAGGGAATGAACCCATGTCTCTTATTTCTCCTGCATTGTTCAGATCAAACCCTGGGAGTTATCCTTGATGTCTATCTAGCCCACAGACATCACATTTATCAGAAAATCTCACATTTATCAGAGAATCATCTCCAACCTCAAAATAGAGCTAGAATATAATCAGTTCATCATGTTCACTATCACTTTCCTAGTCCAAGACCGCCATTCAGACTCCGGATTGGTTTCTCTGCTTCTCATCTTGCCCACTGCCAAGTCAAGAGCACTAGGTAATCTGATTAAAAATGTAAATCAGGTCATGGAAGTGACTTTATTGCTCAAAATTCTCCAGTGTATTTATTCAGTCAAAATGGAATTCCAGCTTCTTACTCTAGTCTGCAAGGCCCTCTTCTATCCACATAAGCTTATCTCCTGCTACTCTCAGCTCTACTCTTGGTTCTTGGTATTCCTCAAAAAAAGGGAGCTTGCTGCCCACTTAAGGGCCTTGAACATATTCTTTATTCCCTCTGCTTGGAGAGCTCTGTTCCCCAGATCTCTGTAAGGACTTTCCCTGGTTTCATAGAAGCCTTCATTCTGATATTACCTTCTCAGATGAGTCTACTGGATATATACTCCACCTTCACATTGATCCCCTTACCCAGGTTTATTCTAACTCACAGTGCTTATTACTACACAGTATCATGTTACACACACATAGGACTTTTTGGTTTCTATATTGTCTGTCTAGGATTCCTACAGTGTAAGTTCCGTGGAGGCAGGGGCATTGACTTGCTTACTCTTTATCCCCTGTGTCAAGAAAGGTTCAAGATGATGAGTGTGTATGCATACACATGCAAGTGTGTACCAAGTGAATAAATGACCCTGATGCTTTGGAGAGACTTCAGTTAGCTACCTAAAGAAAATTACAGATGTGTTTCTCTTCATTTCATCTGTGCTAAGCTGCCTAATCCTCATACTTCTTTTTCCTGAAGAACAGGTCAGTTTGCTTTGAGATTGAGAGTTGCTGGGAAGCCAAGGTGGATCTGCCACCCCTCTACAAAGTTTGCATCCCAAAGATGGCATTGTGGCCAGAAACAGATCCATTAGCTGCTGGAACACACGTTACACTTCACACACTGAAAAACAGGGGTGGGGATTAGTTTCTGAATTGAGCGATTCACTGGCAAGTCCTGCTTGCAAAGGAATATGTGCAGATTTCGTCTTTTCTGTCAAGCTCCTCTCTGTGTTTCAGAGAGGCATCCATTCCACACTTGTCAAAATGTATTTGGTTTGAAAATCATTCTCAGGATGTTCAGAGTTTCATCAAGGACACTGAACAGGGAGCAACATGGTGAAGCAGAAAGCGGGACCGAGGACCAGGAGAATTTGTGTCTAGGATCCGCTGAAAATCTTTTTTATGTGACTGTTACCTGTGGCACCCATTCCCCCACACCTTTACTCTCATGGGCATAAAAGGCAATGTGCACACTTCTTAGCTGCAAGCAACTTTTGATGGATTTTGACTAGAGAACTTGAACTTGGGGAAATCACAACCATTTTTAAGGGGGAGGTGAAAACAGCTGTTTAATACAAAAAAGTCTTTCTTGCCAGAGGGAAAAGTCTTTCTTGCCAGAGCATATAAGTGATCCTGGATATTAAGAGATTTGTTTCCTGTCTGTTATGAATACCTTGACTACAGATAAGATGCATGGTATTCATTAGTGTGTTTTACCCAGATTTTGTCAAATGATTAATGTCAGTAATTTTGTGTTTCTAATTGAAAAGAGTCTCTCTTTGGGGTCCCATTGATGTTTCACTTGAGATGTGCAGTGCCAGCTTTCACCTGTCATTCCGTGGTGACTTTCATTGTTAGAGGCAAAAATTTTAAAAATATTAAGCTTGCCTTTGGCAAAGGCCCAGTTCAGTATTCAGGCTCCACATATCCGAATACCCTTGTCCTCACTCTAGATGACTTGCTAATCAGTCCTGATTTGGTTCTGAACCTGACATTTCCTTTGTTCCTCCTCTTATTCCCTTCATGAAAACAAAATTTATCATGGCTAGATTATAAGGAGCTCTAATTATCAAAACAATGCAAATATACCAGGGAATGAAATACAATTAAATGTATTATTTCCCCTGGATGTGTTAGTATGACTAAGGTGTCTCATTTGGGATTGTAGGCAAAAGATATTTTGGGACTAGGATAGAGGAAGACTCCCTAGAATCCTGTCTAGGTGGCTACATCTTCTGCTCACCAATTAGACTGTCTGTGGGAATAATAATATAAATCAGGTCAGGTTCTGTTCAGCCATTTTTATTCTTCCAATCGCACTTCAATCCAGACCTCTACTATGTAGATTTAGTACAATCATGTTTGGCTCTTAAACATTTTAATTTCTTTCTATTTCTTTCATTTCTTTCTTTTTTTTTTTTTACTTACAATATTGATCTATGTCTTTGGAAAGTCAGTGAAAAATGTTTCTTTGCAAATGTGGCCAAAGTCTGTGACTCAACTGGAGAGAACTATTAGCTTAGGAATAAATGCTTTATTATTTTTTAGAGAGCAAATACTCTTGGACAGAGAAAGTAACTCACCTGGAAGAATTTCAGTCAGATCAATGGCACATTCACTAAGGGAACAAACCCGCCTAAGCATAAATCTACTATTTTTAGTCTTGGATCTGAAATTCTTCTTTTTCTCACTTTTTGGCCATGATCTCTGTTCAAATAGCCAGCTCTTCAAATCGTAGATCATTAGAAGCTTTCATATTGGACTTTTATCCCCATACTGAGGCTGGAAGCGGCTGAAGGCTAGAAACCAGTGTGTTTTAAGTTTCGCTGCATGGCCAATAGCAGGCTGATTTCTAACTGAACTAAATCCCTTTTGTCATTTATTTTTATGATAATAGTAAGATCTATGGACTTTTTGGAGGCTCTGGGATAAAAGAAAATATCATTTTTAACTTTTACTACACTTGCCGCTTGGGAACATGTATTGTTCGTTTTCTCTTAAGAAATCACCTAAATAGATTAACCGCTCCATACGGCTTTGAAGAAATAGAAAATACTGATGGAAAAGTTGCTGGTGACCACAACAATATACTTGCAATTACCATTTAGTTTATCCCTTTGTAATCCTCTGTTCCACCTCACTGAGGCTGATAATGTGGAAACCAAACCAGAGTCCCCGACCCTCATCAGAGGGATCACCCAGCTCACTGCGCCAACCTGGTTGTCTGCCTCAATCCCTGCCTGGTTCATGTGTATGTAATCTTTTCGTGGGCAGAGAGTGCCCCTGGGAGGCTCCTCATGTTCTTTATTCTCTGAGGCAGGAAATGCAGATGTAGCATCAGCGCCTCTTCTGCCTTTTTTGCTGGAAAGAACCTAGACGTTTGCTGTTATGGGGCACCATGGTCAGTTGCTATTAGCAAGTGGCCCAAGCCCTCGGTGCTCAAAGTGTGGTCCCTGGACAAGCATAGTAAGGAGGCTAGTCAGAAATACCAAATCCCAGGTTCCAACCCCAACCCAGTGAAGCAGAATCTGCATTTTACTAAGATCCCTGCTGATTCATCTGCATGTAAGGTTTAAGCTTGAAAATCATATCCATAAATTATATCCATAAATTGCTTCATTTATTTGCCTTCAGCTTCCAGAGTAAACTCTCAGAGGGAATGCCACAGGCATTATATCGTGACTTGTACCTTAGCCCTTGTGTTTTGAAATAGGAAAGCATAGCCTTACTTCCCCATCTTCTGTCTTGGTCTGACAATGTAAACCTTTTGGTTTCATGTTTATGTGTCCTTTTTACTTAATAGTTGATCTTTGGAAAAGAAATCAATATTTGCCCACAAGTCATTTCTTTTTGGGCCTGTTTCAAAAGAAGAAAAAGATTAACGAATATTCCAAGCATCTGCAGCAGCCTTTATAAAGCTGCAAATCTCTTAGGTCAGCAGAGAATCTATGATGACTACTAAAGTATACAAATGCCGTTTGAAATGGTTTTGCAAACGCTCTTACCTAAGGCATACCTCTTTCTTCCTTCACTGAAGCAGCTAGCACAAAGACCACTGGGGCAAGTCTTCAAAGGGGGCAATTCTCTGCAGAAAGCTGTTCTGTGGGATTTGCAACAAAGGACTTCTCAAGATCAACAACGGCTTGCTGAACTGGGTGGGTTAGAGAATTGAAGAAAAGAAAAAAAATTAAGACACAATAGCTGTAGTGGAGGGATGCCGTGGGGCCAATAATGAGGTCCTTTGGAAGGAGAGGAATAAACCAGCATTTTTCTGGAGATTGAGATAGGATGCTATTGGAGTTGATGAAGTGGTTTTTCTTTCTTGTATTCTTGAAAATATTATGTTTTTTTCCCCCATAGACATCAGCAAACACACACAGTATAATGCAACACAGTATATTGCTACAAAGTTTTGAAAGAGTTGACTAGCTCTTTTGATATTCTCAAGTAAATACAGTTTTTAAATTCAGCGGTTTTTGTGGATTCTCAGTTCAATTAACATAATTTACATATGTAGACCTAGACACTGATCTTTCTAGCAAATAGAATGACAGTATCAATTGTGCTTATCTAAGACTGAATTTCATAATGCTTATCAGTATGACAACATTCTCTGCTATCAATTTGGAAAAGAATTTAAGGTATTAGATTCTTCAAGGCTCTTTGGAAAACCAAAACTAAAGTAGGACTGTCTGTCAAGACACAACATATTGGAACAAGAATGTAGGCCACAACACTGTAGAAGACATCAGGACCTCAACATATGGTCACGCACATTGTACACAGCACAACTCCAGAGGGCGACGCGTACATGACTTCCACGAATGTCATTCCCACAGTTATAAAATGTGACAGCTCTGAATATTGTCATGTTCTCAGTATACTCTTCATGAACTTTAGTCTTATTCACTTTTGGTAATATTTAAAATTTTCTAATTAGCTTACAGCTATGTAAAATTTATGGAGTTCCAAAAATTCTCTTTATATGTCCTGCTATTTGATGTATGGAAGGAATCTGACAAAATTAAAAGCTAGTGCTACGTTTCCACTCCACTACTCTTGCCTAGAAAATCCCATGGATGGAGGAGCCTGGGGGGCTGCAGTCCATGGGGTCTCTATGAGTTGGACACGACTAAGTGACTTCAATTTCACTTTTCACTTTCATGCATTGGAGAAGGCAATGGCAACCCACTCCAGTGTTCTTGCCTGGAGAATCCCAGGGACGGGGGAGCCTGGTGGGCTGCCATCTATGGGGTCGCACAGAGTTGGACACGACTGAAGCGACTTAGCAGCAGCAACAGCAGTGCTGTTTATTTATTTATTTTTGTATAGGGGAATGCGCTGGAATGCTGCTTAGGAACCCTCTCTCAGAATTATGACTGTAAATTAGCATTCATATAAATAGACAAGTTCCAATGGCATTTATTTACTTATTTATTTTTCCAATGGCCTTTATAATAAAACAGTTTCATAGTATAACTCACTGTTGTGTGTGGGCTAGGAGTGCAGGCTCTGGAGTCCACAGCTGGGGCAGATTCCGTCTTCCTTCACCAACATGTTCAGTGATCTCCTCAACCTTCCTCATTCAAAGCACGGGGTGATCGTAGTATCTACATACTTCATTTGATGGCTGTGAAGCTTATATTGGGTTGGCCAAGAAGTTCATGCAGTTACATCTTATGGAAAAACCTGAATGAAGTTTTTGGCCAACCTAATATGAGATGGTACATACAAACCACTAAAAATATCATCTGGCGTAGAGTCTAAGTAAACATTAGGGGGCTAATGTTCTCAAGTTTGTACTACACTCTTCCTAATTTTTCTGGGAAGTTTTGGAGCTACCCACATTCACATTTAGCAGTATGATGGAAACACAAGAGGAAGAAAGGATCATTTTCTGCTACATATTTGTATATACAAGTAGGTAATGCTATGAGGGAAAAGAGTAGCTCTTACTCTTTTCATCTCTTTATCTCTGGAGTCCAAGTTAGAAGTTTGGAGCTTCCCTGGTGGCTCGGTTGGTAAAGAATCCACCTGCAATGCAGAAGACCTGGGTTTGATCCCTAGGAAGAGCCCCTGGAGAAGGAAATGGCAGCCCACTCCAATATTCTTGCCTGGGAAATTCCATGGACGGAGGAGCCTGGCAGGCTACCATTCACAGAGTCACAAAAGTCAGACATGACTTAGCGACTAAACCACCGCTAAGACAAATTTCACTGAAAGGTGTCTGAGCATTTGCTGGGTGAGTTGTTAAAACTGCCTCTTGCTTCTTTTCTTGATGACAGTGAAGGGGAGTGGGGGCTGTGACAGCTGTGAGTGCTGCACACCAACCTCGTCCAGTTGTCCTTAGCACATGGAGAAATCGCACTGCCCTGCTCACATCAAACTTGGGTTATCCATGGGCTTGCTTTGGCTCATCAAGTGTGAGAGGGAGTGATGGTTGTGACTTTCAGGAAGTATCTTTAGTGCTGAATGCTTGATTCATTAAGCTTTTACTCCCTCCTTTAGTTATTTTTAAGCATGGACTCAGATGGAGTAGCCAGTGGCTTGGCTTGGATCCCTGAGAGGCTGTAAGGAGCAGAGGTACTCACCTGTGATGGACACAGAGCGTGGGCCAGTGGAAAGCTTTGTGGTCTAAAATCACTGAGGTTTTGGAGGTTGCTTGTTGCTTCTGTACAAGTTGCTTTACTCTGATTTTTTTTTAAAGGAGCCCTGAAAGCACATTATACTTCCCTGGCTCTGAGAGACACTCTTACAGGTACAGATTAAGTTCTGATGATGGTCAGCTTGTGGCATTCCCTGTAGACACCAATTGTCTGGTTCTTTTAACATCAATATAGAGATTATGTAGTAAATTGACTAGTTTATATATTTTGAGCATTTAGTGACAAATAATACATATTCTTAAACTGTCAGTCACCCATTTTCTTAAAAATAAGCACATAACCTTTAACGAATTCATCTTGTCTAGTTAGATCTAAGTTATTGAAGAGGAACTGAGGTAGAATGTTTCTGTGTCCTACCCACAAGTCTATTTATTTTTAAAGAACCCTGAATAATTTATCTGATCGAGGACAAAGTTTGCAAAATTACTATCTTAAGAGAAAATAGAAGAATATGAGAAATCCACACAAAGAGATTCTTTCCTACAAAATGGCATTGAACCAGCAATCAGACATAAAATTATTATTGATTTTTATCTATTATTTATAGTGTTGTGAGAAAGTGATATACGTGGAATGTAGCAATGATTGCTGTGTTTTGACATCTATTCAACCCAGTTTAGAGAAAATATAAAAGTATCTCACAAAGAGCCTTTGAAAACTAGGAAGTGAAAAACGTGACTTCTAAGCGACTAATGGGTTTTGAAATATGTTAATGAGATTAGACAATGAGTTTAAAACAAGAGGTTCAATTACTTATTGAATAGAAACTTTGTATTTTATATATTTTAAAAATAATATTCTGTAGATGGTTGAAAGTTGTAAATAGATAAAATTCATGAATTTACAAGCAATAAAATAAATTTGATTAGGAAAGTAAACAAAAATGAGGTAAGAAATTAATGTTTTAAAAAACCAAACCAAAAATGTGAAAAAGAAGACAGGCACTTGATTTATCAGAAATTAAACTCTGTATTCCACAGGACATTTGAAATTCTTTACTCACTGGTCATATATGCTGGTACTCTATAGGAATTTGTTGCTAATGTAATAGCCGCCAAGCGCAACCCAAAGCACGTGAACTCTATGCCCTGTTACCAGGCAACAGTTACCGAGACCACTAGTGGTCTTGCCCAGCCACAACTAGTGGTCCTGGTTGGCGCCACAGTGGGCCCCTCCTCCAGATGACTGTCAGTGAGTGACCATCACTGACCATTCACCCAAAGGTCAGGTGAAGTGGTAGTTGTCACGTGGAGAGTGAGGTAAGAGGCAAATCCCGGGCCTCAGTCCAGTGGGTAAGCCGAGGGGGCCCTGGGAACTGGCGGGAGGCTGTGGCTGCAGGGCTCCAGAGCCCTCCCACTGGCCGGGACCAGGCCTTGAGGCGGCAGTGAACCTCTCTCTGCCTCTGCAAGCTATTGGCAGTGGCTGTCTGTCTGGGTCGCAGTCTGTGGGTCCCTGCCCGTGTGGTGTGGCTGGCCTGAGGAGTCTGAGGGCCAGTTGTGTCCTGGGCGCCTGGCTTCCTCAGTGATGACAGCTGGACAAGGTCTGGGGGCTTGGCCCTGAGCGAGCTGCCAACTGAGCTCTGCCTCCTCTTAGCTAGGACTGGACCTTGGAGGGTGAGGGTTGAGCCTTGGGACCTTGCCCTTCCTTGTCAGAACAGAGAAGATTTTTTTGGTGGAGATTTACAGGTACTTCGTTACCTGACTATGACCTGACCTCAAGAACAAAGGTTCTGACACCAAGAAATTTACAACAGCCAACCACACCCCTTCCTCACCTTTCTAGGAAAGGGCTTTGCTGAAAGCTTTTGGGAGTTTGGGCCATTTCCTTCCATGGCCCTGCAATAAACCTTTCTCTGTTCCAGACTACGATGTTTTGGTATTGTTCGGCCTTGCTGTGAGTTGGGCATATGGACTTACATTTCAGTGACATTAAACTTTGGTTTAAAAATTAGACTTGATAGATGTATCAAGAGTTAGATAAATTTGTTCTCTCACCGAGATTTGCTGTTTTGATTACCTATTAAAAACTGTACTAGCCTGTTTATTCAGTAACCCACATAGAAAACCCCTTATGTCTCTGCATAATAGTATGGTCTTTTTGTGAGTTATTTCAGTCATCATTTTAGAGTTGAGGGAAACTGAGCCTCAGAGAGGTTAAAGGAATCACTGACGGTTGCTGTTACAAAATGGTTTTGTAAGGGCTACCTTAAAAAATACATATGGCCTATTTCCATTCTCACTAGCCTACCTACGTGATTAAGTGTAGATATGTAGAAAGAGATAGATAACATAGAAATCCCCTGGTCCCTATTCTCTCATCCCTGAACTCTGAGTAGAAGACTAACACGTCTGGTTTTCCCTACCCTTTTAATGGGATAGTCTTATGGCACAAATCACGTTAATGGCTCCATTTGACCGCTCTCCGAGGTTCAGACCCCTGCTTTTCCCACCTTAGGGAGGGTAAACACATCTGGAATTCTGGATCACAGGACAGCTTTGTAATGGGATGGCCTATTAATTCTATTATTTTCTGTTACTTACAGTAGCATAGTGTGTGTGCTTAACTTTACAGAGACTTCTTTAAATTCAGTTTCCATACAAACCATCCTTTTATTACGTTACACTTCCACTCTTCTAAATCACTTTTGATTCATTAAATTTGAACTTTCTTATAGCAGGAGACAAACATTCAAGCTGTTTTGTAGTGAAGCTATATGCCAGATGACTATTTCCTTTCAGCAGTATTGTGTTTTCATATGGTTGATTGTCCAATTACTTGAATATTTGATTGTACTTTTTGATTACTTTAAAATTACTTGAAAATGGAAAACTTGAAAATGTTAAACCTAATGATAAGAAAGCAGAGATGGAAATTCTTTGATTTGCTGAAAGCAGATCTTTATTTCAGATACTCATTGGCCTTAAGACAGTTTCTTTATATGAACTTAGATAAGTGGTAAAGACTATACCTAGATAGCATATTGAAAAGCAGAGACATTACTTTACCAACAAAGGTCTGTTTAGTCAAGGCTATGGTTTTTCCAGTGGTCATATATGGATGCAAGAGTTGGACTGTGAAGAAAGCTGAGTGCTGAAGAATTGATGCTTTTGAACTGTGGTGTTGAAGACTCTTGAGAGTCCCTTGGACTGCAAGGAGATCCAACCAGTCCATTCGGAAGGAGATTAGCCCCAGGATTTCTTTGGAAGGACTGATGCTAAAGCTGAAACTCCAGTACTTTGGCCACCTCATGCGAAGAGTTGACTCATTGGAGAAGACTCTGATGCTGGGAGGGATTGGGGGTAGGAGGAGAAGGGGACGACAGAGCATGGGATGGCTGGATGGCATCACTGACTCGATGGACGTGAGTCTGAGTGCACTCCGAGAGTTGGTGATGGACAGGGAGGCCTGGCGTGCTGTGATTCATGGGGTCGCAAAGAGTCAGACACGACTGAGTGACTGAACTGAACTGAACTGAAAGAATATATATTTCATAGGTATAATTATTCTACTCTGTTTTTTAAAAAATTGAAGTATAGTTGATTTACAATGCTGTGTTTTAAGTGTACAGCAAAATGATGCATATATATGTGTGTGTAAAGCTATTCTTTTTCAGATTTTTTTCCATTATAGGTTACTACAAGTTGTAGTGTAAGTATAATACTACAAGTTGAATAGAGTTCCCTGTGTTATACAGTAAGTCCTTGTTTGTCTATTTTATGTGTAGTAGTTTGTATCTGTTAATCTCAGACTACTAATTTATCCCTCCCTTTTTATTTCCCCTTTGTTAGCCATAAATTTGTTTTCTATGTCTGTGAGTCTATTTCTGTTTTATAAATAAGTTCATTTGTATCATTTTTAAAGATTCCACATATAAGTGATATCAAATGATATATATTTTTTTCTGTCTGGCTTCACTTAATATGGTAATCCCTAGGTCCATCCATGCGGCTGGAGATGGCATCATTTCATTCTTTTTTATATGTACACACACATATATATACATATCTACATAAGTATACAGCCCTTCTTCTCCATTCATTTACTTGTTAATTGACACTTAGGTTACTTCTATGTCTTGGCTGTTGTAAATAGTGCTGCTATGAGTATTGTGGTGTACATATCTTTTTGAATTAGAGTTTTTTCCAGATTTATGCCCAGGAGTGAGGCTGCTAGAATATATGATAACCCTATTTTTAACTTTTTAAGGAACTTTCATACTGTTCTCCATCATGGCTGCACCAGTTTACATTCTCACCAACAGTGTAAGGGTTTCCTTTTCTCCACACCTGCTCCAATATTTATTATTTGTAGACTTTTTGATGATGGCCATTCTGACTGGTGTGCAATCATTCTGCTCTCTTGAAAACTATGTTTTGGAGTCTGTGAAAATGTGCTAAGATTCAAATAGGCTTTTACCTTTTCCTGATATATATGTTAAGTGAAGTGGCTAATCTTGATTATATATAGACATTGACTGTAGCTACATAAATATATTCGTTTAGCTTTCATTTCCTCCAATGAAGTTCTGTAGAGGTAGAAATATTGTCTTTTTCAAAATGGTAGCTACAGCACACGGAACGGACACAAACCCAGAGTAGGGGCTCAGTAGACATTTGTGGAACATGTGAGTGATTGCATGTGCTTTTGCATATACTCATACCGCCTTATGTTTACCTAAAAATATGACTGAACAGCCTTAAAATAATTATTTTCTTATTTTCCTCACTTTCTACTCTGTGCTTTCAGGCTCTATTATGATTATTTATTAAACTTAAAAATGCATCATGTGTTTGGCCGTAGTATACTATTTTTAAATCACCCCTTTCCTGTATCCTTTTGTATACTTTTATACAATTTACCCGTGTGTGTGTGTGTGTGTGCGTGCGTGTGTGCGTGTGTGCGTGTGTGTGTGTGTGTGTGTGTGTGTGTGTAAAACAAGTCCCTGAGGTTTAGGTTCTGAATCTTTTTCACAGTGTTGTTTTAGCCTATGACTTCAACTAAGAGTTTCCTGGGTGAGTGCCGAGAGCATTGTGTCAGCTGGCTTTTGATTTTCAATAAAATCCGAGTTCTCACAGTTAGTTTTCTTCCTGTCCAAGGGTTGGTGGGCCAGTATCATTTCAATGGCCATCACTGCCTGGCAGCTTCAGCTGTGCAGTATCATTGAGCAACAGTGCAAAAATGAGGTTTTATCACCCTCTCCAAGTTCTTTACCACTCTGGTTTCTCAGGAGCATTCCATTTTGTATAAGAGCAGAAAATTTTAAAAGCACACCAAAACAGGTCTCTCAGTATCTGTGAAGATGGGGAAAGGTTATACAAACCACATTAACAAAGGACGATACAGCCCACACATTGAAATCTCGTTAGATTTCTACTAATTTGCCTTGGAACTGGAGGGCAGCTGAAGAAAAACAGCAAAGTAATATTCTCAGATTTGAACCAGGGAGTTTAGGATCTCCAAAGTTGCTTCTTTGGTTCCATGAATCATTTCTGAGATTATATAACAATGAATTGGCCACCTGAAGTTGTTGAAATCAGGTAAGGAAATAGTCTATGTTAGAGAATCATAGATTCTGAAGTTCAGCTTGACTTTTTCATATTTCTTTCTTTTTTAGCTCTCTTTATGTAAGAGAATTATTTTTCATGTAAAACTACGAGAGTCTTAATTGCACTGTCACTGGCCCAACCCCCTCTCTCTTTTCCCTACATTTCATTTTATCCCCATTTCTCTTATTTTCTTCCCTTTCCCATTCAGGGCAGTACATGTATTGCAGCTATTTTGCTGGAAAGATCATTGCATTGTCTATTTTGTTTTAAAATTCAGATACTCAACTTGAATTCCTGTCTCTTTAGATCGTATAAGAATGGTAAGCATCTGAGTTTTAAGATACAGTCATTTCTTTTCTTCTCCCTCCACTCCTCATCTCCAGCAGCCCTGTAAAACAGCTTGTCGCTTGCATTTCTCAAGCATTCAAGGGTTTATAGAATCTAACTATCCTGATCTCCAGCTTCCTCTTTATAAGCAGAAAATGATAGCTGTATATGGCACAGTTCCCAGGGAAGCTGCGTGAAAAGTGACAGACAAGCGGATGCCAGGGTATGGAAAACAGCCCTAGGTATGTGCTTTTAGAGGAATCATCCCATCAACTCAACAACCACATTTAATGGTATAAGGACTGTTGAACTTCATTTTCTAGCAGAAAAGAAACTTGAAAAATGTATTTGAAAATTTCCTTGATCAGTCTCCTTTTTGAAATTCAGCATAACAGCTCGGAGTGGCTCCAAAGCAAAGCAAAAAATAATGCCAAATGAATTAAACAGCTGTGGCCAAATGGAAGGAGAAGGGCTACTGTGGCAGGATGACAGTCCATGGAGAAACACAGCCAGATAGGAACAGTAATTAGTAACTTTTCTGTACACATGAACCCACAAGAGCAGGCCCTTAAGAAGCAGTGCTATGGCAAGAAAAAGTGGATAAAATCTATAAGAACCCCTCTAGCACTAGATTTGTATTTGTTTAGGTTGCAGTCTTCATATGAGCTATATATTCTCTAGGATTCCTGGATGGGAAAATAACAGTGACTATGGTCAGATGTGAAAAGAGTCAGAAACTCAGAATAACCAGGGTGCCGGGGCTAGTAAGATTGTTGGGTTGGATTCAAGAAGGTTGGATGTTACAGGTGGTGATCCAAGTAGACACAGGGAGTGTGGAATGGAGGTCCTGCTGTTGGGGTGCCGAAAATCAGGCAGTAGGCATTACCAACCTTCATGTAATAATGATAGTAAGTGTATGCCAGGCCTGGTTCTAAGCAGTTTATTTGATTTGTCTCATTAATTTTGCTGTAATTCTGGGATATTAAGGTTGTCCCCACTTTACAGATGAGAAGACTGAGGCATGGAAAGTTTAAGTAATTTGTCTGGGGTCACACAGGAAATAAGTACCAGGGCCAAGTTTTGAACTTATGCTCTTAATTCTTAAACTGTCCTTCAAGCAGGCAAGTATCTTCAGAGAGACCTAGTCTAGAGTCTGGGGAGGACCACCTCAGAGACTGGTGGTGGAGGTCCATGTGTGAAGTCAGCTAGGAAGCATTTGGAATCAAGTGTTTGCTTACAGTGTAAACACACCGATTAACTCAGTACCTACAGGTCAGAGTTACTGTGGTCATCAGAGCTGAGTCCTGATCCATTTTCCTATGATTCTTTAGCTCTGCCCTCCTCTGACTGATGATAGATAGAGATGTGGCCACAACAATTCCATATCTCTTACTGGCACAGAATACTGGCTGGAAGAAGAGAAACAGCTGTACTCTGGTGCTGTCCCAGAGGAATAAGGAAGACCTTCCTCAGATGCTGAGAGCAAAACCTCTATCTATATCTCAGGACGCTGAACAGAGTCAGACACCATTGCTAGTCTAATCACTGACTAGGGTCGTGGGATTGCATGTGGACTGTCAGGAGCTGGGGTGGGACTAAACCTTTCTGAGTCACATGAAGCTGAGGGGGATACCTAAATAAAACTGGATACTTAAATACAATTACTGATCTCTGAGGGAAAGGAGCTTCCCAGCTGGCACTAGTAGTAAAACATGTGTCTGCCAATGCAGCAGATGTAAGAGACACAGGTTCAGTCCCTGGGTCAAGAAGATCCCTTGGAGGAGGGCATGGCAACCCACTCCAGTATTCTAACTAGAGAATCCCATGGACACAGAAGCCTGGTGGGCTGCAGTCCATAGAGGCACAAAGAGTCAGACATGACTGAAGTGACTTAGCACACAAGAGAAAGGAAGAGAGGTAGGAGTTGGGTGGTCCCCCAGAATGGCTACTCCAGAGAGGCTGTATGCTGGTCTGGGAGCTATGGATTATCTCATAAATCCAGGAGTCCACTTTCTAGAACTGGTAAATCTGGATAGAGCTTGGTTCAAAGCTCAGTAGCTTGGTTTGATATCTAGTTCTAGAATGGAGCTGTCAACAAGGTAAATTTGATGCTGTGCCATTTTCCTACCAGCCTAGAATTTCTTACCTCTCTTCTGCTGCAGAAAACTGGTTTGAGTCAGTGGCCTTGGTGAAGCACAGACAGAAGGTTAAGGGGACCTTCTTGAGACTTGAAGAGCCAAGAATCACGACAAAATGAGGTTGAACATTTAGTATGTCAAGTTGGCAGGTCTAGTCTACTTTGGATATATGTGTGTGTGTGTGTGTTAGTTACTCAGTCATGCCTGACTCTTGCAACCCCAAGGACTTTAGCCCACCATAGTCCTCTGTCTATGGAATTTTCCAGGTAAGAATACTGGAGTGGGTTCCCATTCCCTTCTCAAGCTACTTTGGATACCATACAGCATACTCTTTTCTATTTACTTTATTTCTCAAAATTTATTTTTATTATTGCCTTCTTAGGCTTTATTTACAGAGAAGGCAATGGCACCCCACTCCAGTACTCTTGCCTGGAAAATCCGTGGACAGAGGAGCCTGGTGGGCTGCAGTCCATGGGGTCTCTAAGAGTCGGGGACGACTGAGCGACTTTACTTTCACTTTTCACTTTCATGCTTTGGAGAAGGCAATGGCAACCCACTCCAGTGTTCTTGCCTGGAGAATCCCAGGGACGGGGGAGCCTGGTGGGCTGCCATCTATGGGGTCGCACAGAGTCGGACACGACTGAAGCGACTTAGCAGCAGCAGCAGCAGCAGCAGCAGGCTTTATTTACAAAGTGAAGTTTCTTTGACCAATTTTTTAAAGAGTTTTTTCCAAAACACAACTATGAGGTCAGTAAAATGTTTCTTTGGTCCCCACTGTTGTGCTTAGGGCAGTGGCAACTATAGTGTGCTACACTGCCATGCCTGCCTCCAGTGTCCATGGCAGACATTGGCCATTTATCATGGTCCTGTTTCCTGCTGAGCATGGTTGGAACTAGGGATTATTCTCTATTTATTGCCCTAGGCAGCCACTGCTGATCTGGCACAAGAAGTAGAAATTATTTCACATCCTTACTCGGGGAACTCTGTCTCTGAGAGGCAGCATGCGAAAGCAGAGGAATGTTCTAGAGCTATAAGTCAAGTAACCAAACTTTGAATCAGACATATTCGTGTCAGAGGGCTTGGGTTTGAATCCAGGCTTTGCCACTACTAACTTGGCAAATTAACTTACTTCTCTGAACCTATCTCCTCTTTTTAAAGTAAGATTAATGATACCAATTTCCTAGGCTATTGGTGATATTAAATGAGATGGAATGTGTACTGTTCTCATTGGATTGGGCAGCTCTCTAAATGTGAGTTCACACTGCCTTTCTATTAAAACCTAGACCAAGAAGACAATATGATAAACTTACTCTCAGTAACAGGCAAACATCAACATTTTAACAGGGAAGTACATTTAATTAAAAGAATTAATTGTTGTAGTGTTTTAAGTGTCAAAGTTTTGAGCTGGGGTTTCATTTGCCCCAAACCCCTCAGACCATCATTTTTTCTGCCTAAAGGACATGGCTTGATTTCAGTTTCTGTAATGTCAAACTTGGCAGAGACTAGTGTTTTAGGGAATTACAAAGGGAGGAGAATCCATAATCTTTGCCCTTGAGGAAGTCAAGCCAGAGGAACACAGTGACAAATAAATATACTGTAGAATACAAATAACTAAAGCCTGGAAATATACCCACATATACTAAATTATAGCTCCATAAATGTATTTACTTCTACAGTATCTGCATAGGCAGGCAGATCAATGGAACAGAATAGAATCTTAAGTAGGTCCAAATACTTCAGGGAATTTAGTGTATGATAAAGATGGCATTTTAAATCAGTGAAGAAAGAAATATTATTTAATAAGTGCTATTAAGACAACTTTTTAGGTATTTTAGAAAATTAGATTTCTGCTATAAAGACAAAATGCAGATGTGAAAATTTTATAAGGCATCATGGAAAAATTTTCTATAATCTTGGAGTAAGACCTTCTCATGTAAGAAGCAACCTAAGTAGATATTTAGAAACAAAAGGATTTTGCTATAAAAATTAAAGCTCCTCTATGGAAACACATGGTAATTAAAGGTAAAAGACAAAACTGTAAAATATATATATACATGTCCAATTGTATTCCATAGAGATTGTACCAACTTTTACTGTATCTGCACTGTATTTGCACCTGTACTCTCAAAATACAGAGTTCATATATGTCAACAAGAAAAATACAAAAAAAGATCTCAAAAAATAGGCAAAAGATAATGAGAAAGCAGTTTGGAGAGAGGAAAAATCTTTCTAAGCATATGGAAAATCTTCAGTTGCATTCATAATTAACACAAATTCAGATCATAATTTTTCACTTAATAGGCTGGTGATAGTTATTAGCATAAAATGTGGAAATTTACAGTGGATGATGTCGAAGGTACAGGCATATATGTGTGCACGAATGGTAAAAATTAGTACAACCTTTTTGGAGTGCAACTGGATAACACTATCAAAATTTAAAATGTGCAAATATTACAGTTCCTACTTCTAGGGATTTATCCTTTGGTTTGATTTGCATAAATATGCAGAGAAGTCTGAAGAAAAATGTTCATTGCACTATTATTTACAATAGTCAACAAAACAAAACAAAACCAGGAAGCAACCTAACATGTCCATTAGCAAGAGATTGACTAAAATGTTTCAATGCAATTCTATAATAAAATGTTACATAGCCATTAAAATGAGTGACTCTATACTGGCTAATTTGTATATTGTTAAGCAAAAGAAAAATCTGTTCTTAATGTCTACAGACATGTATTTATACAGAAGTGTTCTGGAAAGACATGCAAGAAACTGTTGACTGTGGTTACCACTTGGTAGTAACTCTGAAGGAGTAGAGTAGGAAGGAGAATCACTTTCCTTTGGAAACTTTATTGTACTATTTTCTGACCAAAATTTTGTTATTTTCATAATAAGTGGATGGTCTGATGGACGGATAAAGTGATAAGCAAATCGATTGCTTGGGAATTTTTTCAACCTCATTTCTTCTGTGCATACTTCACTTAGCAAATTCTGCATATCACCAAAAAAAAAAAAAAAAAAGAATGGATTCCTATAGTTCAGTTCAGTTCAGTCGCTCAGTCGTGTCTGACTCTTTGCGACCCCATGAATCACAGCACGCCAGGCATCCCTGTTCATCACCATCTCCCGGAGTTCACTCAGACTCATGTCCATCGAGTCCGAGATGCCATCCAGCCATCTCATCCTTGGTCGTCCCTTTCTCCTCCTGCCCCCAATCTCTCCCAGCATCAGAGTCTTTCCCAATGAGTCAACTCTTTGCATGAGGTGGCCAAAGTACTGGAGTTTCAGCTTTAGCATCATTCCTTCCAAAGAAATCCCAGGGTTGATCTCCTTCAGAATGGACTGGTTGGATCTCCTTGCAGTCCAAGGGACTCTCAAGAGTCTTCTCCAACACCACAGTACAAAAGCATCAATTCTTTGGCGCTCAGCCTTCTTCACAGTCCAACTCTCACATCCATACATGACCACAGGAAAAACCATAGCCTTGATTAGACGGACCTTTGTTGGCAAAGTGATGTCTCTGCTTTTGAATATGCTATCTAGGTTGGTCATAACTTTTCTTCCAAGGAGTAAGCATCTTTTAGTTTCATGGCTGCAGTCACCATCTGCAGTGATTTGGGAGCCCCCAAAAATAAAGTCTGACACTGTTTCCCCGTCTATTTCCCATGGATTCCTATAAGAGGATGAGAAACTGAAATAGTTCTGAGAAACAGGAAGCAAATGGATTCAGAGAGATTCACTAGAAAGGCATATGCAGTTTGGACCCATTTGGCAGTCTTCTCAGCTCACAGTCAATAGAAGGCAGTAGCAAAGGGGCCTTGGATCAGCTAGCCTGTGCCATCTGGGCTGGTCTCCTCTCCCCTAAGACTTACTTTTTTGTTGCAAATGGCTCAGTAGCTTCATGTCCCCACAGCAGATGAATTTACTGGGTGTTGGGTCTGCATAGGCAGAACAGTATTTTCAGTAGTTACCAAGACCAAGAGGGTCTGGTATTCATCTTCATGAAAAGAAATATATCAATATGTCCCACCAATCCCTGTGTCTCAACATTTCCACAATAATCTGTAGCAGGTTGGAGTAGAAAAGATCATACAACTGGCATTTTGAAAAACAAAGGTACACAAATAGCAAAGTCTTACCAAACATTTGATGAGAAGCATTTCTGTAAAAGTGAGCCATTAAATTCAATGATCAGAAGAGCTAAAATCCAAAGAGTTAATATAGCGAATAGAATATATCAAGTATAATTAATATCTTTAGAGATATGCAGTGGAATATTAAGAATATTGTAATCATGAATCATAAAACAATTAAAATATGTGTATTGAAATAAAGTTATGGTACAAATTTCCTTGAGTTTTCCTGGTGACTCAGTGGTAAAGAATCTGCCTACCAGTGCGGGAGACACAAGAGATGTGGGTTTGATCTCTGGGTCTTGAAGATCACCTGGAGAAGGAAATGTCAAATCATTCTAGTATTCTTGCCTGAGAAATCTCATGGATAGAGGAGCCTGATGAGCTATAGTCCATGGGGTTGCAAAGAGACATGACTTTGCGACTAAAAAAACACAAATTTCCTTAGTGTTATAAGTAGTTAATTTTCCCGTTAATTCATCAAGTACGTTGAATGTGTCATACCTTTTTGCCTTTTCATGGGGTTTTCAAGGCAAGAATACTGAAGTGGTTTGCCTTTTCTTCTCCAGTGGACCACGTTTTGTCAGAACTCTCCACCATGACCCATCCATCTTGGCTGGCCCTACACAGCATGACTCATAGTTTCACTGAGCTAGACAAGGCTGTGGTCCATATGATCAGTTTGGTTAGTTTTCTGTGATTGTGGTTTTCATTATTTCAGCCCTCTGATGGATAAGGACAAGAGGCTTATGGAAGCTTCTTGGTGGGAGAGATTGACTAAGGGGAAACTGAGTCTTGTTCTGATGGGCAGGGCCATGTTCAGGAAATCTTTAATCCAGTTTTCTGTTGACGGGCGAGCCTGTGTGCCCTCCCTGTTGCCTGACCTGAGGCCAAACTCTGGTGGAGGTAATGAAGATAATGGTGACCTCCTCCAGAAGGTCCCTTGCATGCACTGCTGCACTCAGTGCCCCCTACCCTGCAGCAGGCCGCTGCCGGCCCACGCCTCCACTGGAGACACCTGGACACTCATGGGCATGTCTGGGTCAGTTTCTTGTGCGGTCATTGCTCTTTTCTCCTGGGTCCTGGTGTGCAGAAGGTTTTGTTTGCGCCCTCCAAGAGTCTGTTTCCCCAGTTCTGTCTAAGTTCTGGTGGCTCTATGGTGGGGTTCATGGCCACCTCCTCCAAGGGGGCTTATTGCCAGACCCAGGTCTGCTGCACCCAGAGCCCCCTGCGGCAGGCCACTGCTGACCTGCACCTCCACAGGGAACACTCAGACACAGTTCTGGCTCAGTCTCCTTATGCCAAATTCAGACTTAGGTTGAAAAAGTAGGGAAAACCACTAGACCATTCAGGTATGACCTAAATCAAATCCCTTACAATTATACAGTGGAAGTGATAAATAGATTCAAGGGACTAGATGTGATAGAGTGCCTGAAGAACTATGGCCGGAGTTTCGTGACATTGTACAGGAGACAGGGATGAAGACCATCATAAGAGAAAGAAATGCAAAAAGGCAAATGGCTCTCTGAGGAGGCCTTACAAATAGCTGAGAAAAGAAGAGAAGCTGAAGGCAAAGGAGAAAAGGAAAGATATGCCCATTTGAATGCAGAGTTCCAAAGAATACCAAGGAGAGATAAGAAAGCCTTCCTCAGTGATCAATACAAAGAAATAGAGGAAAACAATAGAATGGGGGAAGTTTAGAGATCTCTTCAAGAAAATTAGAGATATCAAGGGAACATTTCATGCAAAGATGGGCACATTAAAGGACAGAAATGGTATGGACCTAACAGAAGCAGAAAATAATAAGAGGTGGCAAGAATACACAGAAGAACTAAACAAAAAAAGATCTTCATGACCCAGATAACCATGATAGTGTGATCACTCACCTAGAGCCAGACATTCTGGAATGTAAAATCAAGTGGGCCTTAGGAAGCATCACTATGAACAAAGCTAGTGGACGTGATGGAATTCCAGTTGAGCTATTTCAAATCCTAAAAGATGATGCTGTGAAAGTGTTATATTCAATATGCCAGCAAATTGGAAAAACTCAGCAGTGGCCACAGGACTGGAAAAGGTCAGTTTTCATTCCAATCCCCAAAAAAGGCAATGCCAAAGAATGTTCAAACTACCACTCAGTTGTACTCATCTCACAAACTAGCAAAGTAATGCTCAAAATTCTCCAAGCCAGGCTTTAGCAATACATGAACCATGAACTTCCAGATGTTCAAGCTGGTTTTAGGAAAGGCGGAAGAACCAGAGATCAAATTGCCAACATCCACTGGATCATGGAAAAAGCAAGAGAGTTCCAGAAAAACGTCTACTTCTGCTTTATTGACTATGCCAAAGCCTTTGACTGTGGATCACAACAAACTCTGGAAAATTCTTAGAGAGATGGGAATACCAGACCACCTGACCTGCCTCCTGAGAAATCTGTATGCAGGTCAAGAAGCAACAGTTAGAACCAGACATGGAACAACAGACTGGTTCCAAATTGGGAAAGGAGTATGTTAAGGCTGTATATTGTCACCCAGCTTATTTAACTTATATGCAGAGTACATCATGTGAAATGCCAGGCTGGATGAAACACAAGCTGGAATCAAGATTGCTGGGAGAAATACCAATAACCTCAGATATGTAGATGACACCACCCTTATGGCAGAAAGCGAAGAAGAACTAAAGAGCCTCTTCATGAAAATGAAAGAGTAGAGTGAAAAAGTTGGCTTAAAACTCAACATTCAGAAAGCTAAGATTATGGCATCCGGTCCTATCACTTCATGGCAAATAGATGGGGAAACAGTGGAAAGAGTGAGAGACTTTATTTTTTGGGCTCCAAAATCACTGCATATGGTAACTGCAGCCATGGAATTCAAATGCTTGTTTTTTGGTAGAAAAGCTATGACAAACCTAGACAGCATATTAAAAAGCAGAGATATTACTTTGCCAACAAAGGTCCATCTAGTCAAAGCTATGCTTTTTCCAGTAGTTATGTATGGATGTGAGGGTTGGACTGTAAAGAAAGCTAAACACTGAAGAATTTATTTTTTTGAACTGTGGTGTTGGAGAAGACTCTTGAGAGTCCCTTGGACTGCAAAGAGATCCAACCAGTCCATCCTAAAGGAAATCAGTCCTGAATATTCATTGGAAGGACTGATGCTAAAGCTGAAACTCCAATACTTTGGCCACCTGATGCGAAGAACTGACTCATTGGAAAAGACCCTGGGAAAAGGTGCCAGGAAAGATTGAAGGTGGGAGGAGAAGGGGACGACAGAGGATGAGATGGTTTGATGGCATCACTGATGTGATGGACATGAGTTTAAATAGTCTCCAGGAGTTGGTGATGGACAGGGAAGCGTGGTGTGCTGCAGTCCATGGGGTCGCAAAGAGTTGGACATGACTGAGCGACTGAACTGAACGTTAAATGTATTTAGTGTTCAGTACTGCTGGCTGTTGCTGAATCTAATAATGACACACTTTACTATTTGGAAAGTTTTTTTTTTTTCTCCTCAAAACATCCTTGTAGCATGAACAGGGCAGGGCAGCTTTTATTAAATCTCACCTTAGGAGATTTGCAGCCTGGGATAGGGTTAAATATTTTGCTTACAATGAAACAATCAGTGACAAGGCTGAGATTCACACTCAGGCTTTTCAATTTCAAATACATGGCACTTTGAAATCACACAGTATTTGTAAGAAATGTAATGCTTAGCCTACTTTCTACAGTGAAAGAGTCACTATGACTTTTTCTGAAAGCAGGGCACAGTAGCACCGAGAAGATGTGCGTGTGAGCGATGATTGGATTTTTGTTTTCTACTTGTATTTCTTAAACATCACCATAGGTACAAGACTCCTGGAGGCAGCTTCTATGTATACATAACAGCTTGGATTTATGATCTCAGGAAATAATATAGTAGAAAACTTAGTGACATGCTTTTACAAAAAGTTTTGTAGGTTGTCTCTTTCAGCCCGAAAGAAGTAGGTCATGAGAATGACCGCAGATTTATCAAGAAATTTAAGATTTTTATTTTTTATTCCAGCTGAAACTGCTTAACCCCAGATTTTGACAGTGATGCCATGAACTATGGCTAAGGAAAAGCTCCTGATCCCCCTGTGTCTGTTTGGGGACTTATTTTAAGACTGCAGCTCAAGTTTGCAAGGACATTGGGATAGCTGTCCAACCTGGTCACGAATGTTTTTAACCTCATGGACATTTTCCAGGAATAAAATAGTTTCCTCAGATTCTATTTGGATTCCAGGAGCTTGTAAATAGACCCAGCTTCTGCAGGTGAGGCAGTACAATGGATGAGTTTGGTACCATTGAACTGTAAAGTACCATGAAGAGTGTCTGAAACTTGAAATTAACTTTTTATTAGCATGACACAGCTGTGGGCTGTTTCATCTTGTCAGCAGCAAATTCCTGGTTCTCTCCCTTGCCTTTTCATAGACCTCACATTGGTTCACCTCCAGCTATTCCTAACGTCCTCACAGGCACTGTCCTGCTCCTTGTCAGCTTTTTCTAGTCCTACCGCTTCTTTATGTGGCTTTTTGATGTTTCAAAAGAAGCGTGGAATGTGATAGACCTTTCATTTTCAAATGTGCTTTTACTGGCTTTGATGCCCGTATCAGAGCAATAGCCTAGAAAGATTAGGTGAAGGAGAAATGGGAGACCAGCTCTCTCAAGGGCTGACTGTACAACCTCAGTTATGCTATATTTTCCTATCTATGTCAAGAATGTGGGTTAAACAATAAATCTTCACTTCCTCCAGATTTTGCTTGCCACCTGCCAGGTTTGTTGCCTAGACACCTGACCAAATACAGACCTCCGGTGGTCAGACTGGCACCAGATCTGAAATGGAACAATCCTTGCTTTAGTAGAATTCCTGTGTGCACATGCTGCACTGCTTCTCTCTTCTGAAACATTAGGGCTAGGTAGGCAATTCATGCTTTGTTTACTATATCCCTTACCTATCTCCACTGGACCACCCAAATAGGTATCTTGCTTTGGCCTGTGAGTATTTAAAGCCATGACCTCCTGAAAGAAGTAACCTGAAACAGCTGAGAATGCATGAATATTTGCTCTGTGATGCAGTTTCAATTTCTGGAACATCATGTTTTGAATTGCAGTGGAAACAAAAATCCTCTTTATGGCACTCAGGACATTTTGTTCTCAAAAGATTTGATGAGCTTAGATGCTATACAAGGTCCCTTGTAAATTATGATAGAGCAGCAAAAAAATAAAAATTCGACCTAAATTGGACATGTTTCCGGCTTTAATATATCCAGTTATTTGAAATTTCTGTGACTTTTAGTGGCTTGGGAAAGAAAAGTATTGGACGCTGCCTTGTGGAACCATGTTAAGTTAATGACAGTGAAAAAAGGTCTTTGGTCTTTCTTAAAGGATATAAGGATGTCTGCATTAACACCATTTAAACGTTATTTGAATAAGTGTATTCTCACACAATAAATTCACCAAAAAGTCAAGTTCACAATTAAAACTTGAAGCAAAATCAATGGGCCAAAATTAATGCAAGGATAACAGGGTTTTGATTGTCTCATGTATAGATTTGAACCATCACCATGTTAGGTTATCCCAAATTCATTGAACATTCTTGTCACCTTGAGAATGATGGTTCATTTGTCTCGTCGGAACCTAAAAAGAATATATATCAGACAAGTTAAATGAAAGTGAAGTCGCTCAGTCATGTCCGACTCTTTGCAACCCCATGGACTGTAGCCTACCAGGCTCCTGCATCTGTGGGATTCTCCAGGCAAGAATACTGGCGTGGGTTGCCATTTCCTTCTCCAGGGGAACCTCCCGACCCAGGAATCAAACCCCAGTCTCCTGCATTATAGGCAGACGTTTTACTGCTTGAGCCACCAGGGAAGTCCAAGTTAAATGAAAGCACAATCTAATTACCTAGGGAAAATATACTCCATTTATTCAAATTACTCTTCTGTTCTCCAGGCATTCTGAGTGAGAATACGATATAAAATTGAGATGAGAGTTTTGTGATTCCTTTACTCCTTCATGAAGCTCTTCTAAAAGTGTTAATTTGGTGAATATGTGATGTTAAAAATGATATAGACTTAATAAACGTACCCGGGAAATGTTTCAGCACCTACTGTGAATTAGAGCAGACTTGATTGTGAAGAGTACAGTTCTTCAGAAAATACCAGCAATAGATTTCCCAGGGCAAGCTCCTTTCCTCATCTAGATGGTTCTTCCCTTCCTGATTAAGGCTACTTAATCCAACTAATCCTAATCTAATCCTCTGAGTGCTTGTATTCTTGTCTGTGAGGCATACAGCTAATGTATATATATTTTTGTTAGATATTTCTAAGAGTTGTCTTTAAATTCTGTCTTCAGAACCAAGTTTCTCTTTTATGGCTCATTGTACAGTAGGTATAATAGGCTTTAAAGAGTTAGGCACAGAGATTTTACAACTGAAAGTCTTTGGCCATTCACCTTGTGGAGTTAGTGATACAGAATATGAAATAAAACACTAACTATGGAGAGGAATATCAATTGCAAATGTTCAACTCTGAAAAATATGGAGTCAATTATACATTTGGGCTTTTGGTTTCAGACTATTCCATGTTTAACAAGTGAGTTAGCCTGTTTTCACTAAGTGCTTCTAGGAATTCTCCCATAAGAAAAACACAAAATTCAGAATATAAGAGAATATGACACTGGGTAGAACCCAGAGGTCAAATATTTAAAACTGAGAATTAGCTAATTGAAAAATGGTTCAATAAATTCCATTTAGAATTCTGCCCTTGAGATGTGGCTCATTCCATACATATACTTTGAGTATTTCAGGTTATATGTTGGGAAATGACATTGACTTTCAACTCTAAAAGCAAATGTTCCTTTAAGCCATGCAGTGATTTTGAAGAGTGTGCCTAGTATTTTGAGGGCTTCCTTATATATATTTTTATGTCTTTTTAAAAAGTTATCAGTATTCTCATTATGGATAATTCAAACTTCAATGCAAAATATGCAAAGCAAAATGCTGTTTCTCACTTCTGCCTTCCATCCTTCTCTCCCAGAGGTGACTCAGAACTAGTGTTGCATGTTCTTGTATCTTTTTTTCTATGTGTTAATATGGATTTATGCACATTATGCTACATGTATACTTTCACATAGAGACAGATGCATATTTTTAAAATACGTGGGTTTAAGTATGCAAGTTCTGTGACTTGCAGCTTGCCTTTCTTGCCCCTTACACTGTGCCATTTTTTCTGTATTGGTCCTTCTAGGTTCATGGCATTCTTTTTTAATGGCTGTATAGTATTCCATGGGAATACTATATGCACCTTAATTTATTTAACCACTTCATTTTTGATGGCAATTAAGTTTGCTTTTCCTCTTTTAAAGCTACTTGAAACAATGACAAATAAACATCAATGTATGTATATCTTTGTTTACATAGAGGATTTCTTTGAGATAGATTCCCAGAAACAGAATTGCTGGATCAAAGGGCATGTACACTTCAAGACTGGATAAATATGGCTGGGGTTAATATTCAGATGACGTGTGTAGGGAAGAGGGTACTGGCAGGATATTGTCAACTGGTTATAGCTGGTATCTGCTTTGATCAGCCAGGGCCTTTGCCACACTGGATATTAAATTCTTTGAATTTCATCCCTGAAATTGCCTTCTAAAAAATTGCATTAATTTACATTCCTCCCTTTAAAAGTGCACAAGAATGCCTGACTTTTGCCTTTCTTACCCACATTTAGTATGTCTTTTTTGCCACTGCAAATCTGAGAGGTGAAAAAATAGGACTGTTAACTGCTCAGTGGGTATAAAGTTAAATTTTTCAACATGAGTAAGATCTAGAGATCTGCTGTGTAACATTTTGCCCATAGTATTGTGCATTGAACTTTGTAGTTTCCTGATTATCAGTGAGGTGGTCATCTTTTATAAGTTTATTGGTCATTTTTGGTTCTTCTGGGAATTGCCTATTAATTTGATACGTTTATTTTCTACTGGGTTGTTTGACTTTCCTTAACTGATGGCAAGTCATTTTTATACACTACAGATATTAAGCCTTTGTAGATCCGTTTTGGATGTTTTCTTTCTTTCTGTCAGTCACTTGCCTCCAACTTTGTTTCTGAAGTCTTTTGTTGTTATATAAAAAAAAAAACTTTTAATTTTTAAAAATAACTTTCATTGAGATATGATTGACATATTAAAAGCTATGTATATTTAATATATACAACTTGATGATTTTGAAGATAAATATACACTTGTGAAACCATCGCCATTCTCCGTGCCATAAACATATTCATCACCTCCAAAAGTTTTTACATGTCATCTCTATTAATTATTATAATAATCATTAGTGATAAGAATATACTATATATCCTATTAAGCAAGTTTTTAAATATACAATATAGTGTTCTTGACTATAGGCCCTGTGGTATAGTATGGTATATCTCTAGGATTTATTCATTTTGCAAAACTGAAACTTTGTGCCCTTTGACTAATATTTCCCTTTCTCTCTGCTCTCAGCCTTTGGCCATCACTGTTCAACTTTCTACTTCTATGATTTTGGCTATTTTAGAGTCCTCATGTAAGTCCTCATATAGTAACTGCCCTTCTGTGTCTGGCATCCATGTTATTACAAATAGCAGAATTTTCCTTTTTTTTTTTAAGGCTAAATATTATACCAGTGTATGTATGTATACAATCACATTTTCTTATCCTTTCATTCACTGATGGACATTTAGTTTGCTTCCATACTTTGGTGATTGTGAACAATCCTGCAGTGAACATGAAATGCAGATAAACCCTCAAGATTCTAATTTCAGTTCCTTTGGATATGTAACCAGATGTGAAATTGCTAGATCATATGTAATTCTGTTTTTAATTTGTTTAGGAACCTCCATACTGTTTTCCATAGTAGCTGAATCAATTTACATTCCTACCAATATTGTACTAGGATTCCCATTACTTCAAATCCATGCAAACACTTGTTATTTTTGTTTTTTCAATAATACCCCCATAACAGGGGTGAGGTGATATCTCATTGTGGCTTTGACTTGCATCTCCCTGATGATTAGTGATGTTGAACACCTATTCATGTACCTATTGGCTATTTGCATGTCATCTTTGGAAAAATATCTGTTTTGGCCCTTTGCCCAAGTTTTGTTTCCCAGATGGCACTAGTGGTAAAGAACCCACCTGCCAATGCAGGAGACGTGAGAGATGCGAGTTTGATCCCTGGGTCAGGAAGACCCCCTGGAGGAGGGCATGGCAACCCACTCCAGTGTTCTTGCCTGGAGAATCCCATGGACAGAGGAGCCTGGAGGGCTGCCGTCCACAGGGTGGACAGAGTTGGACACAACTGACGTGACCTAGCATCCATGCAGCATACCCCATGTTTTACTTTTTTTTCTACTGAGTTATAGGAATTTTCTATATATCTTGGATATTAACCCTTTATCATGGGTATGAATTATAGATAGTTTCTTTTCATTTTATTGATTGCATTTGCTATACAACAACAAAAGTACCCAAAAAGGAAGTTAAGAAAACAGTCCCATTTACAATAGCCTAAAAATCAAATTACTTGAGAATAAACTTAAAGTGACTTATTACATTGAAAACTACAAAACATGGGTGAAAGAAATGAAAGAAGACATAAATAAATGGGAAGACATTACATGTTTATGGTTTGAAAGAATTAATATTGTGTAGATGTTTATACTACCCAAAATTATCTACCTATTTATATAATCCTTATCAAATTTTCAATGGTGATTTTTACAGAAAAAAAAAATTCTAAGACTTGTGTAGACCCACAAAAGACTGAATAGTCAAAGCAATTTTGAGCAAGAAGAACAAAGATGGAAGCATCACATTTTCTGATTTCAAAATATAATAATGCAGCAATCAAAACAATATGAAACTGGCATAAAAACAGACACACAGACCAATGGAAAAGAATAGAGTCCAGAAATAAATCCACACATATATGGTCAACTGATGTTTGTCAAAGATGCCAAGAATACACAGTGAGGAAATGATGCTATTAATGGTTTCTTCAATAAATGGTGCTGGTAAAACTGGATAGCCACATGCCAAAGAATGAAAATTGATCCTTTTCTTACATCATACAAAAAATTAACTCAAAAGGGATTAGAGACTTAAAATAAGACCTAAAAGCAGAAAACTCCTGGAGAAAAAGATAGGGAAAACCTTCATGCAGAGTGGTATTAGTTTCTGGTGTACATCAAAGTGTTTAAATTATATATATATATATTTAATATTCTTTTCCATTAGGCTTTATAGGGTATTGAGTATACAATAGCACCTTATCTAATAGTTTGTATCTGCTAAATACAAACTCCTAATTTACCCCTCCCCTATTCTTATTCCCCTTTGGTAACCTTAAGTTTGTTTTTTTGTGTCTCTGAGTCTGTTTCTGTTTCATAAAAAAGTTCATTTGTGTCATATTTTAGATTTCAATATAGTATCATAATGCCATATAATATATGGTGTTTTTCTTTTTCTGACTTGGGCTGAAGAGCACAAGCTGGAATCAAGATTGCTGGGAGAAATATCAATCACCTCAGATATGCAGATGACACCACCCTTATGGCAGAAAGTGAAGACGAACTAAAATGCCTCTTAATGAAAGTGAAAGAGAAGAGTGAAAAAGTTGGCTTAAAGCTCAACATTCAGAAAACGAAGATCATTGTATCTGGTCCCATCACTTCATGGGAAATAGATGGGGAAACAGTGGAAACAGTGTCAGACTTTATTTTGGGGGGCTCCAAAATCACTGCAGATGGTGATTGCAGCCATGAAATTAAAAGATGCTTACTCCTTGGAAGAAAAGTTATGACCAACCTAGATAGCATATTCAAAAGCAGAGACACAACTTTGCCAACAAAGGTCCATCTAGTCAAGGCTACGGTTTTTCCAGTAGTCATGTATGGATGTGAGAGTTGGACTGTGAAGAAAGCTGAGTACCGAAGAATTGATGCTTTTGAACTGTGGTGCTGGAGAAGACTCTTGAGAGTCCCTCGGACTGCAAGGAGATCCAACCAGTCCATCCTAAAGGAGGTCAGTCCTGGGTGTTCTTTGGAAGGAATGATGCTGAAGCTGAAACTCCAGTACTTTGGCCACCTCATGTGAAGAGTTGACTCATTGGAAAAGACTGATGCTGGGGCAGGAGGAGAAGGGGACGACAGAGGATGAGATGGCTGGATGGCATCACCAACTCGATGGACATGAGTTTGAGTAAACTCTGGGAGTTGGTGATGGACAGGGAGGCCTGGTGGGCTGCAGTCCATGGGGTCGCTAAAAGTCGGACATCACTGAGCGACTTCACTTTCACTTTTCACTTTCATGCATTAGAGAAGGAAATGTCAAACCACTCCAGTGTTCTTGCCTGGAGAATCCCAGGGACGGGGGAGCCTGATGGGCTGCCGTCTATGGGGTCGCACAGAGGCAGACATGACTGAAGCGACTTAGCAGCAGCAAAGAGTCGGACATGACTGAGCGACTGAACTGACCTGAACTGATACTTAGTATGATCATCTATAGGTCCATCCACGTTGCTACAAATAGTAGTATTTCATTCTTTTTTTACCTATACCATTTCCTGAATGATTCATTTCGCCCACTAAGTTGAAATAACGTGATTATAAATCTTACAAATAAAATCCTCATGTATGTGTGGGTATACTTCCAGACTCTAGTCTGTTGCCTTGTTTTTGTATTTTGCATGATACCAGACTGTTTTACTTCATAGAATGTTTTAAAATGTTTTGTTGTCTATAAGGTGTTTCCTAATTCGGGACTTCAGTGCCTAGCTCAGTTTCAGGTACATGAGACAGGGGTTCTTAACCCAGAGTTAATGGCTCAGAGAATCTGTGAAGTCCCTAAAACTGATAGTATTTCATGTGTTTGAGAGTATGTGTATATGTCAACATGTATATGTCATTTTTCTAGGAAGAGGGTCCATCAGATTTCTTCAGATTTTGAAAGTAGACCGTCACCCTCAAAAGGAGGGTAAGCCTTCCTGATGGAGATGTTGAACAAGAGTTTGTTGAATGGAATTGACAATATCTCTTTGAATGATTAATTTTTCCTCAGGCTGACATAATTGATGACTAATATGTGTGTAAGAGGGGATAAAACCAAAGTAGCTCATTTAGATGAGAGAAAGAGATGTTCATTGATAGCTTTAATTGCATCTTATTCTAGTTTCAGTGGTAACTGATGTGTATTTTAGAATAGAGCAGGCTAAAAATACTAGCACATGTCAAATATCCATTATAGAACAAAACTTTGTTTTGTATTTAATATAGAGTCCCTGATAATTGACTTTGTTCTTTTCCCCACTTAGTGTGTGGACTAAGAGAATTGATTATTTTGATTGACTTAACTCTGTTCTAGATGAATAGAGCAATCCAACTGGCTTTTTCCACCACTTCATGGATTGAATGAACTGGCTATTTTGGTCCTGTGAGAAAGCCTCACTGTCTTTAATCCATATCTTTCCTGTTGGAGTATAGTCTATTTTGGAGTTTCAGTGCAGCAACATTTGAATTTTGTGTCAGTGAGTTTTCTGGTTTCGTTGCCTTGGGACAATCTCCCTATCTATACTCCAGTGATTCAAAATTGTCTGGTCAGTCTTGGCTTTTTCATAGTGTGCTGCTGCTGGGTGTCATTCAGTCTTCCTTTGTAGAGTGTCTGAAAAATTAGTGGTTGGGGTAAAAAGTGAGAAGATAATTAGAACAAACAAATCAAGTAAATAAGTTCTGCAAGGTACTCTCCCGAATGAATTCTTTATTAATATTACATATCTAAATGTAATTTATCAGTTATTTCATTTAAATTAAAAACTAATTCATTTAAATTAAAATTTATTGTTAAATGCTAACACCAATACTAACGTCTAGTAAAGAGAATTTAAAATATGCAATGAGTTTGTTGACCATGTACCAGACGGAACTGGTCATATTTAAGTGTTTTGTGCTGTGCTTAGTCACTCAGTCGTGTCTGACTCTTTGCAACCTCGTGGACTGTAGCCCACCAGGCTCCTCTGTCCTGGGGATTCTCCAGGCAAGAATACTGGAGTGGGTTACCATGTCCTCCTTCAGGGGATCTTCCTAACCCAGGGAGTGAACCAAGGTCTCCCGTATTGAAGGTGGATTCTTTACCATCTGAGTCACCAGGGAAGCCCAAGAATACTGGAGTGGTAGCCTATCCTTTCTCCCGGGGATCTTCCCGACCGAGGAATTGAACTGGGGTCTCCTGCATTGCAGGTGGCTTCTTTACCAGCTAAGCTACCAGGGAAGCTTTTACAATAAAAGTGAGATGAAGGTACAGAGGTGTCCCATATACCCCTCGCCTCCACATATGTATAACCTCCCCCATAATTGACATCATTCAGAAGAATGGTACTTTTTTTTTTTTAACCAAGGAAGAGCCCACATTGACTCATCATAGTTATCAAAAGTCCATGGTTTACCTTAGGGTCCGTGCTTAGTGCTGTATATTTTATGGATTTGGACAAAGGTATAATGACATACATCCATTGTTATAACATCATACAGAATATATTAATTCTCCTAAAAATCCTCTGTCTTCCACCTATTCATGTTGCCCTCATGCCACTGATCTATTTGTTGTCTTTATAATTCTTTCTTTCTTTTCCAGGATGCCATATAGTTGGAATCATATAGGATGTAGCCATTTCAGATAAGCTTCTTTAACTTCTTTCCTCATAGCTCAGTTGGTAAAGAATCTGCCTGTAATGTGGGAGACCTGGGTTCGATTCTTGGGTTGGGTAGCTCCCATGGAGAAAGGAAAAGCTACCCACTCCAGCATTCTCGTTTGGAGAATTCCAGGGGGTCACAAAGAGTCGGACACGACTGAGTGACTTTCACTTCACTTCTTTAACTTAGTAATACACAGTTAAGGTTCATCCATGTCTTTTCATGACTTGATAGCTCATTTCTTTTTTTTAGTTCTGAATAATATTCCATTGCTTGAATGTACTGCAGTTTAACCACTTACCTACTGAAGGAAAGTAGGTGAATGGTTAAATTTTGGTGGCTGCCAAGTTTTGGTGATTATGAATAAAGTTACTGTAAATATCCATTGCAAGGTTTGGTGAGGATAAAAGGTTTCAGCTCTTCTGGGTAAATACAAAGAACAATGAATTCCAGATTCTATGGTAAGAGTAAGTTTAATTTTGTAAGAAACCACAAAGCTATCATCTTCTGAAGTGGCAATACTGTTTACGTGCCTCAGCAGTGTATTGCTCCACTAGCAGTGTTCATATCCTCACAATTATTTGGAGTTGTCGATGTTCTGGATTTTGGCCCTTCTATTAGGAGTGTAGTAGCATCTTGTTGCTGTTTTAATTTGCATTTCCCTGACCACAAGTGACGTGAAGCTTTTTTCGCATGCTTATTTGCCATCTGCATCTTCCTTGGTGAGGTGTCTGTTAAGGTCTTTGTCTCATCTTGTTGAATTTTAGAGAGTTCTTAGTGTATTTTAGATACCAGTCCTTTATCAGATGTATCTTCTGCAAATGTTTTCTCCCAGTCTGTGGTTTGTCTTCTAATTCTCTTGACATGGTATTTTGCAGGGCAGACATTTTTGTTTTAATGAAATCCAGTTTATTCATTCTTTCATTAATTGTCTTTGGTGTTATATTTAAACACCAAAACAAGGTCATCTAGATTTCCTCCTACGTTATCTTTTAGGAATCTTATATCAAGAGGTTTGAATTTTACATTTAGACCTTTGGATCCATTTGAGTTAATATTTGTGATGGGTGTAAGTCTGTGTCTAGATTTATTTTATTTTTTAATTTTTTTGCATATGGATGTCCAGTTGTTCTAGCACCATTTGTTGATGAGACTATCTTTGTTCCATTTTCTTTCTTTTTTTTTTTTTCGGTCAAAAGTCAGTTGACTATATTTATGGGTGTCTATGTTCTTTTCAGATTCCTTGTTCCTTTCTATAGTCAATGCTGAGCCAGATATGATGTTCTCCTGGAATCCACCTGTCAATCAGTTTTGTAGGAGAAAGCAAGAAACAAGTAGATCAGCGATCTTTCTACTTGAACTCAGGGACCCAAAAGATATTAGAGGGAATGTCTAGTGTCATTTATTTTACAATATCACAAACTAATAAAACACTATTTTTGGACTTTTTTCTCTTCTGTTTTTTCTCTGTTGATGTTTTCTTGGTGATGTTGACTCTGGCATGGCAAATATTTTCTCCCAGTCTGTAGCTTGTCTTTTAATTATCTTGACATGGTATTTTGCAAAGCAGACATTATAGTTTTAATGAAGTCTCAGTTTATTAATTCTTTCTTTCATAGATTTTCTTTGGTATTACATTTAAACACCATAATGAGGTCATCTAGATTTCCACCTATGTTATCTTTTAGGAGTTTTATAGCAATAGTTTTGAATTTTACATTTAGGTCTATGGATCCATTTGAGTTAATTTTTATGAAGGGTATAAGTCCTTGTCTAGCTTATTGATTCTTTCTTTCACAGATTTTCTTTGGTGATATGACTTAAATCATACCAAAAGAAGCTGGAGGGAATTGGGTATTATCTTACAATAGATCTGTCAAAAATGAGATCCCTTTTTATTATATCTGAAAGTTTTAAAAGTTATTATAAATATCCCTAATCAATTATTAGGTTTAAATAGTAAATTCCTTTGTTCTATACTTTGTTTCATTCATTATGTTAGGTACTATGTAGTGAAAACCAAGTTTTGGCTTGAATAATTTTAAGAAAGTGACGTTCACCTTAAAATTTGTTCTAGTGATAGGGCTCAAGTATTAAGATGCAAGGAAGAGCAGACGTTTAACATATTGTGAAGACCCTTTGGGAATGTCTCTTCTTCCAATCCCATTTGATTGCAAAGTCCTCAAAGTTAGGGACTTGTGTCACGTCCTGTATCTCAAACACCTGGCTCAAATTCTGGTAAATATTTGATGTTCAGTAAATACTTAAAGGACTAGAAGAGTAAAATAAACAATAAATGAAAGAATTTCCTCAGAGAGATAAAATATACCAGAATCACCCTTAAGTTCTTGGAAGTAATTACTTTATGTCAGGAGTGGGAGCTGCCACCTGTGTTATTTTATTGTATCTTAATTTCATGTTATAAAAAAACTAGAATTCAGTGAGTTTAAATGACTTGGTATCATAGGGCAGAGCTGAGATTTAAACTCAATGTGTTTCTCATGGTTACTGGAACTCCAGTAGTAGAGATTTAGACTCGAAACTTTAGAGAGGAAGGAAGGAGGAAGCAAATTATACCTGAGCCATCACTAAAATAGAATAATCTTGGCATATTTGAATGAAGCAGGAAGCTGACAAGAAACATAAGTGTTATCTCTGGTGCAGTAATCTAAGTACCAGTGAGATGCTTTGAATGGCACACTCTCACCTCTTCCTTCCCATCTTTCTTCCCTCCACACGCTGCTTATTACATTTCTGTTTATACGTACAGTGATGAGTTAACTGAATTTTCTGCAGTATCTAATTCCTTGTGCCTTGATTTACTTTACTGCTTATGAGAAAGAGAAAGTACAATTTCTTGTAAACTAAGAACTATCAGAATGGACCTAAGGAGCAATAGGATGGAAAGATAATAGGTAATAGTGGGAGGAAGATATAAATGATCTTTGAAAACAAAACTGAATTAAGAGTCTTTATTAATTCCTGATTACTAAGAAATTAGAAACTGGGTATTCCATTTCTAATTCTCTACATCCTACATAGAGTGAATTTGAAATCCACTATCTTTTTTTAATTTCACAAAACCATTGTTCTTCCCTCATCCACACTCCCAGAATTGATTGCTTTGTTATTTTCCCCTTCAAAGTGAAAGCATTTTTGCATTCACCCTTCAAGGCTTTTGATATAGGGTTTGTCTTCTAGAGAAATTTGAGCAGAAGGGATACCTAAAAACTAAGTTTAACAAGCCAAAGCAGAGGCAAGAGTGAAAAAAAAAATGGTTATGGAAATCATGTTCATATAAGCTTCTATTTTTTTATACAAGTAACCTTTCCTGTGGCTAGAGTACCATGGTTCAGCATTTTCAGATGTAAATATCTTTTCCTGACCCTGGCATAAATAAGTTTTGGAAAGCACAGAGATACATTTGGCTTTAAAATAAGTGACCTCTCATTTAAAGGGCTCACTGAAAGATGCAGTGGAAGGGGGAATGAGTATGAGAAGTGGTGATGATGATTATTTATCAGGCTTCTCGCAGGTCCCCATTGGCGTCTGGGAGCCTGACTGTCTCTGCACTTGCGACATTAATCACTTCCTCTTTTAAATTCAGGAGCTTGGTGTATGGGGTCGAAGGCAAGGTAAAACAACAAAAAGTCAATTATGGTAAATACCCTTCTGATAGTAAGTTAGAGGTAGTTCTGTGATGATTTTGGCATCAGTCATTAAAAACACTCTGCTTTCAGTTTATAACTTTGCGTATATTTATCATCTCTATTTGTAAAAATCTGTGCCTGCTAATGTGATGAGCTACACAGTTCTTATTCTCCTTAGAGTTATTTGGAATGTAAATATGCATGACTCTGGAGATAACAAATACTGTGTTTATATGAGAGAGATGCTTTTATCAAGAATCCAGAGATACTTGCCTGAAGGTGATCTCTGGTTTTTCTGCTTATACCGTCAACCATTCTCAGGTTTATCTACCATATATAGACTTTGGCCCTTTCAAGAATACAGTATGAATCTGTACACATTTCCCTCTTTGCACACTTTTATTTCTCTTCAGAATAGAAGAAAAAATGGAAACTCAATTTTGTGTAAGTAAATCTAGTATCAGGAAGTCAGAACAGGGAATGGTTTCTAGTATTTTCAGAGGTAAGGACTTGCAACATCAACAGATTTCACCATCTCTCTAATCATGACAGAAAGCTGCTAGACATTCTGTAACATATTCAAGACATGTCTGTCATTTTCAGGTTTCATGAATTTGAACAACTGCAGTACACACATGGGTGGCACAGATTCGGTCTATGAGCAATGTGACTCCAAACAGCCTTCTCCCTCCCACAGTCAGGACACCCAGCTCCACAGCTGCCTCCTCTCTTGGACATGCCCAGCCCTCTCCTGCTCGGGGGGCCCTTGCATTTACTCTTCTTGGAATTCTTCCCTGCAAGATCTTCCCAAGACTGGCTCTTCCTTACTGTTCTGGATTCAGCTCAGATGTTTCCCACACAAAGAACCTTTCCCACACAAAGAACCCTTCCTACGGCCATACCATCTAAAACAGTACTCCCGTCCCTCCCTCGGCCCCCCCTTTCTTCCACTCACTCACTGTTGCGTTACCTTCCCTGTTTTTCAATAGCACTTACTGCAACCTGGTGTTACATTATGCATAGGCTGTACTCCTTTGCTGGACTAATTCTTTATGAGAGTGGAGACTTTGCTGGACTTGTTTCTGTAATATCCACGAGTACTCCTGATAAGGTACTCATTATATGTTTGTGAAGGAGTAGAAGAGAATATGTACCACTGGGTGTTTCAGCATACAAACAGGGACACATTGGCTTAGATTTTTCCTTCCACATACTCAAAATCGACAAATGGGTTGGATTACTGGATATTTAATGAATGTTATCCTGTTCTCTCAGAATTTTTAATGATATCCCAAAGTTGACAAAATGTTTTGCAGAGATTTTATATTGATCGTTTCCCTATAAAACGATCAATCCTGCATAACTGTCTCCAGCCCATGTAAGTAAAGGGATCCACCTGTGTTGAGAGAACAGTGGCTAGGGAGAGGGGAGAGAGGCTTCTCCTCCAAGGCAACTGAGGGGGTGTTCTTCTTTACCATCTGAGCCACCAGGGAAGTGTTCTTAGAGCTTCTCTGGTGGCTCAGATGGTAAAGAATCTGCCTGCAATGCAGGAGACCTGGTTCAATCCTTGAGTCAGGAAGATTCCCCTGGAGAAGGGAATGACAACCCACTCCAGTATTCTTGCCTGGAGAGTCCCATGGACAGAGGAGGCTGGCGGGCTGCCGTCCATAGGGTTGCAAAGAATCCTACATGACTTAGTGGCTAACACACATAGCCCCCTAGCAGGGGACTCCTGCATCTGGCTTCCAGCCTGGAGGCTTGCTCAGCCACAAGTTGTATTTTCTGAGGCTGGTGTATGTATTGCTACTAAAGCAGAGAGCTGGGGAATTCTTTTGAGATCCTGATAGGAGATCCCTGGAGTCTGAAGGCCCAGAAACTGGCGACTCTCTCAGGGAGAAGTGTGACTGCTGGGGTTGGCTAGGGTTACTTTTACTTCTGAACAGGGTGAACCTTAGTGAATTTCTCCGGGCCAGTGGAACCAAGATAGGAAGCCAAACGAACACCATCTTTAAAAAAGTCTCATCCAAGAGAATTGCCTAGAGACCTGGGGCTCCCAGTAGAAAGATGCAGCAGAGGGTTAATTGCTGGAGGGCAAGTCGAGGGTGTACTACCAACATCAGAGAGTGATACAGAGTGGGGAGTGGAAGCTGTTAAAAACCACTGAGGTTCCCACTTTAAGGAGACACACCTGTGGATGCTTGCCACAACAGAGGGGACTCAATAGTCAAGGGACAATGACATGGCACCAGCTAAGAAAGACCTTGCAGCTTCTGTTCTTACCCATCCTGGCAGAGTAAATGAAGAAGAGAGGGAAAGAGCAGATCTCATATCTCACTCTTAGTCTAGGGCAGCACTTCTCAACTGTACTCACTGCTGCTCCCTCACAGAGCCATTTCTAACTTTTTGCATGCAATTGTGAGTTGTTGATGCGACAGGTACACTATAAGCTTATATACTGTGGCCCTTTGGAGGATCCACAAACTACTGGGTCATCTAACACTTGTTTTCATCCCTTGAGAAGTAATTTTCATCCCCTTGGAGGCAATATCATGCCTGTTAAGAGTGCATGGTCTAGAGCGGTGGCTCTTAACCAAGAGGGATTTTCCTCCCAGGGGGGAATCTCCCTGACATTTGGCAATATCTGAGTTTTTGGTTATCACAACAGGAGGAAGTGCTACTGGCATGAATTGTGTAGAGGCCAGAGATGCTGCAAAACATCCTACGATGCACAGATCAGCCCCCACAGCAAAGACTTGTCTGATTCAAATTACCGGAAGTGCTGAGGTTGAGAAATCCCCCGTTAGAGTCTAGAATTTCTAGGCTTAACATCCAGGGAAAGACTTATGCTGAAAGGAGGGGAGAAACTTTGAATAGCTCAGAGATAAATCCATTGGAATTGACTAGAATTTTTAAAAGCCTGAGTGATTGAAAAGGTATGGGGTCTGAACCCAGAGCTATCATGAGGCAGATTATTGGATGGAATGAGCCAGAAGGCAATGGGGGAGAATAAAACTGTCTCCTGATTGCACCCTCCTGAGCTTACTTTTGAATCAGTTGGTTAAAGTTGTAACAAAATGGGTTTGTAAGTTAGTGGTTTGGAACTCCTCGCTAAGGCAGCATATGGGTATTAGGTCCTCAGACCAGCTCAGTGAGCTCACCCTTTAATGCATGTAAACGATTTTACTGATGGACTGTGGCATGTGGCCGCTGTCGGTGGCCATGTCTGGCAGAATGGGAACATGGTTTTCTACCATTCCAGTTCTAATTGTGGACAGTGTCTCCTGGGACTGACGGCAGGTAGGGACAGTAGTCATGTGGGCAAGGACAAGTGTCATAGGGATAGGATGGAAGGAATTAGACCTTCTGTGGAGGAGAGGTTGTTTTGCTTCCAAGACAGCTCCCTCCTTCAGAACTCTCACTGGCCTTTCTAAGAGGTTTATGTGTAACATAACATGTAACACATCCAAGGAAAAAAAAAAGAAAGCTTCTAAAGTAGGAATACATTTGACTTTGCACCAGAATCCTGACTTCCATAGTCAGGGAGGATGAATTAGTTTTCTATCCCAAAATGTAGTGACTTGAAATATCAATTTATTCTCATAATTCTGCAACATGGGCTAGGCTCAGAGTGGTGACTTATGCAGATCTTAATAGACATCACTGATGTGGCCATTGTCAGTTGGTGTGTCGACTGGGAGCTGGCTGGCCCCACGTGATCTCACGAACATGTGTGGGCCTTGGTAGTGATGGCTGGGTCTCCACCTTTGCAGCCCATCCCCAAGAAGGTGAGGCCGGGCTTCCTTCCATGGCAGCAAAAGGGTAAGAGAAGAACTGTGAGACCTTTTGAAGTCGAGTGTAAAATCACACAGAGTCCCTTCTGGAGTGTCAGCCCACATCAACAGGAGGGAAACAAGTTCCACCTTGGGAAGAAGAGTAACACAGGCAGTTTATAGAGGCATATGCTTCCAGGAATGGGAGGAATTGATGGAACCATTGTTGCACACAGTCTACCAGAGAATTTACCCTATTCTATCAATGTGTCCACAGATGAAAAACACTTAAAATTTATTTGTGGGTTTAAGAGTAGGATCTGCTGATGAATGGTCTATAAGGAAAACAATACTAGTATCACTGAAATACTACACATGTATGCTGCTACTGCTGCTAGGTCGCTTCAGTCGTGTCCAACTCTGTGCTTCCCTATAGACGGTAGCCCACCAGGCTCCCCTGTCCCTGGAATTCTCCAGGCAAGAATACTGGAGTGGGTTGCCACTTCCCTCTCCAGTGCATGAAAGTGAAAAGTGAAAGTGAAGTTGCTCAGTCGTGTCCGACTCTTTGTGACCCTCTGTCCATGGGATTTTCCAGGCAAGAGTACCAGAGTGGGTTGCCATTGCCTTCTCCGATGCTGCTACTAGTACTACACAAATATGCCGGACGTATTTTCTGGTCTGATAGACTACATAAGATATTCATAGCAGCTTCTGTTTTCAGTCTTCCATTCCTCTTCACTTAGGGATGGAACTTAAGCTGTCTGTAGGACTTCTGTTATAAGACCCGATTACTTTAATATGATCTTAACTAATATACAGAGGATGAGATGGTTGGATGGTATTACCAACTCAATGGACATGAGTTTGAGTAAACTCTGGGAGTTGCTGATGGACAGGGAGGCCTGTTGTGCTGCAGTCCATTGGGTCACAAAGAGACACAACTGAGTGACTGAACTGAACTAATATACTTGTATAAACGGCTATCTTTGAGTACTTAAAGTAATCTCAAAATGCAGTGGGTCTGTAGTGTTAAAGTCTAACCTGAGAGCTCTGTTTGTATTCTCTGCCAGGGTCAGAATTTTGTGCTCTGGCACAGGTTTCTTCATGTCATAAAACAGGGAAAGTTTAAAAAGATTCTGTGATGTGAAGAATCTTCTTCTACTCAGAATCTGAACTACAAATAAATCTTGCATTTGCCCAGAGCTATGACGATTCCAGTGTGTAGTTGATAGAATGCTTTGGGCTGCAAGTAACAGAGTACCTGAACCAGATTGGCTTAGACAATAAAGAAATTTATCATCTGCTGTAGCCTCAAGTTTGATTCGCTTAAGAACCCAGTGCTGGACTCAGATTCTGTCTCTCACAGTGTTAACTTGAATCTCTTGCTTTTACCTAGTGGTAGAGAGAGAAAAACTTCTCCCCAACTGTGGACATCTTCCATTCCATCTAATTAAACCATTTAAGGCCACTAATACCTTAAATTAAGGTCAAGCATTAATACCTCTCTGTAATTCTCTAAACTCATTCATTGGCTGAGATTGATCTTGAATTGCCTCTGGAGCCAGGGATGTCAAAAAGTGTCTTACATAGTGAATAATTGTCATAAACATCCTCTGCAAAGCAGTTGTTGTTGTCTAGTTGCTAAGTCACGTTCAACTCTTTTGCCACCCCAGGGACTATAGCCTGTCAGGCTCCTCTGTCCATGGGATTTCCCAGGCAAGAACACTGGAATGGGCCACCATTTCCTTCTCCAGAGGATCTTCTTGACACAGGGGTCAAATATGCCTCTTCTGCCTTGGCAGGTGGATTCTTTACTGCTGAGCCACTGTGAAAGCCCAGCTACAAAGCAGTAGGTCTGGATAATGCAGAAACTGATGAAACTAAAATTAAAATGGATACAAATAATAATTAAAGGGAAAATGCCAAAGTTTCAAAAGATACTTTAAAAAACAATAAACCTTATATTTCTGAATTGTGCTTTATTTGCTATGAACAGAGTTCCAGCACATTTCCCCCATCCTTCTTTAGGCTCAATATTACATGTAAAGACACAGAAAACACACAGGTGGTATGGTACGTACTTAGGTCCCTAAAAGTAAAATGTGTTCCATCCACATTTCCCAGGAAATCTCTGATCTGTTCTCAAGTGTTTTCCTTGCCAGAGGTCACCTGGTGGGAATGGTTCACGGGGGAGGGGCAGTGAAGGGAGGATCTGGAGATTGCTTATTCTTTCTTATTCTCTCCTTTTCTCCTTTAATCTGTGCAGATTGTGAAAGGTAGGCTTCCAGACAGCAGTGTCTCGATTGGCTCCCAGCTGTATCCTTGGCACCTGGAATTGCACCTGGCACAAAACAGACATTCAGTCAATTGTTGAATCAATTGCTGAAACCCTCTCAGGAGTAGCACTCAGGTGGATCACATCAAACTGTGGAAAATTCTGAAAGAGATGGGAATACCAGACCCCCTGACCTGCTTCTTGAGAAACCTATACGCAGGTTAGGAAGCACCAGTTAGAAGTGGACATGGAACAACAGACTGATTCCAAATAGGAAAAGGAGTACGTCAAGGCTGTATATTGTCACCCTGCTTATTTAACTTCTACAAATGCTGGGCTGGAAGAAGCACAAGCTGGAATCAAGATTGCGGGGAGAAATATCAAGAACCTCAGATAAGCAGATGACACCACCCTTATGGCAGAAAGTGAAGAGGAACTAGAAAGCCTCTTGATGAAAGAGGAGAGTGAAAAAGTTGGCTTAAAGCTCAACATTCGGAAAACGAAGATCATGGCATCTGGTCCCATCACTTCATGGGAAATAGATGGGGAAACTGTGGAAACAGTGTCAGACTTTATCTTCTTGGGCTCCAAAATCACTGCAGATGGTGACTGAAGCCATGAAATTAAAAGACGCTTACTCCTTGGAAGGAAAGTTATGACCAACCTAGATAGCATATTCAAAAGCAGAGACACAACTTTGCCAACAAAGGTCCGTCTAATCAAGGCTATGGCTTTTCCAGTGGTCATGTATGGATGTGAAAGTTGAACTGTGAAGAAAGCTGAGCGCTGAAGAATTGATGCTTTTGAACTATGGTGTTGGAGAAGACTCTTGAGAGTCCCTTGGACTGCAAGGAGATCCAGCCAGTCTATTCTAAAGGAGATCAGTCCTGGGTGTTCTTTGGAAGGACTGATGCTGAAGCTGAAACTCCAATACTTTGGCCACCTCATGCGAAGAGTTGACTCATTGGAAAAGACCCTATGCTGGGAGGGATTGGGGGCAGGAGGAGAAGGGGACGACAGAGGATGAGATGGCTGGATGGCATCACTGACTCGATGGACGTGAGTTTGAGTGAACTCTGGGATTTGGTGATGGACAGGGAGGCCTTGCGTGCTGCAATTCGTGGGGTCACAAAGAGTCGGACGCGACTGAGCAACTTAACTGAACTGAGGGGTAGCCTTGAGACAGGAGTCTTTCAACATCTGTGAAGAGGAAGAATAGAGAGTGAGAAGGGAAGTGCCACCCACTCAGCTGGCTATTTGCAAGGTTAGGGAAGCTTGGACAGCCTCCCCTCAAATCACTGGGTTCTTTTTTTATTAAGCAGAAATGAAACTAACCAGCTACTCCTTCAGAGACTAAGATATCCTGAGTTAATATCTAATGATGGGGTTTTAAGAGGGAATTTAATTAGTGTTCATGGATTTTGTTACATTTCATGTAGCTTTTAGCTTTTCCTCAGGAAAACATATCAGACACGGAGTGAGTATAAAGCACTCCATGTGTTTTGTTTGAAGATGTTGATGTGAATGGCTGTCCTTTGATGCTAGTGCTGTGGAATTTAAATATAAACATTTTGATAAAAGCTAAATTCCCAGCATACTCACAACCCTTTGATGCCTCACCATTAAGGGAACGAGTGCCCTTGGTCAGGGACAGGATGATAAATAAAGTGACTGCTGCCCTTTGCCTAAAATCATTGTCTATAAATTAGATGCTTGGGTCCTTTCTTTTCTTTGCAGAGCCCATTGCAGAGCCCATTATAATTTTTGCTCATGCTAATTCAATATCGCAACCTAGGCTGCCAGAGAGGAGATTGGGTCTCTTGGGATTGTTAGTGGTGACCTCTTGGCGGCTCTGTGTGTGTGTGTCTGCAAAAATGTTCAAACTATTATCTTCAAAAATGATAACATCTCTCCTTTAGTGAGGAAGGGTGATGAGTGCCAGGTCTGTGCTAGGCTCTACACATGTCTTTTTGAGTCATCTTTAATGCTACCAGGCAGGTGTTTATTTTACTTTTACCTTGCCCTCCTGTGGTCCATTATTAACACAGCAGCCAGTGATCCTGTTCAAGTCGGATCGTATCATTTCTTTGCTCAGAACCTTCTAGCAGCTTCCTGTCTCATCTCAGAATAAAAGCCAAAGTCCTTGCTGTGACCCCCAAATCCTTGGATTTGATGCCTCCCCTTCACTTCTCTGACTCCTTCCCTTCCTCCATTCCTGTTGCTCCTGTAGGAAATGGTGGCCCTGTGTTGTTCTGGGGAAATCCTTACCTCAGGGTCTTCGATGGTTGCTTCTAAGATAGGCACGTGGACAGCAGTTCCTCCAGGTCTTTACTGGAATGTCACCTTACCAAGGCCTTCCATAGCGATCCTAGCTAAAATTTCACAGCACCCAGTTTTTCATATTTTCCTTTCCTGCTTTAAGTATTTTCTTTTAATATCAATTTTACCTCCTTGCTTTGTTAATTGCCTACCCTATTGAAATGTAAGCTCCACAAACACAGGGATTTTTCTCTGTTTTTTCCTCCGTACCCCTGCTCTCTACAACCGTCTACTGAGTAAGTAGAACAGTGCCTGGACCACAGGAAAAGTGAAAGTGTTAGTTGCTTAGTCCTGTCCAACTCTCTGTGACCCCATGAACTGTAGCCCACCAGGCTCCTCTGTCCATGGAATTCTCCAGGCAAGAATACTGCAGTGGGTTGCCATGCCCTTCTCCAGGAGATCTTTGTGACCCAGGGATTGAACCTGAGTCTCCCACATTGTAGGCAGATTCTTTATCATTTGAGCCACCAGGGAAGCACAGAGGTATATACGAAATATTTATTGAATGCTGATAGATTTAATTCTTTCAGCCATCAAATATTTATGATGCATTTACACTGAGAGCCAGACATTATGCTGGACTCGTGTAAAATGGAACTAAACCAGAGAGACAATATCTCTAAGTTCATAGAATTTAAAATCAAGAGAGGAAAGAAACAATTTAACAAGTGTCTGTTTTATACTTGTGGACTCTAAATTTCACTGAAATTTGTGAAATTCCCCAGTGTCCACTGTTCTTAAGTGGCACAACTGGGATGAACAGCCAGGAATTTGGAATTACCTTGTCAGGTCTCCTTCTTTTATGGCATTTGGGATTAACATATGTGATTTTTTAAAATTAATAATTGCACGTGTTTGTTTGTACTCACAATGCCCTTCATTGAGCAGGAATTTTGTTGCTGTTTGCATCTGTTGGGAGAGTTCTCTAAGGTATTAAGGATTATCATTAGACGAAACTCATCAATCATTATTATTGTGGATAAGCTTCATTTGATCTGCCCTTCAAGAACATCAAAATAAGAATAACAACTATTTCATCTCACTTGTTCTAAATAAAGAAAAAACCCTTTAGCTTATGATACGCAGAGGACAATAGGAAAATAAATATCTTATGGTTCATACTATGATTTCTTTTTGAAGAGGTTAGATTGCCCATTAAATTTCAACTGAATATAGTAATTATAAATTTTTGATCAAAATGGATACTTAAAATAAGGATATATTTAATAGTTAACATTTTTACTGTTAACTCTGGTTTTGTTAGGTTTGGGATTTTCACCGAGAAAATTTTTCAAAAACTTTTTTCTTTAAACACTTAAATTTCCTAAACAACAAAATTTTAGACACTGGCTGATGTGCTATCTTAGGAGAAAATTATATATGCTATTTTGAAAATAGAGAAGAAATCTCTACATTTGGAAATATATCACTTCACAAGGGAAAGGTTTATCTTATCACCTCCGTTGCTATTCTATCATATATGTTCAAGTTATGGTTCTGTGCTCTTTAATGAGAAAGAACAAAGGATGCTGTTGGAGGAGGTTCTGCCAGATTCCTGCTGTACCCGATAGAATGGAGAAAGGTTTGGCTTCAGTAAGACCCTTGTCCTTTTCATACCTCATTGTGATTTAGGGGGAATATGCTTGTGGACAGAACATGGTCTTTCATTTCTTTAATCCTTTCAACTTTACTTTCAGTGAGGAGAGATACTTTAGTGTATAAATGCCAGCAGCATTAGCAGGAAATAACCTTGTTTTAATTTTTTTTAAATAAATATTAGTCCCTGAAGAAGAAAGTGTCACTGTGCTCCTCTCCAACTGGAAATGGGAACAGATCAAAGGGCGAGCTGCAGGATAAGCCAGGACCCTGCAGGAGGGAAACGGAGTAGAGAGAGGAAACCAAGGGAAAGGGACTTCCAGCTGAGCCTTGCAGAGGTCCTGAGCCACATGTGCAAACTCCTGTGTCAAAGACATTACTTCTGTTACATTAGTGATTATGCTGTCCCTGGGCTCCCTGTAAAGACATGGTTATCACATGATATGAAAGTTATGTGCATTTCTCAAAAATCTGAAAGAGAAATGCTTTGGTGTAAACAGAATAATAGTAAATTTGAAATGAAGGCATGAAGAAATGATCATTTGATATGATTTCCCCCAAATCACAGTCATTTCATGGAAAGTAAAAGGAAAATTATAAAGTTTTATAGATGGGATAAAATGTTTGCCAGGACTTATCCTGTGGCTCAGTGGTAAAGAATCTGCCTGCTAAGCAGAAGACATGGGTTTGATCCCTGGGTTGGGAAGATCCCCTGGAGAAGGAAATGGCAATCCATTCAAGTATTCTTGCCTGGGAAATCCCATGGACAGAGGAGCCTGGGGGGCTACAGTCCATGTTGTTGCAAAAAGTCAGATATAACTTAGCGACTAAACAACAACAAAAATGTTCACCACAGATTTCTTCATTGTCCTTAGCGCTAGTACTAAACATATAAGTACTTAGATGAACTCAATGTTGTGTTAGGTGTGTACAGAATGGAGTGTGAAGCTTTTGCTTTCATGGTGCTGTACAGGTGTGGGACTTTCAAGGCACTGCTTTTCTAGATGAAGGAAAGTATAGTGTATTTTAGTCCTCTAAAATTAGTCAGTCTGTGGGTATGTTGCTTTTGGAATGAAAGTCTCCAAACTCTTCTGAGGAAGAGAACATAACCTCTCATTATGTAATCTTACAAGTTCAGAGAAAACACAACACCAAATTTTAAAAGTTGTGTTTTTAAAGAGATAAGACATTCCATGTTTGGTCCTAAGTCTTTTAAAATGATCAATTCTGGCTACAGGGAATGGAAAACAGGTTTATTGCAAATGTTTGAAAACACAAATAAATGGGCTCTGAGAAGGGGATCAATTTTGTCACATGTATTTCCATTTTCCTTAAATTAGGTTTCTTCTGCTCATTTCCAGTTTTGTTAGATATTCTGGTTTAAAGAAACATGGCCCAGTTGAATTCTGTATAGGTAAGTTGTGTATACTACTTCTTAGTAATTAGATTAGTTTACACATTTTTCTATTACTTTATTGGAAGTACATTTAACCTGACATGTAACTATGGTGGTGGTGGTGGTTTAGTCGCTAAGTCGTGTCAGACTCTTGCAACCCCATGAACTGGAGTCCACCAGACTCCTCTGTTCGTGGAATTCTCCAGGCAAGAATACTGGAGTGGGTTACCATTTCCTTTTTCAGGGGATCTTCAACACCCAGGGATTGAACCCATGTCTCCTGCCTTGTTGGTGGGTTCTTTACCACCGAGCCACCAGGGACAGGTAACCATGATACCTAAATGGTATTTGTAAAATTCCCAGCGTAATTAGATGAAAGCCCTTAGAGAATCTTGGGAAATAGTCATGTTAAACTTATGCTGAGTACATGTTTTCTGGAGTCATCTGACTGTGCCCAGCATTTTTATCACTGTGAACTCATCTAAAATATTTTTAATAACTTATAAATCTGAAGTTTGTAGGCATCCTGCCTGTAAAGCAGCCGCTGATTCCACAAAACAGTTAACTACTGCCTGGACAACAGAATCATAAAGCGGTACTCAGATTAAACTCTCTCTTATTGGCCTTGATAGGTGTTAATAATTTGATTAATTATAGATTATTCTACAAAAGAACAGGATGGAAGGAGAGGAGTCATTTTACCTATTGGAAGCTACATTGAGCAGTGATCAGGGAGACTCTGCTGGTGAGAATGCTTTCAACATTCTTTTCCATCATACCCAGATGGAGCCAGACTTAGAAACCTTCTAGTTCTCTGAGTAAGACCATCAAACAGATGAAAAATAAGAAAGCATCTGGAAATGATATCATCCCTGCCAAATGTTCACACTAGAAAAAAAGTACCTCATGTAATGTGTCTGTATTCTCCTCATAAAATATAAGAATAAAAGAGAAAATGCTATATGTCCCCAGGGACTAGGAGATCATCAGTTTTACATAATGATTTACATCCTATGACAGGCTAGATATCCATTCCTGAACCAGATGCAAAGTATATGTTTTAGATAAAAGATCGTTTCCATAAATAAGTATCGATGAGGAAACTCCACATTCTGTTTTGGAAAGACAATATGTTCATGTCTTAAAGGTGGATGTTTTGACATTGAGATTTCATCTCTCTCTCTACAGTGGATTTCTGTTTCATCTAGTTTCTAGTGTTTTTCTTAGGAAACACTGTATAAATATCTTGCATCCACTTTGAGATGTTTTTGTTGAGGAAAGCAGCTCATCAAGGGCTTAGTGACTTGAAATGAACCTGAAAGTTCCTGCTTTAGAATATAACTTTGTTTGATTTCTGAGTGATGAGTAAAATTTTCAAAACAGTAGAGACTATTTTGCATACGTTCTTTTCACTAGAAGGTTTGGGAAGAACCTTACTTACTGGGGTTGCACAGGATTCAGAACCAGAAATCCTAAGCAGAAGTCCTATTTTTACCATTTTCTGAGAAATTATTGAACCTCTGTTTTATCATCTCCAAACTAGATAGCATAATAACACTAAAGGAAAAGGGCTTTGTAACTGTAATACACTATCACAGTCTCATTCCTTTCTCCTAGTATGTACTTTTGAAAAACATTCAACTAATCCTAATGTATTTTTTTAAGTTCACAAAGACTTTCACATGCAGATTTTCACGGGATGCTCTTGACAGACTCTGAAGCAGATATTGCTTTGTTAGTTGTTATATTGTTAGTTCTCTGAAATTATAAAGTATTCCTTTTGGCACAGTGCTTTGTAATTATAGTTGTCTTAATGTGTGTATTTGATAGGTAGGTGTATAGTCAAATGTTGTTATAATAATGTGCATAACAAAAAACCCATAAAAATCTCAGTGGCATAAAATGAAATCATATAATTTTCACTTATGAGAACAACTAGTGTTCAGCCCGAAAAAATCCTTTTTGCTTCACGTATTTATCCCACCGCCCCCCAAGCCCTCAGCCCTGGCAACCATTTATCTTTTTGTTGCCTTTTCCATAATAATATATTTGGAATTATAAAGTACGTAGTCTTTTCAGTATGACTTCTTTCACATAGCAATAGGCATTTAAGATTTCTCCTTGTCTTTACATGTCTTGATAGTTTATTTGTTTTTATTGCTGAATAATATTTCATCGTATAATGTATGACCGTTTATCCACTCACCTATTGAAGGAAATCTTGGTTGCTTCCAAGTTTGGGCAATTAAGGATAAAGCTACTACATTCACATGTAAGTTCCTTTGTGGATGTGTTTTCAGCTCCTTTGGGTAAATGCCAGGAGTGCAATAGCTGAATTGTATGGTCAGAGTACGTTCAGTTTTGTAAGAAACTGTCAAACCATCTTTCCAAGTGACCGCGCTATCTGGCATTCCTTTTAGTGACCTATGAGAGTGCACGTTGTTTCGCACACGGCCGCATTTGCTGTCGTCAGTGTTTTGGTTTTGGGTCTTAACCATTCTCATAAATAGATGTGTAATGATACTTTGTTTAATTTGTATTTCCCTGATGACAAATGATGAGAGAATCTTTTTTATTTTTATTTTAAAGTTGATTTACTCCTTATCATGTGATTGTTGGACTGGGACAGTTACAAAGAACAAAGATGAAGATATCAGAAGTCACATTAATTTCATTGAAAATTATGTCTCACGTAAAATGTATTTTAGGCAGTTGAGATATTTGATACTCCAAGAAGGAAAATATTAAACACCAATAATATTTATTTTAAATGGAAAGTTGATACTTAGAATGCTGAGATTTAGTAACCCTGTGTGATTCTGATTTATGTTCCAAGAAATGTCTGTCCCTTTCTTCTTCTTTTTAAAACATCATATCATTTTTCCCCACACACTGACTCATCACTTCTTGTCTCTGCCAATTTAACTCCTACCTAGTCCATAAAGATCATCTGAAATCCTATTACTCTCACAAGGTGTATATATACAAAAGCATTTGTAAATAAATATCCATCTAACTCTAATGTATTTTTTAAAGTTCACAAAGGACTTTCACATACAGAGTCTCATTTGATGCTCTTGACAGACTCTGAAGCAGATATTGCTAGGACTTGCATTTTAAATATAACAAAATTTAATCTTTGTGCAGCTGAGCAACCAGTCCAAAAATGTACAGTTAAATTCCTACAGTTTTGCATTTTAAGGAAATGTTTTTATCCTTTTACCTATTGACCCCCTTTGCATATTTATCCTTTCCTATCCCCACCACATCTGACACCACCAGTCTGTTCTATCTATAAGCTTGCTTTTTGTTTGTTTGCTTTTTCTGTAGATTCCACATACGAGTGATTATACATTATTTGTATTCTTCTGTCTGACTTAACTGACTTAGCACGATGCCATTGAGATCCAGCCATGCTGTTGCAAATGACAAGATTATTTATTCTGTGGATGAATATATATATGTATCTCACATCCTCTGTTTTCGTTCATCTATCAGTGTACAACTTAGGCTGCTTTTATATCTTGGCTATTGTAAATAATGCTGCAGTGAACAATGACTGCATATGTCTCTTCAAATTAGTGTTTCTTCCTTTGGATAAATAGCCAGAAGTCTAATTGCTGGGTCATATGCTTGTAATTTTTGAGGAACTTTCATAATGTTTTCCATAGTGGCTGCAGCAATTGACATTCCCACCAACAGTGCACAAGGGTTTCTTTTTTCCACATCCTTGCCAGCATTTGTTATTTATTGTCAAAAGTATGAGATGATACCTTATTGTGGTTTTGATTTATATTTTATTTATTGTGTAAGATGGTGGTTGAGTTTTATTCTTTAATGTGTTGCTGTTCAGTTCTATTCTTTTGCCTGTTAAGGTCCAGTTTTTCTAATACTTTTCCTCATTGTCTATTTTTTGGTTCATTTTTTATAAATTAATTGACTGTGTGGTTTTATTTCTGCGCTCTCTGTTTTATTGATCTACAAGTTTGTCTTCTTAGTAATGGCATTCTCTTTTAATTATTTTAGCTTTGTAATATAGTTTGGAATCAAAGAGTGTGTTGCCTCTAGTCTTGTTAATCATTCTTTCGATTTCATGGATTGGAACATTTCATCTGAAAAGCAATAGCATATACATTTTTCTCAGGTGCACATGGAATATTTTCCAAGATAGATCATATATTAGGCCACAAAAAAGTCTTACTAAATTTAATAGGATTAAAATGGCAACAAGCATATTTTTTAGCTACAGTGGTATAAAAGTAGAAATTCATTACATGAAGAAAAGTAGAAAAATCATAAATATGTGGAAATTAAATAACATGCTATTGAAAAACCAACAGGTCAAAGGAAAAATCAAAAAAGAAATAAAGAATAACTTGAGACAAAAAAATTAAAAATAAACATACTAAAATTTGTGATGCAGCAAAAGCAGTTCTAAGAGGTAAGTTCATAGTGATAAATGCCTTCTTTAAGAAAGTTTCAAATAAGCAACTTTACACCTCAAGGAACTAGGAAAAGCAGAACAAATTAAGCTCAAATTTAGTAGAAGGAAGGAAATAACAAAGATTAGAGCAGAAATAAAAAGATATTATGGAAGGTCAATGAAACTAAGAGTTGGTTCTTTGAAAAGATAAACAAAACTGAAAAGCTTTTAGCTAGACCCACCAAGAAAAAGGGAGAGAAAACTAAAATCACAAATGAAAGAGCAGAGATTGCAGATATTACCACAAAAGATCATAAGAGTACTATGAACAACTATACATCGACAAATTTTACAGTGTAGAAGAAAAGAAATTCCTAGAAACATACAAGAGTATCTACCAAGACTGAATTTTGATGAAATAGAAAATCTGAACAAGCCAATTACTAAAAAGAGATTAAATCAGAAACCCCAAACCTGCCAACAACATTAGGACTGGATGACTTCACTGATGAATTCTACTAAACCTTTAAAGAAGAATTAATACCAATCCTTCTCAAGTTTTTCCAAAAACAGAGGAGGAAGGAACTCTTCCAAACTCATATTGCGAGGCCAGCATTAGCCTGATATCAAAACTGGGCAAGAATTCTCCAAGAAAATCGCTAGCCAACAATCCTGATGAACACAGATGCAGAAATCCTCAACAAAATATTAGCAAACAGAATTCAACAATATATGAACTGGATCATATACCATAATCAAGTGGGATTTATTCCAGGAATCAGGGATAGTTCAACATCTGCAAATCATTCAGTATGATATACCACATTAACAAAATGAAGGATGGAAATGATATGATCATCTCAATAGGTATAGACAAAGCATTTGAAACAATTCAACATCCATTTGTGATTAAAACTCAACCAAGTGAAGGTTTGTCGAGGGAACATACCACAACATAACGTAGACCATATATGCCAAGCCCAACTTCTAAATTCTGGATGGTAGTTCTTTAAGGGAGGGTGTGTGTCCTATATTTTTTCCTTCTTCTTTCTGGCTGGAATGCAGTATTGCTAGAGTCAGGACCCATGAGGATATTCCTTAGGGATTTCAGCATAGAAAGCTGGAAGAGATTGGCTCCCTCATGATTTTGTAGAATGTCATCTACCTCCATACTCATTACATGTGAGAATAAGTTTTGCATATTCAAGCCAATGTTTATTACAGTTGTTTTATCAGTGACCAAAACACAAACCTAAATGCTGCAATGTGTTTTGTTGTTGTTGTTCAGGTTTTTAAAGTTAATTTTATTGAATTTTGTATGTTGAGAAATAAAGCCATATGTTGATAAAATAACTTTTTTCTTTTCCATTGCAACATTAATACTTCATTAGCTAGAAATTTCAGAACAGTGTTACATACAAGAAAAATGACAAAAGAATCATTCTTCTCTTATTCTTGACTTTATTGGGAATGCTGTTACAATTTTTACTAGTAAGTATGGTGGTGTTTGTGTAGATTCTTAAAATTTACAATGGGGATAATATCTTTTTATTTTGTGTAATTGTTACAAGGGTCAAATGCTGTAATAAATTAAAATGTTATGTAAATGTTAAAAGCTATGCCACAGTTACCTGGCATATAGTATACAGTCAGGAAATGTTTTTAGTGTTATTCTTACTATATTTAATCTTTAACTTCAGTGTCTTAATATTAGGGCTAAAGGTTAGAAAATACATATAGGTTCTCTACTACAAAGAGAAGTGATAGAGATGGAAAATGTGAAAAAGAAATAATAATTTCAAGGAGTAGTTTCCATGGAATGAGATGCTTAGGAACTCATGTTTGGAAAATAATAATTCAGCTTGTTTTAAGAAGTTAACTGATGGATGGTCAACTCACTTCAGTTGACAATCAAAGTATTAGATTGTCATATGGCTTCCCCTGAACTGTGGTGATGGAGAAGACTCTTGAGAGTCCCTTGGACTGCAAGGAGATCCAACCAGTCCATTCTGAAGGAGATCAGCCCTGGGATTTCTTTGGAAGGAATGATGCTGAAGCTGAAACTCCAGTACTTTGGCCACCTCATGTGAAGAGTTGACTCATTGGAAAAGACTCTGATGCTGGGAGGGGTTGGAGGCAGGAGGAGAAAGGGACGACCGAGGATGAGATGGCTGGATGGCATCATGGACTCGATGGACATGAGTCTGAGTGAACTCTGGGAGATGGTGATGGACAGGGAGGCCTGGCGTGCTGCGATTCATGGGGTTGCAAATAGTCGGATGTGACTGAGCGACTGAAATGAACTGAACTGAACTGAACTGAACTGTAGCTCAGGTGGTAAAGAATCTGCCAGCAATGCAGGAGACCTGGATTCAATTCCTGGGTTGGGGAGAAGGAAATGGTAACCCGCTCCAGTATTCTTGCTGGAGAATCCCATGGACAGAGGAGCCTGGCAGGCTACTATCCACCAGGTCACAAGAGTCGAACACGACTTAGCGACTAAACAACCAGCACCACATGTGATTTAGTCATCAAGAAGGTCATTATCTCACATTTCCTACATTTCTTCCTCCCACAACTGCCTTAAGAATATGTCTACTGTGAATTTATGTGAGTTTTTTTCATCTTTTCACAGTTTCAGTTGGTTCTTGGAGAAATCAGGATGTGAGGTGTCAAAAAATTACTTTGTTGTACCTCAAAAATGTCTTTGAAAAGGTTTCATAATGGAGATGCTATGTAGAAAATTACTCCATTTTGCTTCTTACAATTAGTTCCAGAGGAATTAATTGAATCTACTGACATATGTACTTTATGGATGTTATTCATTGATCTCATTTCTGAAATAGCTGAAATTTTGATCTGGTAGTTTGATATATCATATGCGTGCATGCTCAGTCACTCAGTCATGTCAGGCTCTTTGAGACCCCATGGACTGTAGCCCATGAGCTCCTCTGTCCATGGGATTTTCCCAGCAAGAATACTGGAGTGTGTTGTCATTTCTTTCTTCCGGGGGGTTTTCCTTACCCAGAGATCAAAATTGTGTCTCCTGTACTGGCAGGTGGATTCTTTATCACTCAGCCGCTGGGGAAGCCCCCTGATACATACTAGATGTAATTTAAATTTAGTAATTATATATTGCTTTTTTTAGTGAGAAAAATATCTTAAATTCTTAATATCTTATGTACAAGTCTTTGATTATAAAATACAACAGTGGATTTCAGATAATTATCTGGAACATTGAATCAATAATTTACACTTCTCAGTGAATTGCTTTATGTCAGCTATGAGAATTCTTCTCTTCTATTCCATTTTCTGAATAATTACCTCAAAACAGTTTCTCAAGTAATTACCTCATAACAATTTATCATTAGGTAATCTAACATGAGCATTTACTGAACATCTATTAAGCAATGTGAACTCTTACATGTGCTAAAAATAATAATCAAGTAATATCTAGCCTTTTAAAAATAGCCTTCCTTCTTCCTGGCTTCCCTGGTGGCTCAGACTGTAAAGAATCTGCCTGTAATACAGGAGACCTGGGTTCATTCCCTAGGTCAGGAAGATTCCCTGGAGAAGGAAATGGCAACCCACTCCAGGATTCTTGCCTGGAGAATCCCATGGACAGAGGAGCTTGGCAGGCTACAGTCCACCGTGTTGTAAAGTGTTGGACGCAACTGAGTGATTAGCACTTTTCACTTTTCCTTCTTTTATGTAACTTTATCATTATAAAAATAATTTGATATAAAAAAAGAATGATTGGATCTGAAGAAACTGAGTCACAAAGAGCCAGGGTATTTCATAGGTCACACATCAAATAAGTCTTGTGACTCCAATTTGAACCCAGAAATTCTGACTATAAATTTGGGATGATTTCCTCTAAGCTTTGTTTTGCTTTGTCATTAATTTCAAGCCTGGTCTTTGGAATATGTAATAACTGACACTTAATAAATGCTAGACTACATGCACTAGATATATTAGTTCATTTAATCTTTATTACCTCTCTTGGTGATAAGTACTGTTATTAGGTCTCTTTCAGTAAGCTGAGTTTTAGCAAGGATGAGTAATTTTCTCAAAGTCGACATACCTAATCCTTAGCAGAGCTGGGAGTGGAACCCAGGCACATAGAGAACCCAGCCTCTTAACCTTAAAGGTACTGTGCCTTTTCTCTAGTAAGATGCTCATTCTCTCCTTGTTAATGTTACTTTGCCCACTCCTTGTGGCAGGTTAAACTTTCTCTGGAGACAAAATCTGAGTTTACTTGTCCTATATCTAAAGAAAACTGGGAAGTGGCCCATTTTCTCTAGGTTTTAAGTTCTGACAAAAGACGATATACTGATTTTTTTTAGAGATGTAATAAGTTTGCATGCACAAATGTAGACGCTCACAAAATCGTTTCTATTCTTCAAGCTGATCTGTTCTTTGCTGCTGTGTTAATGGAAGTAAATGGTCGGGACTGAATTTTACAGTCCACTTGTGCTCAGAAGCCTTGTGTAGATTTCAGCCTGCATCCAGCTATTCTTAGGCTCACTTTTATTACTTTCCTCCAAAGTGCCTCCAGTGTTTTACAACTATTACACACTGTGATATCCAGAATTGACCAGAGCTTTCTAGGTGAAATTCTGTACAGCATCACAATTCCTCTGAGCTTATGGCAAAATTACATTAGCCTTTTTTTTCTTCTTCCCTTTTTTTTTCTGTACCGTAATGCAAGCCCATATGTCATCTGTTATCCATTCTCCTGTCTCTGGGTCTTTTTTGTCATTACTGCCTTTCAGGTGTTTTGGATTATCTTGCTGAAGATAAATTAAGGTTGCTTTGTCTGAAGCAGGATAGTATTTTGCTACTTCTGTCCTCTTTTGCAGGATGACTTCCACATCTAGGATGACTTTTAAATAAGTTACTTAATTAGCTTGTTTCACAACATAAAGAAATGTCACATAAAACATGAACTATGATTGACTTATTAGTATAGCTACTGTTTTATTTGGTTTTGTTCAATAAATTCTTCTTGTTTCTATCTGAACACTTTGAGGGACTCACTTTTTTTTGCTAATATTACCTGGGCAGCTATTATGTACATGGCATATTTCCAGTGAGGACTGTGAAATATATAAAAACAAGACAGTCTGTCATTTCCTGTGTATGCAATTTGATCCTCAGATTCTTCAAATGCTAAATGGCATGAAGCCTATTTGATAGCATTGTTGTGAGCACTAAGTGAGATTAATTTGTGAAATCTGACACATATGAAGCTTGAAAAGATACCAGCTACTGTTTGAGTATCAGCTGTGTAGTAAGCACTTTACATGCACAATTAATCTTTACAATAGTAGATGAAGTCAAATTTAACCATGTTTTTAGAGATGATATACATGAGGTCAACTACTGTGCTTAAAGTCACTTGAGTAGTGAGTAAGTAACTAGGTTATGAATTGGACCTCTGACTGCCTGACTCTAGAGCATATGGAGGTTCACTGTACTGGCCAACCTCACCATTTAATGAGTAGCATAGAAATACATTACATAAGATGAGAAAGAGTAAGTCTCATAGTGTAGCCATAAATACAGTATTACTTGTGTAAGACAAGAATGAGATTTTTCAGTTAGTAGTTTATGGAAGGATTTATGACAGTTTCTCTGGGTCTTGAATGAAGGATCAGTTCAGTTCAGTCACTCAGTCGTGTCCAACTCTTTGCGACCCCATGACTCGCAGCACGCCAGGCCTCCCTGTCCATCACCAACTCCTGGAGTTCACTCAGACTCACGTCCATCGAGTCAGTGATGCCATCCAGCCATCTCATCCTCTGTTGTCCCCTTTTCCTCCTGCCTCCAATCCCTCCCAGCATCAAAGTCTTCTCCAATGAGTCAACTCTTTGCATGAGGTGGCCAAAGTACTGGAGTTTCAGCTTTAGCATCATTCCTTCCAAAGAAATCCCAGGGTTGATCTCCTTTAGAATGGACTGGTTGGATCTCCTTGCAGTCCAAGGGACTCTCAAGAGTCTTCTCCAACACCACAGTTCAAAAGCATCAATTCTTCAGTGCTCAGCTTTCTTCACAGTCCAACTCTCACATCCATACATGACTACTGGAAAAACCATAGCCTTGACTAGATGGACCTTAGTTGGCAAAGTAATGTCTCTGCTTTTGAATATGCTATCTAGGTTGCTCATAACTTTCCTTCCAAGGAGTAAGTGTCTTTTAATTTCATGGCTGCAGTCACCATCTGCAGTGATTTTGGAGCCCCCAAAATAAAGTCTGACGCTGTTTCCACTGTCTCCCCATCTATTTCCCATGGAGTGATGGGACCGGATGCCATGATCTTCGTTTTCTGAATGTTGAACTTTAAGCCAACTTTTTCACTCTCCTCTTTCACTTTCATTAAGAGGCATTTTAGTTCGTCTTCACTTTCTGCCATAAGGGTGGTGTCATCTGCATATCTGAAGTTATTGATATTTCTCCCGGAAATCTTGATTCCAGCTTGTGTTTTTTCCAGTCCAGCATTTCTCATGATGTACTCTGCATATAAGTTAAATAAGCAGGGTGACAATATACAGCCTTGACATACTCCTTTTCCTATTTGGAACCAGTCTGTTGTTCCATGTCCAGTTCTAACTGTTGCTTCCTGACCTGCATACAGATTTCTCAAGAGGCAGGTCAGGTGGTCTGGTATTCCCATGAATGAAGGGTAGAATTAATTTATTTAGTGGACTATAGTTGCTTTATGATGTGTTAGTTTCTGTTGTATAGCAAAGTGGATCAGCTATATGTATACATATTGTTTAGTTGTTAAGTCATATCCAACTCTTTGAGACCCTATGGACTGTAGCACACCAGGCTTCTCTCTTCATGGGATTTCTGAGGAAAGAGGACTAGAGTGGGTTGCCGTTTCCTTCTCCAGGGGATCTTCTTGATTCAAAGATCAAACCCACATTTCCTGCATTGGCAAGTAGATTTTTTATTGCTGAGCCGCTAGGGAAGCCCACGTATACAAATAGCCCCTCTTTTTCTGATTTTCCTCTCATTTAGGTCACCGCAGAGTACTGAGTAGAGCTATACAGTTGGTTCTCATTGTTTATCTATTAGTGTAAATATGTCAGTTCCAATCTCTCAATCCATCTTCATGCCCTCTTTTCATGTCTACATGTTTGTTCTCTGTCTCTATTTCTGCTTGGCAGATAAGATCATTTATACTATTTTTCTAGATTTCCAGGATGGAAATTATATTCAAGGCGAGATGCATTTCTGGCACAAGTGCCAATATTAGTAGCTACAAAGAGAGGGAGTGATAGGTCATTTATGGGCACCCACTTCTTATATTTTTACTCAGGTTTAAGAGACCAACAGGAAATGAAATTGCAAGTGTTTGGTGGGGCTTGAGGGAGAAGAATCAGAATGTTGGGTGAAGTAAGCTGAATTTCTTAGACAGGCAAAGGGAAGTCAGGAGGTTTTTGAGGGTTGAGTCAGTGAGTTTAGCAATGCTCTGAGGAGACTAACTGTGGCAAACTGAAATGGATTAAATATAAGGAGAGACGGGGGGCAAGGAACTTGGGGGTGCCATTTCAAAACTACAGTTCAGAGATAAGTCACTACTTACCTGAATTAGGGTATTGGCATTTGGAATGGAGTAAGGAAGAGAACAAAATATGTCACAATAGAGAGAGTTCACTGGATTTGACAAGCAAATGTCTAAAGAGGAAGGAAGAGGAGGGGAAGGTGGCAAAGGGAGGAGAGGTTAAGGAAGCTTAGGAATTGCTTGGATGTATGGTGGTTCCATTAGGAATAAAACAAGTGCATTTGATTTTAGACACATTGAGTTTGAAGACATGGTGAGTTTCAACATCAAACATGGTTGTGGTATCCAACAGTCTTTTGGGAACACTGAACTCGAATTTGGAGATGCCAGAATTAGCTATGAGAACTGAAGCTATGAGATTGGATGAGATTTTAGAAGTAAAGATTTTGTCAACAGAAAAGAAAGGAAACCAAGTTAGACCTTAGCTGCTGCTGCTAAGTTGCTTCAGTCATGTCCGACTCTGTGCGACCCCATAGATGGCAGCCCACCAGGCTCTCCCCTCCCTGGGATTCTCCAGGCAAGAATACTGGAGTGGGTTGCCATTTCTTTCTCCAATGCACGAAAGTGAAAAATGAAAGTGAAGTCACTCAGTCATGTCTGACTCTTAGTGACCCCATGGACTGCAGCCTACCAGGCTCCTCCATCCATGGGATCCTCCAGGCAAGAGTACTGGAGTGGGGTGCCATTGCCTTCTCCTAGATCTCACAGTAGTACCTATAATTATGAAAAGCAGTTCAAAAAGATACATGTTCAGTTACTAAGTTGTTTCTGACTCTGTGACCCCATGGACTGCAGCATAGCAGGCTCTGTCCTCCACTATCTCCCAGAGTTTGCTCAAATTCATGTCCATTGAATTGATGATGCTATCTAACCATCTCATCCTCTGCCACCTCCTTCAAATTTTGCCTTCACTCTTTCCCTTCATCAGTGTATTTTCCAATGAGTCTGTTCTTTGCATCAGGTGGGCAAAGGATTGGAGCTTCAGCATCAGTCCTTCCAATGAATATTCCAGATTGATTTCCTTTAGGATTGACTGGTTTGATCTCTTTGTAGTCCAAGGGATTCTCAGGAGTCTTCTCTAGCACCACAATTTGAAAGCATCAATTCTTCATGGGGAATTCTTCAAGGAGATCCAGCCAGTCCATCCTAAAGGAAATAGTCCTGAATGTTCATTGGAAGGACTGATGTTAAAGCTGAAACTCCAATACTTTGGCCACCTGATGTGAAGAGCTGACTCATTTGAAAAGACCCTGATGCTTGGCAAGATTGAAGGCAGGAGGAGAAGGGGATGACAGAGGATGAGATGGTTGGATGGCATCACCGACTCAATGGACATGAGTTTGAGTAAACTCCAGGAGTTGGTGATGGACAGGGAGGCCTGGCATGCTGCAGTCCATAGGGTCACAAAGAGTTGGACACGACTGAGTGACTGAACTGACCTGACTGAATCTTCTTTATGGTTTAACCCTCATATCTGTCCATGACTGGTGGAAAAACTATAGCTTTAATTGTATAGACCTTTGACCAAAGTAATGTCTCTGCTTTTTAATATGCTGTCTAGGTTTGTCATAGCTTTCCTTCCAAGGAGCAAGTGTGTTTTAATTTCATGCTGCAGTCACCATCTGCAGTGATTTTGGAGCCCAAGAAAGCAAAGTCTTTCACTGGTTCCATTGTTTCCCCTTCTATTTGCCATGAAGTGATGGGACCAGATACCATGATCTTAGTTTTTTGCATGTTGAATTTCAAGCTAGCTTTTTCACTCTCTTGTTTTACCTTCATTAAGAGGCTCTTTGGTTGCTCTTCACTTTCTTCCTTTAGAGTGGTATCATCTGCATATCTGAGGTTGTTGCTATTTTTCCTGGCAATCTTGATTCTAGCATCTTAAATCTTGCTACAGATAGGGAGACTTTGTTGGAGAAATATCTGAGCACTGGGTTGAGCATTACTGGGCTTTATATATATATGTGTGTGTGTGTGTGTGTGTGTGTGTGTATTGACTAATTTGATATGTGTCATGGCACAAAGCAGTTAACATCTCTAGGTTTCATTTTATTTGTTGTTGGGTACTTTGGTCAAGATTACTTTAATGTATTCTATGATTTTTTCTTTAAGCTTTGCCAAAGAGTCCAGGTCAATTTAAGTAGAAATTTGAAGTAATTGTGCTTATATTTTCCTTTCTTTCTCTTTCTCTCTCTTCCCTTCCCTTTTCTCTTCCTTCCATGGGATATTTTTTCTAGATGTGTAATTGGAATGGGTAAAAAGAATGGTGAATTACACTTAATTCACACAAGCTTAGGTAATAAATAACTAATGTACAAAAGTATGTGTATAATTGATCACACTGGGGCTAGGGGCACTGATCTTCTGAGCAGTCAAAAACATGTGTGTAGCTCTACAGTTGGCCTTCTGTATATGTGGTTCCTCATTCTGGTATTCAGCCAACCTAAGGTTGTATAGCACTGAGCATTTACTATTGAAAAAAGAATTCATTGTATGTGAACCACACAGTTCAAACCCATGTCATTTAAGAATCAACTATATATATGTAAATAACCCCATGTAGGTTTAGATACCATAAGAACAACTAATATTAATTCATTATTTACTGTAGTCCTCATTATTCTTAGTATTTCATATATTAACTGATTGAATCCCAACAATTTTGTAACGTGACACGTATGCCATTGTTGTTGGCATTTTGTAGGTGGACAGTCTCAGGCAAACATATTTAAGTAACTTGTCCAAAATCATACAACTGATAAATGGAACATCCAAGATTTATTTTCAGTGGTTTGTGGTCAGAGCTTGGCTCTTTACTATCATGCTGATCTGCCCCTCTAATGATCTGCCTCTGTGTTTACAACAAGGTCAATCTATGATTCTACCAATCCTTCACATAATATGTAGCAGATGTTCAGATTTTTGTGATACAAGAAGTTCAATTAAAAGCAAATTCTTAAATCATAAGGACTTTTATTTTTAAAATGTTCCACATTAAAATTTTGTTTTTATTAAATTTTGATTAAATACAAAATATTAATTAAATAGATGTAGGACTGGAATGACTAAAAGACTCATAATGGCAAGTATTAGTGGGGATACTGAGCAATTTAAACTTCATACACTACTAGTAGGGATATAAATGGATACAATCACTTCAGAAAACAATTTCCTAGTACCTACTAAAGCTGAACATATATTTACTCTATGAACCAGCAGTTCCATATTCAAGTATATTCCTAACAGAAATACATACTTGTGTGTGGACAAAAAAATCTATAGCAGTACTGTTTATGAGAGCCAAAGGGAATACATATGTTCATCAACAATGGAAAGAATAAATAATTGGGAGTACTCTTACATGATTCAGGTATAAGACTGGACAAATAGGAATTATAAGTAGCAGTATGGTTGGCTCTCAACGGAAATATTGTGGAAAAGAAAATAGGTACCAAAGAGTACTTAATTCATGATTTCATTTGTATGAAATTCCAGCTCTGTTCTGACAACACTAATCCATGTTAACAGTCAGGATAGTGTTTTCCTGTGGAGGGTGATAACTGGAAGAGAGCCTAAAGAAGCTTTCAGGTTCTTGTAAATTTCTGTATCCCACTATGTGTGCTGGTTACGTGCATGTATTCACTTATTTGTAACTCATTGACATGTTTACTTAATATTTATGTGATTCTCTATAGGTATGTTATAGTTTAATAGAAAGCTGTCATTACAAAAACATTCATAGGGCAAAAGAATAGCAGTGTGGTGCACTCCCATGGACCCACCATTCACTGTTAGAAAACCACACGCTTGGATACCCTTTGGGCACATTTCTATTATTTTCAACTTCCCTTACCCTTCAGATAAAACTGTGAACTATTATCTTGAATTGGCATTGATTTCTTCCCTTTCTTTCATAGTAGTTTGTGTGCATGTATATATATATATACACACACATATATATACATATATATATATACATACATATACATACACACATGAATTGAAGTATATGATACTAATATATGGCAGGGCTTAATATATGACAATATATATGAAATTCAAAAATCATACATTTAACTTCATTACATTGAGTTCTTGTTTAAAAATAATTTATTTTTGGCTGAGCTGGGTCTTCTTTGCTGCATGGGCTTTTCTCCAGTTGTGGAGAGGAGGGGCTACTCTCGAGTTGTGGTGTGCGGGCTTCTCCTTGCAGAGGTTTCTCTTGTTATGCGCACATTCTTGTTGTGGAGCAGGCTCTAGAGTGCTCAGGCTTCAGTAGTTGTGGTTCCCAGGCTCTAGAGCATAGGCAATAGTTGTGGTTTACGACCTTAATTGCTCTACAGCCTATGGGATCCTCCTGCATCAGGCAGGGATTCTTTACCACTGACAGGCAGATTCTTTACCACTGAGCCACCAGGGAAGCCCCCTTTACACTGCGTTCTAGCTAAATGTGTGATCTTATATAAAGCATTTACCAGCTCCAGGCTTTAGTTTTCTCATTTGAAACCAAATTTGGGCAAGGTACTCCCTTTTTGTAATTTTCTTGACATTGTATCTCTTACTTATTCAATTTAGATATTAAATAGGTACTTACTTATTTTGTGCCTCAGTCACTGGGCTGAGGAAGAGATGAAAGTGTGCACAGCTGTCCTGCACCCTCCAGTAACTGAGTCTAGTGGGAGGCAGTGAGGCATGTATCTGTAAAATGGTTGAGAAACACAGTTTTCATGTTCTCATCTGAAAAAAGGAAGGAATTAAGCTAAATGATCTCCTAAAAGTTTTGCAGCTTTAAAATTTGATCACTGAGTGTATTTAAGAGCCAAAAGATTTGTGATACAGAACTTAATTATGTAAGTGTATAAAGTATATGATGAAACCATCACAGAGGGTTTTATGGAAGAAATAATTCTTAAAACTCGTTTTTAAGGATGCACAGTATTATGGAGCAGGGACAAAAATGACTCAGCTGAGTATTTTGACTTCTGTATATCTCACTCCATAGAAACACAGCACACAATGGCAATGCAAATAAGTGGAAGAGACAAAAAGATTTATAATATAAAGAATGAACTATTAGGGATGACTATCAGGGGAAAGGCAGGCAAGCTCAAATTAGAGATGATTGGGGGGAAAGTGAAGAATTATGGACTAAACTTAGAAAATGTTTTGGGTTGAAACTTGGGACTAAGAGAGAGAAAGAATTGGATAATATTGAAAGTAGTGGAAATAGAGAAGGATTTATCATATTTTGCAGTGTGTTGAGTATATTTTGATCTTACTTCTGCCATATTGCCCCTTGGTGGAAAAGGGTAAAAACTGGAATTGTTTTCATTTGCAATTTTCTGTGATTTGAGGTTGTGAGAGATTGGGCTGAGTGAGGCCTCTGTTGTATGTGGGTTATGGTTTTCTACAGTCAAAACAAGATAAGGACATTCTAGGAAATGAGACCGATTTGAGACAAAAAGGAGAAATAGGAGCTATAAGTTAATCAGAACATGATTAGACTGTTCTAACGTAAGGTGGTATTTTATGTTGGAAACATTTTGGAAATGAAGTTATTTAGATGCATCAATTGCAGGCTTTGATGAACTAGGTTAATAAGGCTAGGAAATTGTTAAAAACTCAACCTCTGATGGTATCTCTCACTCAGTTCAGTTCAGTTGCTCAGTCATGTCCAACTCTTTGCGACCCCATGAATCGCAGCAAGCCAGGCCTCCCTGTCCATCACCAACTCCTGGAGTTCACTCAGACTCACGTCCATCGAGTCAGTGATGCCATCCAGCCATCTCATCCTCTGTCGTCCCCTTCTCCTCCTGCCCCCAATCCCTCCCAGCATCAGAGTCTTTTCCAATGAGTCAACTCTTCGCATGAGGTGGCCAAAGTACTGGAGTTTCAGCTTTAGCATCATTCCCTCCAAAGAAATCCCAGGGCTGATCTCCTTCAGAATGGACTGGTTGGATCTCCTTGCAGTCCAAGGGACTCTCAAGAGTCTTCAACACCACAGTTCAAATGCATCAATTCTTTGGCACTCAGCCTTCTTCACAGTCCAACTCTCACATCTATACGTGACCACAGGAAAAACCATAGCCTTGACTAGATGGACCTTTGTTGGCAAAGTAATATCTCTGCTTTTCAACATGCTATCTAGGTTGGTCATAACTTTTCTTCCAAAGAGTAAGTGTCTTTTAATTTCATGGCTGCAATCACCATCTGCAGTGATTTTGGAGCCCCGCAAAATAAAGTCTGACACTGTTTCCACTGTTTCCCCATCTATTTCCCATGAAGTGATGGGACCAGATACAATGATCTTCGTTTTCTGAATGTTGAGCTTTAAGCCAACTTTTTCACTCTCCACTTTCACTTTCATCAAGAGGCTTTTTAGTTCCTCTTCACTTTCTGCCATAAGGGTGGTGTCATCTGCATATCTGAGGTTATTGATATTCCTCCTGGCAATCTTGATTCCAGCTTGTGTTTCTTCCAGCCCAGCGTTTCTCATGATTCAGGTATGACCTAAATCAAATCCCTAATGATTATACAGTGGAAGTGAGAAATATATTTAAGGGACTAGATTCATAGAGTGCCTGATGAACTATGGACGGAGGTTTGTGACATTGTACAGGAGACAGGGATCAAGACCATCCCCATGGAAAAGAAATGCAAAAAAGCAAAATGGCTGTCTGGGGAGGCCTTACAAATAGCTCTGAAAAGAAGAGAAGGGAAAAGCAAAGGAGAAAAAGAAAGATATAAGCATCTGAATGCAGAGTTCCAAAGAATAGCAAGAAGAGATAAGAAAGCCTTCCTCAGTGATCAATGCAAAGAAATAGAGGAAAACAACAGAATGGGAAAGACTAGAGATCTCTTCAAGAAAATTAGAGATACCAAGGGACCATTTATCGAGCAAAGATGGGCTTGATAAAGGACAGAAATGGTCTGGACCTAACAGAAGCAGAAGATATTAAGAAGAGGTGGCAAGAATACACAGAAGAACTATACAAAAAAGATCTTCACAACCAAGATAATCATGATGGTGTGATCACTCACCTAGAGCCAGACATCCTGGAATGTGAAGTCAAGTGGGCCTTAGAAAGCATCACTATGAACAAAGCTAGTGGAGGTGATGGAATTCCAGTGGAGCTATTTCAAATCCTGAAAGATGATGCTGTGAAAGTGCTGCACTCAGTACACCAGCAAGTTTGGAAAACTCAGCAGTGGCCACAGGACTGGAAAAGGTCAGTTTTCCTTCCAATCCCAAAGAAAGGCAATGCCAAAGAATGCTCAAACTACCGCACAATTGCACTTGTCTCACATGCTAGTAAAGTAATGCTCAAAATTCTCCAAGCCAGGCTTCAGCAATACATGAACCATGAACTCCCTGATGTTCAAGGTGGTTTTAGAAAAGGCAGAGGAACCAGAGATCAAATTGCCAACATCCAGATCATGAAAAAGCAAGAGAGTTCCAGAAACACATCTATTTCTGCTTTATTGACTATGCCAAAGCCTTTGACTGTGTGGATTGCAATAAACTGGAAAATTCTGAAAGAGATGGGAATACCAGACCACCTGACCTGCCTCTTGAGAAACCTGTATGCAGATCAGGAAGCAACAGTTAGAGCTGGACATGGACCAACAGACTGGTTCCAAATAGGAAAAGGAGTACGTCAAGGCTGTATATTGTCACCCTGCTTATCCCTCACTATAAGGTATAATATTAAAATCTTTTAGTTATTTTTGGTGTATATATATATACTAAGTTTTACAGCAATACGTGGGATGCACTATGAGAAGAGTCTCAAGCGTTGTTGTTGTTGTTCAGTCGCCCAGTCTTATCTGACTCTGAAACCCGACAGACTGCAGCACGCTAGGCCTCCCTGTTCCCTACCATCTCCCAGAGTTTGCCCAAGTTCATGTCCGTTGCGTCGGTTATGCCTCCAGCCATCTCATCCTCTGATGCCCTCTTCTCCTTCTGCCTTCAATCTTTCCCGGCACTGGGGACTTTTCCAGTAAGTCATCTATTCACATCAGGTGACCAAAATACTGGAGCTTCAGCTTCAATATCAGTCCTTCTGATGAGTATGCATGGTTGATTTCCTTTAAGATTGACTGGTTTGATCTCCTTGCTGTCAGGGAACTCCCAGGAGTCTTCTCTAGCAGCATAGTTCAAAGGCATCAATTCTTTGGTGCTCTGCCTTCTTTACAGTCCAGGTCTCACAACCATACATGACTGCTGGGAAGACCATAGCCTTGACTATATGGACCTTTGTTGGTAGAGTGATGTCTCTGCTTTTCAACACACTGTCTAGGTTTTTCATAACTTTCCTGCCAAGAAGCAATCATCTGATTTCATGGCTGCAGTCACCATCCACAGTGATTTTAGATCCCAAGAAGAGGAAATCTGTCACTGTTTCCACCTTTCTCCCTTCTATTTGCCATGAAGGGGCCAGATGCCATGATCTTAGTTTTCCTAATATTTAGTTTTAAGTTAGCTTTTCCACTCTCCTCCTTCACCCTCATCAAGAGGTTCTTTAGTTCCTCTGTGCTTTCTGCCATTAGAGTGGTATCATCCACGTATCTGAGGTTGTGGATGTTTTTCCCACCCGTATTGATTCCAGCTTGTTACTCAGGCAGCCTGACATTTCTCATGATATGCTCAGCATATAAGTTAAACAACAGACAGACCTGTTGTACTCCTTTCTCAAAACTGAACCAATCTGTTGTTCCGTACAGGGTTCTAACTATTGCTTCTTGACCCACATATAGGTTTCTCAGGAGATAAGTAAGATGGTCTGGTATTCCCATCTCTTTAAGAGCTTTCCACAGCTTATGATCCACACAGTAAAAGACTTTAGCATAGTTGATGAAATAGAGGTAGATGTTTTTCTGGAATTCCTTTGGTTTCTCTATGATCCAGTGAATGTTGGCAATTTGATCTCTGGTTCCCTGCCTTTTCTAAACCCAGCTTGGACATCTGGAAGTTCTTGGTTCATGTAATGCTGAAGCCTAGCATGCAAGATTTTAAGGATGACCTTACTAGCATGGGAGATGAGTGCAGTTGTCCAGTGGTTTGAACATTCTTTAGTACTGTCCGTCTTGGGAACTGGGATGAGGATTGACCTTTTCCAGTCAGGTGGCCACTGCTGGGTCTTCCAGATTTGCTGACATGTTGAATACAACATTTTGATAGCATCACCTTTTAGGGTTTTGAATAGCTTTATTGGAATTCCATTGCATCTAACAGCTTTATTGACAGCAGTGCTTCCTAGGGCCCACCTGACTTCACACTCCAGAATGTCTGTCTCTGGGTGACTGACCACACCATTGTGGTTACCCGGTTCATTAAGATCACTCTTGTACAGTTCTTCTAAGTGTTCTTTCTATTTCTTCTTGATCTCCTCAGTTTCTACTAGGCCTCTACCATTTCTGTCCTATATTGTGCCCATCTCTGGGCAACATTTTCCCTAGATAATTGCAGTTTTCCTGAAGAGATCTCTAGTCTCTCCTCTTCTGTTGTTTTCCTCTGTTTATAAGCATTGTTCATTGAAGAAGGTCTTCCTGTCTCTCCATGCTATTTTTTGAAACTCTGCATTTAGTTGGATGTTCCTTTCACTTTCTCCCTTACTGTTTGCTTCTTTTATTTCTTTGGGTATTTGTAAAGCCTCCTTGGATAACCACTTTGTCTTCTTGCTTCTCCTTTTCTTTGGGATGGTTTTGTTCACTGCATCCTGTAAAATATCGCAGACCTCTATCTATCTAGTTCTTCAGGCATACTGTTTACTAGATCTCATCCCTTGAATCTATTCATTACCTCCACTGCATAATCATAGGGGATTTGATTTAAGTTGTTCCTGGCTGGAGAAGGCAATGGCACCCCACTCCAGTACTCTTGCCTGGAAAATCCCATGGACGGAGGAGACTGGTAGGCTGCATTCCATGGGGTTGCTAAGAGTTGGACACGACTGAATGACTTCACTTTCACTTTTCACTTTCATGCATTGGAGAAAGAAATGGCAACCCACTCCAGTGTTCTTGCTTGGAGAATCCCAGGGACGGGGGAGCCTGATGGGCTGCCGTCTATGGGGTCACACAGAGTCAGATATGACTGAAGTGACTTAGCAGATCCTGGCTGGCCTAGTGTTTTTCCTGGTTTTCTTTAGTGTAAGCCTGAATTTTGCTATGAGAAGCTGATGATCTGAGCCACAATCAGCGCCAGGACTTGTTTTTGCTGACTGTATACAGCTTCTCCATCTTTGGCTACAAAGAATGTACTCAATTTGATTTCAGTATTGACCATTTGGTGATGTCCATGTGTAAGGTCATCTCTTGTATTGTTGAAAAAAAGTTGTTTGTTATGACCAGACCAGTGCATTCTTTTGGCAGAATTCAGTTAGCCTTTACGCTGCTTCATTTTGTATTCCAAGGCCTAACTTGCCTGTTCCTCCAGATATATCTTGACTTTCTACTTTTGCATTCCAATCCCCAATGATGAATAGAATATCTTTTATTTATTTGTTTATTTTTGATGTTAGTTTTAGGAGGTCTTCTATGTCTTCATAGAACTGATCAACTTCAGCCTCTTTGGCATCAGTGGTAGTGGCATAGACTTGAATAACTGTGATGTTGAATGGCTTGCCTTGGAAATGAACTGAGATCATTCTGTCATTTTTGAGGTTGCGCCCAAGAACTGCATTTTGGACTCTTATTGATTACAAGGGCTACTCCATTTCTTCTATGGGATTCTTGTCCACAGTAGTAGATGTAATAGTCATCTGAATAAAATTAACCCAAGTGCTGTCCATTTTAGTTCGCTGATTCCTAAAATGTTGATGTTTATTCTTACCATCTTCTGTTTGACCATGTCCAATTTACCTTGATTCATGAACCTAACATTCGAGGTTCCTATGCAATATTGTTCTTTGCAGCAGTGGATTTTACTTTCATCACCAGACAAATCCACAACTGAGCATCAGTTCTGCTTTGGCCCAGCTCCTTCATCCTTCCTGGGGCTATTAGTAGTTGCCCTCTGCTCTTTCCCAGTAGCATATTGGATACCTTCCAACCTGGGAGACTCATCCTTCAGTGTCATAACTTTTTGTCTTTTTACACAGTTCAGGAGGTTCTCATGGCAAGTATACTGGGGTGGTTTGCCATTCCCTCCTCCAGTAGATCACGTTTTGTCAGAACTTTCCACTATGACCCATCTGTCTTGGGTGGCCCTACATGGCATTGCTCATAGCTTCATTGAGTTACACAGGCCCCTTAGCCATGACAAGGCAGTGATCTGTGAAGGGGATTAAGCATATAGAACAGCAATAAAATTATTTCTGAAAGAATGGTTGTATTGAGGTATGGGCAGTATAAAGTGAAAATGAAGGAGAAAATGTCCAAGAATGAATGCTGATAATGGATGGTTAAATAATGAATGAAGGGAAAGAAGGGAGAGTGGTAGGTCCCAGTTCTTGAGCAAGGGGGAGAGTGGGTAAGTTGGGTGTTATTTACAAATTAGTACTGTTAAGGTTGGACCCCGGGGGCCATGATGGGCCGCCCCTCCTCTCCCTCCCACCAGCGAGAAGGTCCCTAATGGAAGGATCCTCCCAGATCCCGGGGACCAATGACAGCACACTCTGCCAGCTAAAGCCACCCCACCCCAGCCGCATAGAAAAACCTATCAGCTCACAATGCGGCGAACCAGCAACCTATCCAAACCCCCATCCACTAACCCAGCCATCCCTTGCAGCGTGCATATATAAACAAACTTCTAACACGGTCCGGGTGCGCAGACTTCCTCGACCTGCCCTGTTTGGGTCCCAGCGCTTCCCCATTAAAGCCTGTTAGACGCTCTTTTGGTGTCCTGGTCATCTTTTACCTAACAAGTACTAAGTTCTTTAAACGTGAAACTTTTTTCACTTGGTCCTTCAACATATTTCTTGCAAACTTCCATGGATCTATACTTTGAATTTATTGGATCATGACAGTGAACAACAACAAATTTGAGGTTCCTTCCTCAGAGTTCTTATCATTTAATGAGATTTAGTCATAGAACTCCATAATTACCTACCCAAATGGATAATTCTAAATGGTAAGTCTTCTGAAGGAATGGTATTTGATTCTGGAGGAACATTTATGTAGAGATCAGACTTTGGTCTCGGTCAGGGAGGATTTTCCTCAGGACATTATACTTGAACTGAGATTTGAAAATGAAAAGAAATAGTTTATTGAAAGGAGAGTTAGGAGAGAGGGGCTTGTCTGGTTCCATCAAAAGACACGTGTCATGTTTTTGGATGGTGGATGGGGCAAGACCACACAGAACTTTCTAGGCCAGAGGAAGGATTTTGGTATTTATTCTAAAGGCACTGTTAATCCAATGAGGGGTTTAAAAAGCAGAGGGAGTGAATCTGATTGCCATTTGGAGAAACTACTATGGTTTACTATAGAGATTTGTTTGTAGAGGCTGGGTGGAGGATAGGAGACATGAGAAGTGGATTTGGGAGGACAAAGTTATCGTGGTAGTCTGATCTCGAGGTGATGGTATCTAGAACTGGGGTACTGAGAGGTGGAGGAGGTTACCAGAGGGAGATTACAGAGTGAGGAAAGAAGAAGGCCTAAGGATGAACCTTGAGGATCTACTATTCGAGACTGGTAAAATCAGAATGAGCCTTCAAAGCTGCCAGAGAAGAAATGGTCAGAGAGGCAGGAGGACAACAGAAAAGTTTGTTATCAGGAGACAAAGGAAGAGAAGCTAAATACAGTTCTGTATAGGTCTGCATCTCCAGAGATGCTGTTTGGTAATGAATTGTGGCTCTGGTACCACCACCACTGTGCCTTGGGAACCGTACATCATGGCTGGCCCTCCGCCCTTGGACACTAGAAGATACTCTTGCCATTTCTGAAATGGATTCTCATCATGAACTTCTGATGCGGGAATTAGTGACTGTATCTGATTGGCAAAGCTTAGGCCATATTCCTGTAACATAGTCTCCTAGATGTAGGGAAAACATAGAGCTGAGCTTTTTGGTTTCTGCTCCAAGATGTAAGCCCAGCCTCCTCACCAGACTCACCTAATGGTTAATCTCCCACATTTACGAAGGAGAGAGCAGATTAAGGGTAGAAAAAAAATCAATTGGAAATGCCTGCAACTGTCTTCCTAAGTAATATTTTATTTCAGACATTTCAGAAGCTTTTTGTGGTCCCTGTCTTCATCTTGGCATGAAGAGTTAAATGCCCCCTCTTTGTAACTTTGTGTCTTATATGCATCGAAGTTGGCCTGTTTGTCCCTGATTCACGTACACCCACACTGCATCATGCTTTGTGCAAGGAGCCGAGTTTGCAGAGATAAAGATGTAGCTTCTGTCCTAAGGAAACTTGGAGTAAAAAATGAGAGGATCTACTGTGTAGAAAATAAAGCATGAGCTCCAGGGTCACTCACCTGTCTGGGTCCCCTTTAGAGCTTAGAAGGGGCTATAGGAATGGGTTTACATGATCATACATTTGAAAATATTTTGCAAAAATGAGCTAGTTTATCTGGAATTGATTAAGAACCCTCGATTCCCAATTCTGACTCCTTCTCCATGGAATGTCCTTTCCTCTTAAGTGTTTGAGCAGCTGTGGGTATTTCATGGTGGACTAAGGGTGAGTTGAATCAGGGACACCATTAGTTTGGATTTAGTGGGATATAGTTACCAGTTTGGCAGATACATCCATGAGAATTTAAATGATAGCTAGCAAGAACATCAACTGAGAAGGCACTGGTGAAGCTTTGAAGACCATCATGTTCTAATCCAAGCATGTTTCTTGCCCTCACAAAGAAGAAAACTGGGAGCCTTCAAGAAGAATTCCTTTTATTATTGAAGAACTGTGGCTACTTCTCTCTCCTCACAGTCCTCTCTTCAAAGCCTGTATCAATTTCAAAGTCTCTTTTCCAGGACATCCTGCAGCAAATACTCACCCTGTCTCCTGTCTCCCAAATCCTGGTGCTGACCTTGTTCGGTGGGAGGTAGAGGAACCCAAGCCAGAGCTACTTGGGCCCCATCATCTGCTGGCCACCATCCCCCACGAATGTCCTTGAGTTTGGGAACTACTTGAGTGAAAACAGCTTATCTTTTTTTCTTGTTTATTGCTTGGGTAGAGAATTTTAAAGACATATGCCAACTAGGGCTTGTCTTTGGAGATCATGGGTAATGAGATGGTTTGAAGTTTAAAGTGCTTTGAGCCCAGCAACTTGGGTTTATTAATGGTATTAAGGACATTTGAAAGAGAAACCCAAACAAAAAAAAAGCCCTTTATTCAAAACAATTGATAAAGCCCAGATACTTCGTTTGAAGTACATTTCAGAAAAATGTTTTGTAATGTTTCTATTCCATCCCCCCCCTTTTTTGGCTATTCTTAGATAAACTTTTAAAAGAGCTAAGAGAATATTAAGATAAAAATGGAATATTAAAAAGTTATACTGTAACATAAAAAAAAAAAATCCTACCCAAGTAGCTGATTTAGAAGAAGAGATATATCTTAAGTAGAGATAAAGAATAGGGTCTTAGATTTTTGATAACCCAACTAATGAGGAAGAATGAATGTTATGAACATAATGGGAAAAGATTTAAAGTTCTTGATATTTTGACATAAATATTCAAGAAATATAGATAGCATAAAACTTATCATGCCATACTACAATGAGGATATCAATTACAAACTGTTCAATTCAGATTATTTAAGATTATTCACTGAATAGGCAAACTTGGAAGGGCTTAATTTGTGATTTCTCCTAATTTGACAACAGTCATAAAAATATGTAGTATGCAAAGAATGTCACCTGCCATTTCAGTAAACAAACAATGTTGAAGCCATCAAGCCATCAACCCTTGCAACCACCCCCAACAGTATACCTTGAGGGGATATAGGATGGAGAAAAACATGATATTGGCCCTAGATACTAGTTAAGGAGCATATAAAAAAAATTTTTTCAGTAAGCCTAGACTCTTGTATTTCTCATCATAGAAAAACACTAAACATTTTAACTTGAGATGTCTGGTTTCTTTCTTTTTCTTTTATTAGCAGCAATATTTTGATGTTCCAAGTCCTTTATTTTGTATAAGTTTTTTTGTTTGTTTTGAAAAACTCCTACATATTCTGGTTTCTCCCTTACCTCTTTGGAACAGTTTTTCAGAGCTATCTGAGAGGCTGTATTCTGAGCTTAAATCCTCAGTAAGCCCACTGAATAAAACATAATTGTTAACTTTGGCTATTGTTGTTCAGTCACTAATTTGTGCCCTATTCTTTGCAACCCCATGGACTGCAGCACGCCAGGCTCCTCTGTCCTTCACTATCTCCTGGAATTTAATCAAACTCATATCAGTTGAGCTGGTGATGGCCATACTACCATTTAATCCTCTGTTGCCCCCTTCTCCTCCTGCCCTCAATCGTTCCTAGTGTCAGGGTCTTTTCCAGTGAGTCAGTTCTTCACATCAGGTGGCCAAAGTATTGGAGCTTCAGCTTCAACATCAGTCCTTCCAATGAATATTCAGGGTTGATTTCCTTTAGGATTGACTGCTTTGATCTCCTTGCTGTACAAGGGACTCTTAAGAGTCTTCTTCAGCACCATAATTGGGATGTACTTTTTTCAACTGACAGGTACATAATGAATCATGAAGCTGAAAGAAATTTTTCTAAATTATCCTATAATTGATTTTTTAAAAAATGATTTAAAAATTTAAAATCATGGTAAAATATATAACATAAAAATGACCACCTTAACTATTTCTGAGTGAACAGTTCAGTGGTCTTAAGTATATTCACATTGTTGTGCAACAGATCTATATTACTGATGTTTAAGTATAGAATAAAATAGAGGTAATGCTCATTTGAGGATATGTTTGGGTTGCAACATTATCATATGAAAAGGAAATCAAGAGTTTGCAGCCAGAAAGAACATAGAGTATGACAGAAAATTACTTAATGTGTTATTTTTATTCTGGACTTTGTGGCTTTTGTGGTGCTACAGGAGACTGCGTGTGCGTGCATGCATGCTAAGTCACTTCAGTCCTGTCTGACTCTTTGCGACCCAGTGGACAGTAGCCCACCAGGCTCCTCTGTCCATGGGATTCTCCAGGCAAGAATAATGGAGTGGATTGCCATGCCCTCATCCTGACCCAGGGATCTAATCTGAGTCTCTTAGGTCTCCTGCATTGGCGGGTGGTTCTTTCCCACTAGCGCCGCCTGGGTAACCCAGAGGAGAGTTTACCACCCCCTAAGTGTGAACACAAGCAGTGCCTCCTGTGTGACCTTAGACCCAGATGCTCCTCCTCTTTGAAACTGTCCTGGATCTCCTGTAACAGCAAAGAAAATAATGACCAATTCTGAGGGTTTCACAGTCCTTTCCTTATCAGAATCCTCTCAATACAGAATGAAGCTCTGCTTTTGCTTTTTAGCTCTGAGTGTCCTGGTGAATTTGTTGATTTACTAGGCCCTCCTTTGCCCTGCAAGCACAAAAGCTTTTTAAAAAGTTTAATATTTGCCTTTTATTTTTTTCTTCAGAAGCTAAAATTCCTTCAAAATTTGTAATTTGTTGTCACTCCTTTTTCATTCAAAATAAGTACTCATTTTTTGCACTGAATTTTATTCACATAATTATGTGCTGTTTTCTGAGTCCCTTCCTCTCTGCTTAAGGTCCAGGAGATTAAGAGTCTCCTTGTCTATTATTTAATTAGTCCCACTGACATATAGTTGGTGTTACTGTCTTTCAATTTCACTTTCCCTTTTGTTTCTCCTTCTTTATTTCATTTTTTAAACAATATTTATCCCCCCAACTTTAGAATGATCAAGAAGTTTCAGAAATACTATAGATAGAGAATTAGTACTAAGAATGCTAAAAATAATAGAATTGTTGCAGGAAAGGGGACCCCTTCCAGGGCCCAAAACTGGGCTCTTGTCTAACACTTGGAAATGAATTGTCCGAGGAGACACACGTGCTGACAAAGCAAGAAGTTTTATTGGGAAAGGGCACCCAGGTGGAGGGCAGTAGGGTAAAAGAACCCAGGAGAACAGCTCTGCCGCGTGGCTTGCAATGTCAGGTTTTATGGTGATGGGATTAGTTTCTGGGTGGTCTTTGAGCAATCACTCTAATTTAGAGTCTTTCCTGGTGGCACACACATCACTCAGCCAAGATGGATGAGAGAGGGATCCTGGGAAGTGGACGGACAATTGGTGTCTCCTTTCGACCTTTCCTGAACTCTTCCGGTTGGTGGTGGCTTATTATTTCCGTATTCCTTATGAGGATCTCCTGTCATAAAACAACTCATGCAAATGGTTACTGTGGTGTCTGGCCAGGGTGGGCAGTTTCAATCAGTGTGCTTCCCCTAACAGAATCATGGCTTATTTTGTAAGTAAGTATAAGTTTTTCAAGGTCACATTAATTTCCAAGTTAGTTCCAGAACCTAGTTTTCTGTCTCTTACTCTAATATTAGTTACAGTATTTCTAGCTTCTCCTCTAAAATATCACTTTCCCAAGCTCAAACTATTAAGCCTTTATTAAAATCCTCAGTTCACTTGCATAAAATATACATTATCATAGAAAACTCACCTTCAGTGTTAGTAATTTCCTCACAACAATTAGATCCTAAAGAGAGCATGGAAAGTAAAAATCACATATAGGCACATTTACTAAATCACCCTTGAAAGTTCTTTAGCTCAGGAGCAAGTGAGGTGCTTCTCCCAAAAGAGACACAGGAAAACTGAGGCCAAGGAGGGGTGAGAGCAGATTCTGGTTTCTCATCTCATGCTCACTCTGCAGAAATGCTTATTAAGCAGGATGACGGGGTTGCCTATTGCACTATTGAAATAAATACCCAGCTATCAGTTCAGTTCATAGGTTGGTATTCATACTCTGTCTCCCTGCCTGTCTCTCTCTCTCTTATCACCGGTTAAGTCTCTGTTAAATCCGACTACATCAAGGATAAAACTGGCATATGCTCCCAACTGGATCCTTAGGATTTTAATAGCATCTAATTAGACTACAGTAGAAGTCCACGTGGAAGAACGATTTGGCCAGGTTAACACATTTGAAGGCAGTTACTTCCCCCCAAACCAAATAAAATTCAGTTTCTTCCTTTCCAATCATTTGGATAACTGTGATCTTGTAAATTGATCTATGATTCTTGGCACAACTGAATGTCAACTCTAGCTATTTGCCATGTGAGCCTAGGCATAGCTCCATTAATACACAACTCACAAACATCAATATGTGTTAAAGATACATCTGAGGATTTGTGACAGCAATGAAAATTGCCTTTGTGATGAGCTAGAAGTAATCATTGTATGATAATTAAGCATGTAAAAATACTCATTGTGTACTACAGGAAAATTTCAGTATTTGCCATTTTTTCCCCTACAATAGATGATTTGCTACATTTATTCTTTATTTGTCTGTCTTGTGAATACATTTATTGCTAAGCTTTAGCATTATTGTTAGCTTCATTGCATAATTAGTGGTATTCAGTCACTGCTTTTTAGCTTGAAAGAACTGTAATTAGTTTTCATTCACTAGTGGCATTTATGCAGTATCAGGGTCATTGCCAAAGGTATAAGGACTGTAATTCTATTGCTAGATTTTAAATTCCAACAAACTTAAAAATCTATTTTGTTCATTTTAAGTAATAAGGGTATGAGTTTCAAATTATATAATTTCATTCTCCCTGGAGAAAATGATATTACAGGATTTGAATGAGCGATATGTATATATACATGAGGTATCAAGTTGTTCTCTGTCTGAAATAGAAAATTCTATTCTCACTATTTAGCTGGTTAATTCTAAATAACCCAAATCATGTTTAAGAGATTTGTTGTTTTATCCTTTCTCCACCAACTGTGCGCAAAAATATAATTAGCTGGTAAAAATGTGAGCTTGTATAATCCAGCCATCCTGAGTTCAAAGTCCACTTGATTTATTAAGTAGTGCTTAAAGAGTTAACTATGAAGATTACATTCAATACTGTTTGTGAAGTACTTAAGACAATGCTCATATATATTAGTTACTATAATCATGTCTTTATATTTGTGCTGCCAAATCTCTTGTACTTCTAAAGACTGTTCAAAAGTTTCTGATCCAGGGACTTGATGTCAGAAAATCTTATTAGGGTCAGAGTGTTCTGGAATTAGAAAGAAGGAAGACACAGATCAGAGTGAGTATCAAATGAAGGAATGTGCCTTGAAGAGTGTTTTATAAATATTGCTACAAATAATAGAAATTCAAAGCATTAGAGATGTTTTAAATTCTGCCTAAATTCTGAGGCCCACATACTCAGATTTCAGGCCTTTACTTTGTTAATGAGGCAAGAACTTTTGACGGTGTGTACGTGCTGCGGTGTGTGTTGGGGAGAGGTGTGAAGGCCCATGCATGTGCTGCTGGTGGGGAGCCACTGAGCTCAAGGTAAGCTGAGGAGTCTGAAATCCCCTCGGCTGTCTCAGGAATGACCTTATCTTTGGTGGATCAGTGCTCTGCATGTCCTTTCCAGTGGATCTCGTCATTCAGATAAATGAGCTTCCTTTTGTTGCAGGAAGGGGGACCCCTTCCAGGGCCCCAAACTGGGCTCTTGTCTAACACTCGGAAATGAATTGTCCGAGGAGACACATGTGCTGACAAAGCAAGAGATTTTATTGGGAAGGGGCACCCGGCTGGAGAGCAGTAGGGTAAAAGAACCCAGAACAGCTCTGCCGTGTGGCTCAATGTCAGGTTTTATGGTGATAGGATTAGTTTCCGGGTGGTCTTTGGCCAATCACTCTAATTCAGAGTCTTTCCTGGTGGCACACGCATCACTCAGCCAAGATGGATACTAGCCAGAGGGATGCTGGGAAGTGGACGGACAACTGATGTCTCCTTTCGACCTTTCCTGAACTCTTCTGGTTGGTGGTGGTTATTATTTCCGTATTCCTTATCAGGATCTCTTGTCATAAAACAACTCATGCAAATGGTTACTATGGTGGCTGGCCAGGGTGGGTGGTTTCAATCAATGTGCTTCCCCTAACACTTTGCCTCTTTTATTTTCATCATACACTTTTGGGTTTCTCACTTACCGACTTAGGAAACCCTGTGTCGTCACCACTGCCTCAATTCATTAGAAGTTCATGTTCTGACACTGATTTCAGAGTTTGGAAACAAGTTTCTGGTTGTATAGTAACTATGGAGAGAGCAAGAATGAGGAGGGAAGAGTTAAAAGTAGCTCTGTGCCAAAAATGTGTAATGATAATATGAGCTAACACTTTAGTAGGTAGCCCTTGCTCTGTGGGGCAGGTGCTGTTACAAGGCTTTTATGTACATTATGTTTTAGAATTCTTACAAAAGCTTCATGAGGCAGAGACCTTTGTTATCCTCACTTTGTAGATAAGGAAACTGAGGTAAGACTGAGGCGTGTTGGCACTGGACCCAGGATTTCTGTTCTTTGGTGATACCCGTGTTATGCTCCTTCTATATAGTGGTTGCAGGGAAATTCTTGCCTTTTTTCTGTTTGTTTGGACTGGCCAGGGATGTCCATTTCTCAGCTTATCACCGACTGATAAATAGGAATCAATCTGCAAGACTTAATTACTATTTATATTTTAAAATTTAAAATATAATTTATTTTCCCATTCCTGCAGATCTCTCTTCTTCATCAGCTATATTCTTATTTTTATTTTATATTGGAGTATAGTTAATTTACAATGTTGTATTTCAGGTGTACAGCAAAGTGATTCAGTTGTGCATATACACATATCTATTTTTCAAAATTTTTTCCCCATTTAGATTATTACAGAATATTGAGTAGAGCTCCCTGTGCTATACAGTAGGCTCTTGTTAGTTGTCTATCTTGTATATTGTAGTGTGTGTATATTAATCCCAATTTATCCCTCCCCTACCACCTTTCTCCTTTGGTAACTATGTTTGTTTTCTAAATCTGTGAGTCTGTATAGCTATATTTCATATATATTACTATGGTCTGCTTTATACAGAAATAGAATTGGACAGTTGAACAAATCATTTGGGTTATAAAGCAAAAGAATATATTTATTGTTGAGAAAAAAAGGTTGAGATTTTAGATTGAGTTATCAAAAGCACTGATAGCACGCATAGGATGCTGGGTTAGCAGATCTTGGAATCAAGATACCTTGTGCTCTGAAAATACTTGGTATGTGATATTTTTCTTTAATTTTAACATTTTAATCATATGCTTTTAAAATATGTTACCAGAATCGAAAGGTTCTCGTTTTTCTTTCCAGATCTGGAAGCCAGAGAGAAGAAAGTGTTAAAGAGTTGAGAATTTCTTAATTAGGGAAGAGGAGCTGGAGGATGAATAGTAAATGACAGGGAAAAACAGGCTATAGCACAGTTCTTGCTAATAATTTCCAACTAATTGATAGTTGGCTAAAAACTGGTGAGTTAATTAATTATTCAAAAGACTGGTCTCTAATAAGAAAAATTACAAAAACAAAGCATTGAAAGCCTTGCCAGAACTCTGAAAGGAATTTTCATGGGCTGAATACAGGCAGGCAGTGGGTATCCAGTATGCAGAATATGAATCCCCTCTACTTTTTTTTTTTTTTTTTGCCATTTTCTTTGGATCGTCTCAAGATTCAGTTTTGTATGCAGACCAGGAGTGATTAAAGGCAGATATTGGGATTCCAGGGATGGGAAATGCACTAAATCTGACATAGGAACATCTGAGTCATAATTCTGTGTTTCTTTGGGCAAAACCAGACTTTCTGATCTGTAAAATGGGTAGTATGTGTGCTGCCAGCTATATAAAATTGTTAGAAAGAAAGACAAAATGAACTATTTCAAGAGCATGCTGAAAATCTGCTGGAGACAGAAAAACTAGAGTGCATTGTGGTAGAGCAGGTACCGGTAGGGGAATGCCGAGAGTAAAATGTAGTAGAGATGGATCCAAGTTCCTTGAGGTAAGTGGTTACGCTAGGCCAGCAGTTCAGTCCTGACTGCACATCCCCAGTGAATGCTTTAAAACATGCAGATACCTGTTACTCACCTCCAGGGTTTCTGCTTTAAATGCTCTGAAACTAGGCCCAGTTACAGATTTTTTTTTTTTTGCCCAAATTCCCAAGGTGATTCTAAAAGAGCAATTGAGGTTAAAAACCCCTGCTGTAGGGTCTCTGGAACAAAATGTGCAATTGGGGCAAAATGGACATGTTGAGATTTTTAGTTTGAAAAATTAGAACTCTCTTCTTACAAATGGGTCTAATGTAAATGCAATTCATGAAGTCAGTGTTGACAAAAAGAGGTGATCACTAATCAGAAATACTGTCATACGTACAGAAAATGTCTTTCATAGTTGGAAGGTCCAAACTAAAATGAAACAAATGTAATTATTCAACTTTTACAATAATTTTTCACATTAATGAGTCCTAGAAGTCAGGTTCTTGGAGTTCCAATTACTGAAAGGGCTTCGAAAGTGTGATATCATACATCATGAGAAAATATATTAACTCTGTTAAAAAGAGGACCAAGGTAATAAAATTATCATAAACAACGTGATTCAGTTATGCTACAGAACATCTAGTGATTAAAAACTTCTTTCCCTGTAGCCTCACAGTTTAAATTCAGTTCACTTATATTTTTGCCCTGTTGCTAATTGTACTATTTGAAAATTCAATGATATGTAAAATATAAAGGTGGCAATTTAAAACTAAATGTATATCTGCTCTAGGATGTCTCAACTTGATGCTTAATTTGAATAATTTAGGGACTGTTAGGAAGTTGCTAAGAAGAATTAGTATAAAAACATTTGGGGCTATTTTCCCTCAAATATAATGATGCTTAAAATAGAAAAGTGCTTGAAGTTGTAAAGTTTTATGTTCTGGCCTCCCATGGACTTTACTTTAGAATAAAACTTTCCAGTGAATGACCATGATTCCATGAATTCTTTGGATGGAACCACACATGATCTTGTCCAGTTTGTAGCAGAAGAAACCAAGGGCAGGAAAGACTAAGTGGTATTCCCAGCACCGCAGAGTTCACTGATGGCAGACAGATCTCTTAGCCCTCCCTGACTCATTCTGGAGAAACTCGATAAATGTTGATTAAATATTATTTGGGATGGACCTTGGACTTGGCAATGTGTGACTAGTTTCCGTCTTAACAATGTGCCTCGGCTCCTTGGGGGAATCCCTGGCTGATGTATCTCAGCTTTGGCGGCTGATTTGTGACCTCTTAGATTTTTACTTGAGATCTTCTGGATAATCTTAAAGCATCCTTGTGCTCTTGTTGTTTACTCACTAAGTTGTGTCCCACTCTTTGTGACCCTGTGGATTGTAGCATGTCAGGCTTCCCTGTCCTTCACCATCTTTCCCAGAGTTTGCTCAAATTCATGTCCATTGAGTCAGCAATGCCATTCAACCATCTTATCCTTTGTTGCCCCCTTCTCCTCTTGCCCTCAGTCTTTCCCAGAATCAGGGTCTTTTCCAGTGAGTTGGCTTTTCATGTCAGGTGGCCAAAGTATTGGTGTTTCAGCATCAGTCTTTGCAATGAATATTCAGGGTTGATTTCCTTTAGGATTGACTCTTTGGACCTCCTTGAAGTCCAAGGGACTCTCAAGAGTCTTCTCTAGCACCACAGTTCAAAAGCATCAATTCACATAGAGTTTGACTCACTGTACATTTTATACCACCAATGGTCTGATAATATTAATACCCATATAAGCCAGAATCAGAGTCATGTTACTAGCTACACACTTGAAGATGTATTATCTTGTTATTTTACCTCCTGCTCCTACTCAGCCTTCCAAACTCCCTACTCCCAAAAGAGGCTTCATGCTAGCCCTGCCATAACTGATATGATACCCAAGTTGTTAAGTCAAATAGAATGTATTACAATCAAATAAAAATGCAATACAAATAGGATGTATTACACTAGTGGACAAAGATAGAAAAACAGTAATCGGGCATGAAATGTGTTTTACAGTTCTGTATGTGTTTGTTACAGAACTAATAGTAAAGGCATTGTGGAGTATTTTATATCTCATAAATTTGTGACATGAGAAATAAAAGCAAAAAGTTGCAGGGACAGTGTTTTAAACCTAAGTATTTAAAGACATGATGTTATTATTTTAAAAATTAAACAAATCTTACCTGTAAGTAATAAATTTGTAAGTGCTTTGATTCACAGATATCTATTATTAACCATTGAGTATATTGTGAAGTTATGTGATACCCCAGGTTTATGCCAAATTATACTTTAATCATTTTAGCCTTCAATAGTCATTCCTTCTTTTATCTTCAAGCTTGCTTTATATAATCATTTCTATTCTTTTAAAATCACTATTTTTAAAGATGTTCTGAGAGGAACACTCACTCGTCTTTTAGGCACTTATTCCAGCCAAAATAGGTTAAAAACATGTTCAAAGAACAAGGGAGTTGGGATTCAAACTCAGGTCTTGTTGTTGTGGGATTCAAACCCAGGTCTTTGTGACCTTTTAACCACCCCAGGCTATAGCACAAAGAGCATAAACCAGCTCTTCTGGGGTTTTGGGTAGAGAATTGACAAAGAGCTCTTTTAGGCTCTGCCTGAGGCCAGTCTCTTGACAAAAGAACCAGCTAGTCGAGGTTTTAATCTCACTGTCTTGTATTTTTTTGGTCCATGAAAGAATGGAGCTAGATTTGAATAAGTTCTTTTGGTTTAGGGTTTCCCTCTGACAGACATCGAAATGTGGGATGGGGGCATGGCCATGGGGGGTTATGAATAGGTTTATATAGGCTTTATCTTATGCTCTAATTATCTTCTGGACCACTCTCCAAAGGCCTGTCTCAGATGCTAGGGAGAGGAGACTGTTACAGAAGGTTAGTTGAAGAGATCAGACGTATCCATATGAAAGCAGCATGTGTGGTCATATGGCATTGTTGCCTAGTAACAGAGATGAACCACAAAATTCAGGCTGAGTTGAAGAGCAGCTGTGTCAAAAAAAAAAAAAAAAAAAAAAAGAGCCCCTGTGTCCTCAGGACAGGATATATCACTGCAGGCCAGAGATCCTGGGTTAAGCTGAGCTGACAGGGCCACTAAGAGAAGCAACAGCTTTCCCCAGAATCCAGTAAATAGTACACAAACAGAGCTACTTGATGGAAAAATAGAGGAAATGGAGGATACACATCGGAGAAGATGATGGTCATAATCATGTGGTAAAATCAAGGGAAGGAGCTTGGCAACTTTCTTGAACTAGTGAATAAAGGATTTACAACTGGAATTTCCAGCTACTGTTGTTGTTTGTCTAAGACAAGTTTTTCATTGTTAGTTGTGCTATCCTGTTTGATGTGACCTGAGGGAATACAGTTTATGTGCTTGTTTATATTCTGAAGATAATTCATTACAGTTATTTGCAGAGTTCTTCAGTTTTAGAAAATCTCGAATTCTATTATTTAATATGTTATCATTGATCATTTAACTTAAAGCAAGAATTTAATATCTTTGAAAATAAAGTTAAATGGTAGAAATCAATGAAATAAAGCTAGACAATGGAAATTAATGAAAATCCCTTTTCAAATAATCTGGATAAATATTTGCCTGTAGTTTGACCAGAATGTCTTCAAATAAACAATTCTGGGACACTTTTCAGAACTTGCTTTTAGATACTATTTGATTCCAAAGTATATTCTTATTATTTGCATTTCAAGAGCATTTTATTTTATTTTTGAATAGGAAAGCAGCTTCCATAATCAGAAGAACTTCACAGCACACATTTAGTTCAAAACAGCCCTACCAAGAATTTCCTTATTTTTTTTGCTTCCTTGAACAAAGATTGTGACTCCTTTATAGATCTTCAAACAGTACTGTGACCTCTTTTTGATATGTGTTATTAGTTTCTCTTCCAGATGACATTTTGAAGTTTGTTAACTTTGAGTACAAGGTCCATTTGAATGTCATAGCCCCTTCCTCCCTGTGGACCATGGAGCAGTTCACAGATAGGGTGGGGCTACAATTTGCCCTCATATCAAAGACAGCCACACAATTGATGTGGGGAGCACTGAGGTATAGTTGTTGCCCAGCTTCAGCCTGCTGGTCTTGACCCTTATTTTTTCCTTCAGTGAGTGACACAAGCCATATTTTAAAACTTAAACTCTGCTTCCTTCTTTCTCCAAACATCCTGAACCCAATAGATTGGAAGATTATGAACAAGAACCTCTCTTTGTTGACCGCTTACAGGCACACACGTGTGTGTGTTTGTGTGTAAGTTGCTCAGTCATGTCCAAATCTTTGTGACTCTCATGGACTGTAGCCCTCCAGACTGCTCTGTCCAAGGAATTCTCCAGGTAAGAATCCTGGAGTGGGTTGCCATTCCCTTCTCCAGGGGATCTTCCCCACCCAGGGAATGCACCCGGGTCTCCTGCATGGCAGGCGGATTCTTTACCATCTGAGCCACCAGGAGAGCCCTACACATGGGATGATAATACTGAATCATTTAAAAAAGTGTTTCCCCATGACCTCCCCATCCCACCTTTGTGATCCATCATTTAAGGATTCAAATTTTACAAATGAAATCAAAAGATTTGTGAGGCCATTATGGCCAATATCAGCAAGCTGAACCATCTGCTCAATTATGTAAAATTTCAGAAAACTTTATATGACATGTTGTAAGAAGGCCCTGCTGGTGGAATCCATGACAAAACCTTCCACTGATGCTCCCAACTAAACCAAATTTTGTGTGTTTTATGACCCAGAAAATGATCCTATTCAGGGAAACTGGTTTTGTAAATGCTTTAGAAATTAAACCAACAATTCCCAATACAACTGTTGTTCAAAATGCAAATGACCAGCCCTTTGCAGAAAAAATCCACAGGACATGCTTATTACTCAGTTCAGAAGTGTTGGATTTTGCCTGAAACCAGAGTCTAGATTGTGAAATGGAAACCTCTGCAGAAAAGGAATGGCTGCTTGAGAGAGTATGGCATTCAGAAAACTCTAGAATAAAGTCTGAAAAATTGAACAGTGATATATAGCTGCTATTTTATCTCGAGTAAGGCAATGGCACCCCACTCCAGTACTCTTGCCTGGAAAATCCCATGGACAGAGGAGCCTGGTAGGCTGCAGTCCATGGGGTCGCTGAGAGTTGGACACAACTCAGTGACTTCACTTTCACTTTTCACTTTTCATTGGAGAAGGAAATGGCAACCCACTCCAGTGTTCTTGCCTGGAGAATCTCAGGGATGGCAGAGCCTGGTGGGCTGCCGTCTATGGGGTTGCACAGAGTCAGACATGACTGAAGTGACTTAGCAGCAGCAGTAGCAGCAGCATTCATATAATCATATTCAGAGGGTGCCAGCTTGATGCTCTATATACGTGAAATATTTGGAAACATATTCATTAACAAGTGGAGTAATAGAAACCCAATGACATTCATTAAAAACTTATCACATACCTGGCATTACTCTTTATACATCAACTATATTATTTTATTTTTCCCTTACAACAGCCTTAGGAGGAGGGGGCTATTGTTAACCCCATTTTACCTGTGGGGAAACTAAGGCCCAGAGAAGTTCATTTGTATAACCTGCTCAAGGTAATGTAATTGTTTAAAGTAGAGCTGAGTTTTTAATCTGGACATTCTGACTCCAGAGTCTGTGGTTTACCATTATTTCATATAATTCAACTATTCATTTCACAAATAGCTCTAAAGTGTCTGTCCTACTCTCTAGAACTTACCATCTAGTGAAGGGGAAAATAATGCTAAACAAATATATGATCATGTGTTAGGTGATTACAACTATGATGAAGAGAAAATAAGGGATATAGAGTGAAGGAGAGAAGCCTATTTTATAAAAGGTTGTCAGAGAAGTTCTCTCTGAGGAGGTGAGATTTGTACCAAATTTGAATGAGGGAGCAAACCATTTGAGTATTTGGATAATTGGCAGAAGAGGACAGAGGCAGAGGAAACTGCTGGTGAAAATGTTTGAAGAACAGCAAGAAGCCAGAGTGACTGGAATACAGTAAGCAAGAAGGGACAACACAATATTTTAAGCAATTATCCTCCAATTAAAAAAAATATATATCATGACCATTCAGTTGATGAGGCCAAAGACTTCCCATGTCAGAGCAGGAGGATTACAAGTGTAAATGTCTGCATCAGGAACTGGTTTGCTAGTTGGGTTCAAGATTTGAGGCATCTGATATTGGATGTTTCCCTATGGGAAATTGTTTTGGGGTGACCAGAACATGCCCACTAGATTGGGACTGTCCCAGTTTTAGCACTGGAAGTCTTTTATACTGGGAAACCTCTCAGACTAGGACAAATCAGGGTGGCTGGGCACCTTCTAACAAAGTTCTCAAAGGGTTTCTTAGGAAATGGTTGCTCGAGGGAGAAACCTCGACTTGCCATCCCGTGTTGTCCTAAATCACTTGTTGGGTGTGGTTATAGCCTTTATTCAGTAGATAAATTATAAAGTATAAATAAAATAGAGATTTGCAAATATCCTTCTAAGTTTATGTAAAATAATCCTTAAGCTTCTTTCTCTATTGTCAAAGCTTGAAATACTTAATTTAAATATGTATATTATAAGCAATGGATTCAAGTATTTAGAATCACTTCTAAAGATATACACTTCTCAGAGCATTCTAAAGAAGGATAAATATTTTTGATCACATTTTCCTGCTGTAGTGCAGAAAAACTAGAAGAGAAGAAAAATGAAGGTAACAGCTTACATTTCAACAGGTTAAAGAGAAAAATGGATGAATATCTCAATTGGTGCTATAAAGGCATTTGCTCCAATTCAAAACTATTCCTAATATACAAGAAAACTATTCCTAAAAATTAAAAAAAAAAATTTGAGTTGATCTAAACTTCTGTAGAAAACAAACTGGCATTTGATAGAAACCAATACAGAGCAACCTAAATTTCATCATTATACATTTGGGAAGATTTCAAGTGGTAAAGAATCTGCCTATAATGTAGGAGATCCAGGAGATGTGGTTCTATCCCTGGGTCAAGAATATCCCCTGGGGGAAGATATGTCAATCCACTCCAGTATTCTTGCCTGAGAAATCCCATGGACAGAACAGTTTGGTGAGCTACAGTCTAAAAGGTCTCAAAGAATCTGATGCAGCTGAGCAGATGATGGAAGGATGGATGGATGGATGGATGGATGATCCAAGCGGTAAACTCTTAACTTGCTGGTGGCTCAGATGGTAAAGAATTTGACTGCAGTGCTGGAGTCCCAGGTTCAATCCCAGGGTCAAAAAGATCCCCTGGAGAAGAGAATGGCTACCCACTCCAGTATTATTTTCTGGAGAATTCCATGGACAGAGGAGTCTTGCAGGTTATAGTTCATGTGGTCACAAAGAGTTGGACCAGACTGAGTGATTAACACTTTCACTTTATCACTTTTAACTTGCATTAAACCTTATCACGTATATAATTTTTGACATGAAAAATGCTTGTGATATTAAGTGAAAGAAGTTAAGATACCAAATATGTATGTAATATGAAGTTTACTATTCTCATTATTTATTATTAAATTAAGTAATTGCTATTATTATTATTAAAGAATAGCAAAAACAACCCTCCCCCCCCAATAATTACTTTAGAAAGATTCTATGAAGGCATGCTACTATTTTAGCCATGGCTACTTGTATATGAAACTTACACTTTTTTATATATTCTGCAATGTATCCCTAAACAGCTCACCAAACTGTTTTTAAAATCTGGAAACTAAAATTAGGAAAAGAATTTTAAGAAACCATTTTGTTCTTATACTGGGACTTCCAATAAAATGCAAATTACCACTAAACAGATAAGAATTATTAAATTGCAGATGAAAATTTATTCCTGTCCCAAACTGCCAAGGCAGAAGCTCTAAAAGCAGAGTTTTATCTTGATGCAGAATTGGAATGGAAGAAATGAAATATAACTTTATTGGAATAAAATATAAGGAATCTGGGGAATACATCTAGACATTGAAAAGTTATTTGAGAGTAAACTCTCAGCCACTCCCTTGGAGTGATTACAGCAAGGAGGAAGTGGACAGCGTTTGAAAGAGCCACCACTGTAAGGAGCACAGAGAAGTTAATGGGTTACCCTATGACTTGTAAGGGTTTCCCAGGTAGCTCAGCTGGTAAAGAATCGGCCTGCCATGCAGGACACCCCAGTTAAATTCCTGGGTTGGGAAGATACCCTGGAGAAAGAATAGGCTACTCACTCCAGTATTCTTGGGCTTTCCTGGTGGCTCAGATGGTAAAGAATCCACCTGGAATGCGGGAGACCTGGGTTCAATCCCTGAGTTGGAAAGATCCCCTGGAGGAGGGCATAGCAACCCACTCCATTATCCTTGCCTGGAGAATTCCCATGGACAGAGGAGCCTGGCAGACTACAGTCCATAGGTTAGCGCAGAGTCAGACACAACTGAGTGACTAAGCACACACAGCACATGACTTGTTAAAATGAGTGGGTTTGGGATTTGCAGGAGGCCTTTGTGATTCAGTTTGAAATGACCCATTCTTTCTTTAAATTATTGTTCTTTGTAGTTCCATTTACATATTGTAAGCAGGGTAAGAAGAGAAATGTAATCCTTATCCATAACATTATACTTTCTCTCTCTCTGTTTCTATTTTTTTGTCCTTTAGTGAGATGGAATTTTCCTCATTGAGAAATAGTGTTAGAAAAAATAAATCACTATCTTAGATTATAATTTTTTGTACAAGTTCATGTTCATTATCTTATATCTTCCTAGCAACTTAAAAATTGAATTTGTACTGTTTAAGGGGACAACAGAGGATGAGATGCCTGGATGGCATCACTGACTCGATGTACGTGAATCTGAGTGAACTCCGGGAGTTGGTGATGGACAGGGAGGCCTGGCGTGCTGTGGTTCATGGGGTCGCAAAGAGTCGGACATGACTGAGCGACTGAAGTGAACTGAACTGAAGCTTTTGAAAGTGTTAGCTGTTTAGTCCTGTCCGACTCTTTGCAACCCCATGGACTGTAGCCTGCCAGGCTCCTCTATCCATGGAATTCTCCAGGCAAGAATACTGGAGTGGGTAGCCATTCCTTCCTCTGGAGATCTTCCCAACCCAGGGACTGAAGCTGGGTCTCCTATTGCAGATAGATTTTTTAACCATCTGAACCACCAGTGAAGATTTTGAAATCTGTAGTCACTGTCTGGCACATCTGAAATGTGAATGAGCAAGAATTCTAACTCCCATTAAGGCTCTTGGTCCCCAAATATTTGTTTCCTATAGCGCAATGCCTTTGGGGTGTGATTCCTTAAGGTCTAAGAAATAAAATCAGTTAGGAAGTGTCGATTTAAAACAGACCAAATACTCTCATATCTTTTGCAAACAGATAGTTTTAGAAAATAGATGACCTTGTTTCATGGAGTGAAACACACATTGAGGTTTTACCTCTACCTCAAATTGGAAGAAGATGCCTACATGAGCTATTTGGGGGAGTTTCATGTAATTGTGGAGTTTCAGTATTATTTCAAATCTTTCAGGGCATAATTCCTTTTCTTGAATGATACTAGAACCTTCTTTTGTTTTTCCTTCATCCATTAAAAAATAAATGCCAAATATTTTACTAGATGCCTTCAAATCAATAGTGAACAGTCTCATGAATCTACGTTTCTTGCCCTCCTTGTTTCCCCAAAGGAAATCAAAGTTACATGATATTCTACAAAATATAAGTTCTTGGTTTAATATTATCATTTTATGCCCTATGCTTATATTTACATTTTAACAAATGCAAAGCAATGTACATTTCTTGGTTTGTCTCGGGATATGTTTTCTATGCTTTTATTATTTTGCATTGATTTAGAATGTCTTCTCTGGACAGTTGGTGCTAACATAAGTTGTGTCTTTAAGTGATGGCCATATTATCATGCAGAAGAATAATGTTTCCATGAATGCTTAAGTCATTATTTAAAAGGATAATTATAATTCTTCATGAGAATGTTTATCTTCCTGGGAGGAAAGGGAGAGACATGTTATATAATTCCTTCTCAGCAGCTCAGGAGAATGGAGATATTTGAAGCTTGGCACCTTTCCATGTCCTTAGGCAGGGGGAAACATGAAGGAGTGACCAGTGAGGATAAGCGACATGTTTCCTACTCAGGATGGTTTCCCTGGTTTCAAGGCTGGTCCCTGAGTGCTCCTGTGCTTTGGCGTCTTCATTCCGGGGGAAGCCATTTTGGCCCCTAGGATCGCCATTTTCTCTTTTGAAAAGCAACTGACACATTGAACAGAGATGACCCATAGACTCTAGCCATAAGGGCAGTTTTGATTTTTTTATTTTTTCTCCTCCTATCTTTCTAAACATGGCCTGTGGGATGAGACTTTCCCATCACTGTGAAAAATTAGGCAGGCTCCAGGGCAATTCTGGTCACTCTTGGGCAACATAGTTTTCTGGTAACTTAAGGTCACAGACAACTGTCTCAGTTTAGTAATTTTACTGTCAGTTGCATGTGTTAATAAAAAACTTCAATTTTGAGTTAAAGTTGAGGCCTCTTCCTTTCTAGCAGCTCAGTGGGAAGCCTGAATGTAAAATGGGAGTGGGAGGGATTTATTACCTAATCTTCTACTTCCTCTTTGCATCTCCAACTCACTGGTAGAAGCTTCTTCAGGGTTTGGGGGTGGAGAGGAAGAAGAGGTAAGAAACCCGGCAATGATACTATTTCTTGGCTCCCTGTGTGGCGGTTTAGCATCTTGGCAGGTGTTTACAGCTGACGACTTGACAGATATTTATAGTCTAGTCTTCTGTGGTGACTTTCGTGAGTTTTCTGTACTTCTCTGCAAGATCTCAAGCAGCGGGTCAGCTTGCTCTTTGCCGTATGATTAGTAAATGTGTCTTTTTTTCTAGTAGAAAATGATCTCTTACTATTATACTGTGGCACAACCCATGCATTTTATTCAGAGCCTGATAAATGTGTGATAATCGACTGAAGACAGGCCAAGAAACAGTACATTAAACTGGGCTGGTTAGTCAATCTAGGGAAAGAATTATACTGATGGGACCTATGGGAGAGAAGAAAGTACAGATCAACACAATGTTAGGATAATATTGATATTGCAAGTAGGAAGAGAAATGATGGTATTAAAGTTATTCACAAGGGGAAAAGACATAAGGGGAAAGAAAGAAGAGCATAAAGATAGATATTGTGTTGCCAAATAAAAAGAGAATCTTCAGGTGACATTAAGATTGTTTGTGAATCAGAAACTGTGGAGATGTAAAAGAGGAAGTTACATAAGTGCATTTTATTTGTGGTTAGACAGGAAATAATTTCACAACAACAAATGATCCAGCAGGATTAAACAGCTCAAAATAACTTTGCCCAGATACTTCTAAGGATTTAGATAGTCAATAAAACAGGGAAGGAAAGGAGTCAGTGAACATCATTATTCTTTTATAAGAGACGTTTATATGGCTCTTTTAAAAGAATGGAGCCGTGCTAAAAACAGGAATTAAATGGTTGAAATAGGAGCTTAATTTAAAGGCAATAAGACCACTAATATGCTCACTAAATACCAGTTGGCTATTAGGAACCTATTTAATGAGCTTTGCCAACCACTAAAACTACCATGTCTGTTAAGTAGTTGTTAAATATCAATAGTTTTGTTTGTTATGGAAAATACAGTTACATTACATCAACACAGTAGGAAAAGGAAAACTATAGTAATAAAGTAATAAAGTGCTTATTCCAAGCCAGGCACTATTCTGTGGATTTCCTGAAAATGGTCTTCTGGACTCCCAGCCTATCAGATCAGTGTTACTGTGTCCTCATTCACAGTTGGGAGAGCTGAGGTCTGGGAAGTGTAATTAACTTGCCTAATATCACACAGCTGGTCAGTGGTATGAAGCTTGACTCGGGCGGTCTGACTCCAGAACCCACCTTCCTACCAGTGTGTTTACCCAGTGGCACCTGTCATAAAGTGTTCAGGAGACTTAAGGAAAATCTAAGAATGGCAGCCTTACCAGCTAGAGGCTGGACGATCTGATTGTCAGCCCAGAACTTCCTGTGGTCTGTGTCACACTGATGGTGGAGTCAGATGATGATCTGTTGAAAGCAGTAAAAAGGAGTCATTCTTACAAACCCTCACTCTCACATCTGCCCATAGTTTCTGTGAGGTCAAGAACTGGAGACAGGAAAGCAGGGCTCCTAAAATTTCAAGCTTCCTAGCTTTTCTTTGCCTCAGGTTTTTTAATTCTTTGGTCAACGGCAGTCTCAAATCCATTTTCCCTTTGTTAGTCACCTGAAGTTTCTCCTTCCTTACCTCCTGCATTTTGGTTCTTCCATTTTGCTTGCTGCTGGGTTGAAGGTGGGAAAACCTTGGCTCAAAGATTCACTGATCACTGAAAGCAGAGACAAAGTGTTGACAAGAAGTCTGAAAATGTGCAAGTGAATATTCTGAAGGTTTTGCATCTGCAGTATTGTATTACAGTTCATCTTTTAGGGGCAAACAATGAATGATGAAAACCTCAAACAAAACAAAACAAAAACTCTAAGAAGGAATGTTGTGCTCACATTATTGTTGCTTGTTAAAACCACATTTAATAACTATAGCCCATAGCAGGATTAGATTTTCTGCAACATCATTAATAATTAATCCTCTAAATTTACTGTTGACTGCTAATTAATATACACCAAGTGTATTACTCACTCTAAATTCTTTCCCAATACATCAATTTTTCCTTCTTATTTCTTTTTTATTTTCCCTAATTTTTCAAAATTGAAATTAATGTCATTTCCTACTGCTCCATAATGCTTCTAAGAACTCATTTTTTCCCCCTAGAGCTTACCTACCAATAGAAGTTTTGAATAATCAAATCATAGCCATCTCTTTATCTTTCACTTGGCTAAATTTTAGATTATGCCCTCAGGTTAAGACTTGCATCATTTGTACCTCAATACAATGTGCCAAGCACATTGTACATTTTACAACTGAATAACAACCTTAGTAACAACATATATGAGAGTTTATTAACTTTAACTGAACATATTAACCTTGACAGAGCATCTACGTTTAAGGAAATAATTATGCATCCGCACTAGACTATGTGGGAGTTGAAAGTCTGGGAAAGATATAGCAAGACCGTTATGTAAGAAACTCAGCTAAACATACTCAGCTGAAATAAAGCACATAATTCCAGAAATAGTATATAGTGAATGACATCAGTGAGTTAAAGCACGTGGCATGTATGACAGTATCCTGGGTTAGCAATTTTATAGTCACTCTTTGCAAACTTTTCCACTACCTAATGGTAAATTTGAAGAAAGCTCTTTGAATGGGATCTGTATTTTCTTGATACAACTTTTGGCTATTTCTTCTTGGACCCTCTGCCCAGAAGCAAAAAACAGCTGATTCTTAAAAGAACCCTTTCATTGGTCTGAAAACTCTCATTAAGTCAAGTTTAAACTTCTTTCTCCAAGCTAAATATCTGTTGTTATTCATAGCTTTTGGTAAATGTGCTTGTCAGATGCACGAGTAGGCTGCATAATGCAGTGTGTGATGTAATCTTTACCCATGGGTTGCATGTATAAGTGGTCATGTTGCTGATACTTTCTACCACCTGGAATATTCTGACTTCATGAGATTTTCTTCCCTAGTTTTTATTTCCTAGTTTTCAGAAATCCAACAGCAGGTGATGTTAGAGAACTGAAACGGTAGTGGTGACGGAACTAAAATAGATCTGTCAAAGTAGAGTAACATTTCTCATTTTCCAGTGCAGACTGATGCATGTTTTAGATCTAGCTGATTACCAGTCCACAAGTTTTATGCTTACTTTCTACAGCTTTCCTGTCTAATGAGGGAGCTACTAGCCACCTGTGGTTATTTAAGTTTAAACCAATTAAGATAAAAGCCTCAGTTCTTCGGTCACGGTAGCCACATCTCATGTACTCATGTACACATAGCTGCATGTGCTAGTGGCCACCATATTGGACAGTGTATCTCTGGAGTATGTTCCACATTGTAGAACGTTCTAATGGATGGTGTTCCCTAGTGTACAGCAACCCTGATCTCCTGCCCACATGTTCATCATGGCACAGAAAAGTACCTTTTAGTGATTTGTAAGTCATATTGTTAGGTGTTTGAGTGCATTGTAAAAGGATCTTGGAGTTGGTGAAATAATTTTTACCCCATACACACTCTTAAGGGTAGGACAGGACTTAAGCAGGTCCTCTCTCTGATCTCAGAAAATGTTCATCTTCACCTGTGTGGCTGCTGGTTCATATGCTATTTCTCTCACTAGGAATTAGGAAAAAGCCATTAAGCTTCTCACTTTCCTTGCCTTACTCATTTTTTAAACGAAGTACTTTCCCAAGTTTTATTAGAGAACATCGCAACTTCTGTGATAATGTAGTTTGACTTCAGTGTTTTTTCTTTGGCATTCCGGTATGTATGTGTTAATCTCAATATTTAATTTTAAAAGTAAGTGTTAAAATTGTTTATAGGTGCTTTTGCCCTTCCTGTATTTGGTGACATGTCCCCCACTTGGTACCATGGCAGGCTCTGTACTGATCAAGGTATTAAGATGAAAATTTCATATGATCAGTTGGAAGGAAAATATAAGCAATTGTCAAATTTCTAAGATTTCATGCTCATGTTGTTTTTTCCCTCCTTTTTTGATCTTGGCCTCAAATGAGCTTCCTTATATAATTAGTAAATGATTTGGACCTAAATATATTGCTGGTACTCAAAGACAAAGCAGTCTACTCAGGAATGACTTAATTTTTTCAAATATTGCATTTAGGGGGAAGAATTGTAAAAGGATATAGATTTTTGATGTGACAAATGTTAAGGATTTATTTAAATCCCTTAATATTTTTTTCTCTGCAAAAATATGGTTATATTTCAGATCCTTAGCTACTATTTACATCTGGCTAAAGTGTGGTTGCCTCTGGGGTCCCGGTGGGGTGAAAAGATGAAGTGGCCCAGGGCAGGAGTTTCGTGCATTACATTATCACCTGTCACTATGTCTTACATTCTTTGTAAGAACAAGATAGCCTGCCACACTCAGGTCAAGAACTTGACCACCAGCCAGATGCCCAACAGCTTGTTTGACCTCATTAAAATTGAACGATCATGTTAATGTTTGGGGCTGAGGCCAAACTTCTTAGAGCTGTTTAAAATTTCTGAGAATATTACCATAGGATTTGGTTTCTGATCTTTTCTTAGTATTTTCTAGCGGATCAGTCTGACTGGAAATAGACTGAGGGAATTAGATCTGGAAATTGGAATGAAAAAACAAAACATGTGCTGCAAGACAATACAGCCAACACATGGCCGCTTAGATCACTTTTTTTCCCCCCTCTAAAAACAATTTGTGATATAAAAGCCTAGAAAATAATATACCTTAAAATTATAGCTAAGTGGGAACTTGTGAACTCTAAAAGTAAAATGGCATTTGCTGGCCAGAGAGGCAAATAATTATAGTTGTTTTTATTGTCAGGAAGTAATTTCTGTCTGATAACTCTGCTAACTCAGTGGCGACCTCTGCTCCCATGCCTGTCCTGTGCTGTGCTTAGTTGCTCAGTTGTGTCCGACTCTTTGTGACCCCATGGACTGTAACCCGCCAGGCTCCTCTGCCCATGGGATTCTCCAGGCAAGAATACTGAAGTGGGTTGCCATGCCCTCCTCCAGAGGATCTTTCTAACCCAGGGATTGATCCCAGGTCTCCAGCATTGCAGGTGGATTCTTTACCATCTGAGCCACCAGCAAAACCCATCCTGCAGAAGTCAAAAAAATAAACATAGATCACGTAGGAAAGGTGGTACTGGATAACCATACAGTTTCTAGCAGCTTTGTCAAGGTCACATGGAATTAGCAACTGATCAGGTTTTCTGAAGTTGGCAGATTTTTTTGAATATATATCCAGCCTGTATCCATGAAGGATAAAGTTTTTACTTCTCATTTAATTATTTCCTGCCAGAGGACATGCTTCCACCATTGCTTGGGGTCTGTTGAACTTCCCTGCTCAGTGGTCCTGTCAACCTGGAACAAATGCCTCCACTAATTGGTGTCCTGCCCTGTAGTCCTCACGCTGGGTTCAGTATGAAGCCATTCTCTCTCAAAGAATGAGCTGAGTGTGATTGAAAGCCCTGTGATGCTCTGGGGCACAGATGTGCAGGGCCTGGATGTGTTTGTTCAGTCAGTATGGAGGCTTTTCAAACACAAATAATTGATCAAATTTGATTGTTATTTTTAACTTTCATAGAAATGATATTTATGGCACTTGTACTCTTGCAGATAGATACTTATTAGTCATCAATGACTCTGGGACTCATCCTTCATTCTTAAAACTATTATCAGCCATGAAGGTAGTCAGAAGGAAAGAAGACTAAGGCTGAAGCCCCACTGCCAGCTGATGTCTTTATGCTTGCAGTCAGGCCCTTGTGGGCACCACCTTGGTTCATTTCATATTTGTGCTTCTGTTTCCTGGTCTGTAAAATTGTGATTTGGGACTAGAAGTTGACTAATACTCTTCTTATATTGGGTCACTTCATTTCATATTTGTACTTCAGTCTCCTGGTCTATAAAATTGTGTTTTGGGACTAGAAGTTGACTAATACTCTTCTTATATTTAAAGTGTATGATTATATGACATGACTGGGGCGAAGGATGAAGTAAAGACTAATGAAATAAGAAGTAAGCTGTGCTGTGTTGATTCATGGAGATTTTATAATTATGCAGTTGAATTTTTCAAATCATACTCTTAAAATTTTTTTTTTGAAATATGGTTGATTTATACAATGTTATGTTAGTTTCAGGTATAGTGCAAAGTATTTCAGTTATTCTTTTTTAGCTTCTATTTCATTACAAGTTATTACAAGATACTGACTATAGTGTGGGCAGTTTTCACATGACCTTAACAAAATCATAACACTTTACATTTGAACAATAACATCTAAACTTGTTCTGGGTATATTACGGTTTATCAAGCACCTTTATGTACATGCTATGATTTGAACTTCACAGCCACCTAGTATAGTGAGTGAATAGAGCAATTATTGTCCAGAGCCTCAGAAATGTCACGTTGGAGAGGTCACTGAGGTTAGTGGTTGAACTGGCATGAACCCATTTCTTTTGTTACTAGTATAATAGCTGTTTCACTCTACCTCTGAACTTTATTTATTGCTAATAATTCTTCTAATAATTTTTCAGACTTAAAAATAGAATCTTGTAATATATACGATTACCATTTATTTTTAGCTTACTGAAACCATTTTTTTGGTTGGTAGTTCAATGTATTTGACCTCTGTTCCAGTCACATTTCAAAAATTAAATTGTGGAATTGTTGTGAAAGTTGTTTTACTTTTTACTTTATTTTCAAAGCCTGTGCAAAAAATTTTAAGTTCTTGGAGGTAGAGGTGAAAGTAATCTTACAGGTCTATCATTGTAAGTCATCTTAATACTCTTATTTACAAAACAGAAATAGTCACAGATGTAGAAAACAAACTTATGATTACCAAGGGGGACAAGGGTAGGATAAATGAGAGATTGGGTTGATATATATATAATATATGTATATAAAACAGATAACTGTATATAAGAACCTAATAACCTACTGTATACTACAGTATAGCACAGGGAACTCTACTTAGTACTCTAATGACATATATGGGAAAATAATCCCATAATAATAATAATAAAAAGAATGGCTATATGTATAACTGATTAACTTTGCTATACAACAGAAACTAACACAACATTGTAAATCAATTATACTCCAATAAAAATTAACTTAATGGATAGATATGTGACTGGTGGAGAGAGGGACTTGACTTTTCATTGCCTGGTAAGACCTAATTGGCTCCTTAAATTTGGGGGGAAATTGTCCCCGTTAGATATAACTACAGGAAAGTACATTGAGATTTGCATTCCAGATTCTGGAGGGATGCACATGTTTTTGTTTTGTTCTTAAATTCATATAGAACAAGGTAACCAAACATTGGACAGCCTTGAAAATCTTGTTTGCAGTGTGACAACTGTTCCTAGGCAGCAAGGGTTCATGATTCATTGAGAAATCTACATCCTGCATTGTGCCAATTGTGTAACTTCTCAGGAATTTATCTTGGGAGCTGTGATAAGAAATCACAACTGAGACTCAAAACACTAATTTCAAATTCAAAGAACAGCTATTTCAGAGCTATCTTCTTGAGGGATATTTGACTTTCTAACATTTTAAAGGAAGCTAAAATCTCTAAGCAAGAAGCAAGCACTTTTATAAATTTTATCAGGTTCATGCAAAATTGTGTAATTTTTGATTTCTTGAAACTCTGGGGTAGACATTTTTTCTAGGTTTACATTCATTTTATTAACATGACTACTGTTTCCATAAATGAACACCTTGATAAATAATATTTTCAGTTTTTAACTCACCCCTAAAAGACACCCTAAGGGATCTCTGGTTGAATGGAATTAACCTAGAAATAACATTCTTCACATTGACTCCTTCTCTTGATCATTGTTGTTCAGTTGCTCTGTTGTGTCCGATTCTTTCTGATCTCATGGACTGCAGCACACCAGGCTTCCCTGTCCTTCACCATCTCCCAGAGCTTGCTCAAACTCACATCTCTTGATTGAGTTGCCCTTTATTGGTTTGGCAGAGTCATCTTTATCTTGGGATACTGGGAAAAGACTTTTATTCTTGGTTTGAAAATCTCGCTGATTTGCAGAACAAACCTTCAGCCTGATCTTTTTTCTTTTGTCAGTTACATAAGTCGTGCTGTGTGAACTAACATCTTGTCACTCATTGTCCTAAAGCAAGAGCCAAATGGGTGAGAAACCACCTACTGTTGAATATGAAACCGGTGCCAAAAGGCAACTGCTCCTTGCTGTTCAGCTGTGCCCTGAGTGATCAAACAAGCCTGAGAGCAAACAGGAACTGCAGTAGCAGGAATCAAAGGGCCCTGCTAGCCTAGCAGAGTAGAGGGAAGTAAGGGAGAGATTTTCCTAAGGTGAGGTGAGGTGACACCATGCAAATAAAGGCACCCTTCCTTTGTTTGTGTTCAGGACATTTGAGCACCATTTTAGAGGAGAAAACGTCACACTGATGCAATTTTTAGTCAATGGATAGGGAAGCAACAGAGGAGCACTGTTAAAAAGATGTTTCCTGCTTGACTTTTTTGTTTATATACTTAAGTTTATACTTATATTCTTAGTTTGTTCTAAAATATCTTAAAATTTTTTTTAAAGTAAAAGCTTTATTGAGATATAATTGACATAGAACATCATATTAGTTTTAAGTGTACAACATAATGATTTGATATATGCATATATTTTAACGTTCATCACCTCACATAGTAACATTTTTTCCTCACAATGGGAACTTTTATGATCTATTCTCTTAGCAATTTGCAAATATAAAATACAGTATAGTTAGCTGTAGTCACTATGCTATATATTACATCCCCAGAACTTATTTATCTTGCAATTGGTAGTTTGTACCTTTTGACAACCTTTATCCATTTCCCACCATCAACCTCAACTTCTGGCAACTACTAGTCTGTTCTGTTTGTGTGAGTTCAGTTTTCTTTTGATTCCACATGTAAATGAGATCATATTGTATTACATAGGACTGTCTTTTCTTGTCTGACTTGTTTAACTTAACATAATGCCCTCAAGGTCCATCCGTATTGCCTCAAATGACAAGATTTTGTTCTTTTTTGTGGCTGAATCAGTGAGCACTTGTTTCCATATCTTGAAAGTGGTAGTTACTCAGTTTGTCTAACTGTTTGTGATCCTAAGGACTGTGGCCCACCAGGCTCCTCTGTCTGTGGAATTCTCCAGGCAAGAATACTGGAGTGGTTAGTCATTCCCTTCTCCAGGGGACCTTCCCTTCCTGGAACGGGATCTTCCAGGGATTGAGCCTGGGTCTCCTGCATTGCAGGCAGATTCTTTACTGTGTGAGCCACTGCTACCATGAAATAATACTGCAAGGAACACGCGGATGCAGATAGCTCTTTGAAATGGTGGTTTCACTTCCTTTGAATATATCTTCAAGGTGGGATTGCTGGGTCATGTATTAGTTCCATTTTTTAAGTTTTTGAGGAACCTATACTGTTTTACACAGTGGCTGTGCCAATTTACATTCCCACCAACAATGCACAAGGATATTCTTTTCTTCACACCCTCGCCACCAACACTTGTTGTCTCTTGACATTTTGATGACAGCCATTCTAAAAGGCATGAGGCAATCTCATTGTGGTTTTGATTTGTAGATTATCTTTTATAAATAGAACAAGGCAGAGTATTTTCAAGTACTCATTTTAATGATGGAGTTAATTAGAAACAACTGTTTCAAAATCATTTAATTCCTTCAGAAAATTGTTTCTGCTGGTCAGATGGAAATCTTGATTTTGCAGATATTAAGAGAAATGTCTTGGCATAATTGATCTTCCACAAGTAATTTAATGACTAATAACTAAAAAATGACTACATAAACTCTTGTGACTGATCATTTTTTATATGTAGAATACAATTCTGTAACTCTATCCTGGTTCCAAACCTTCCGAGTAACACTGTAGTTTAGAATATATACAGATGAATAGGCTGAAGGGATAGCTGATTGCTTCTAGTGAAGAGTGTTCCTATTGTTTGCATCATTTAGACATTTATCCTGCCTCCTGACTTCTGGTTAATCGTGTATTTCCCACAGATTAACAATATCACCAACACTTAAGTCACAGGTATGAAAATACTGAAACCAATTAGATCTGGTGTCAGAATGGTTTGATGGTATAGGGGACAGGGTAGGCACTAAGGTGTAAAATATAGAGAACTCCTGGCTTCTTATTTTCAGCTCTTTGCTCTGTGGTCCCCAGCAAGTCTCATCCTCAGCTGCATCTGTTAACATACACTTTGCTTCTGCCATCTCAACTTACTTGGGGTTTCAGGCTATGATCTCTCATGTCTATGCATCGGACAATGTTAGAGAGGAATGTTTCTTTCCCACTCCTGGTATATTAATATCTATGAATGTGGAAGAAGAGCTACTAGAGTAACATTTCTGATCTCTCTCCATGCCCTCATATACTTCTCACTCCCGAGAAGGTAAAGTGTGACTTATATCCCTAGAGGGTTTGGAAAGAGAAGCTGAGCATGATAGGCCAGCCCCTTCTCTCTCCTTTTCTTTGGGAGTTGGCTTGTTTCTCCATGTTGTTATGGTCCCACATGGCCTGTGGCTGGAGAAGTAAGTCTGGCCACTTACACGCACAGATGCACCCATGGTGCAGCCTCCACTCTAGCTTTCTTTGGTAATATACATTTTCTTCTGGGCTCCCATCTACTGTCTTCTTTGAATTAAAAGGCAATGCCAAAGAATGCTCAAACTACCACACAATTGCACTCATCTCACATGCTGGTAAAGTAATGCTCAAAATTCTCCAAGCCAGGTTTCAGCAATTCATGAACCATGAACTTCCTGATGTTCAAGCTGGTTTTAGAAAAGGCAGAGGAACCAGAGATCAAATTGCCAACATCTGCTGGATCATGGAAAAAGCAAGAGAGTTCCAGAAAAACATCTATTTCTGCTTTATTGACTATGCCAGAGCTGACTGTGTGGATCAAAATAAACTGTGGAAAATTCTGAAAGAGATGGAATACCAGACCACCTGACCTGCCTCTTGGGAAATCTGTATGCAGGTCTGGAAGCAACAGTTAGAACTGGACATGGAACAACAGACTGGTTCCAAATAGGAAAAGGAGTGCGTTAAGGCTGTATATTGTCACCCTTCTTATTTAACTTCTATGCAGACTACATCATGAGAAATGCTGGACTGGAAGAAACACAAGCTGGAATCAAGATTTCCGGGAGAAATATCAATAACCTCAGATATGCAGATGACACCACTCTTATGGCAGGAAGTGAAGAGAAACTAAAAAGCCCCTTGATGAAAGTGAAAGAGGAGAGTGAAAAAGTTGGCTTAAAGCTCAACATTAAGAAAATGAAGATCATGGCATCTGGTCCCATCACTTCATGGGAAATAGATGGGGAGACAGTGGAAACAGTGTCAGGCTTTATTTTTTGTGGCTCCAAAATCACTGCAGATGGTGATTGCCACCATGAAATTAAAAGACGCTTACTCCTTGGAAGAAAAGTTATGAGCAACCTAAATAGCATATTCAAAAGCAGAGACATTACTTTGCCGACTAAGGTCCATCTAGTCAGGGCTATGTTTTTTCCAGTGGTCATGTATGGATGTGAGAGTTGGACTGTGAAGAAGGCTGAGCACAAAAGATTGATGCTTTTCAACTGTGGTGTTGGAGAAGACTCTTGAGAGTCCCTTGGACTGCAAGGAGATCCAACCAGTCCATTCTGAAGGAGATCAACCCTGGGATTTCTTTGGAAGGAATGATGCTAAAGCTGAAACTCCAGTACTTTGGCCACCTGATGCGAAGAGTTGACTCATTGGAAAAGACTCTGATGCTGGGAGGGATTGGGGGCAGGAGGAGAAGGGGACGACAGAGGATGAGATGGCTGGATGGCATCACTGACTTGATGGACGTGAGTCTGAGTGAACTCCGGGAGTTGGTGATGGACAGGGAGGCCTGGCGTGCTGCGATTCATGGGGTCGCAAAGAGTCGGACACGACTGAGCAACTGAACTGAACTGATGATTTATTTTTTAAGTGAAGGATAATTGCTTTACAGAATTTTGTTGTTTTCTATCAAACCTCAACATGAATCATCCATGGGTATACATATATCCTCTCCCTTTTAAACCTCCCTCCCATCTCCCTCTCCATCCCACCCCTCTAGGTTAATACAGAGCCCCTGTTTGAGTTTCCTGATCCATACAGAAAATTCCCATTGGCCATCTATTTTACATATGATAATGTAAGTTTCCATGTTACTCTCTCCATACGTCTCACCCTCTCCTCCCATCTCCCCAAGTCCATAAATCTAGTCTCTATGTCTGTTTTCTCCACTGCTGCCCTGTAACTAAATTCTTCAGTACCATTTTAAAAAAAATTCTGTATATGTGCATTAGAAGACAATATTTATTTCTTTTTCTGACTTTATTTCTCTTTATTTCTCTCAAAAAAAAGGAGAGAGAAGGGGCTGGACTACCATGCTCAGCTTCTCTTTCCAAACCCTCTAGGGATGAGTCACACTTTACCTTCTCAGGAGTGAGAGGGTAAATAGGTATAATAGATTCTAGATTTATCCACCTGATTAGAACTGACTCAGATTGTTCCTTTTTATGGCTGAGTAATATTCCATTGTGTATATATACCACCACTTCTTTATCCATTCATCTGTCGATGTACTTCTAGCTATTGTAAACAGTGCTGCAATGAACAATGCGATGTGTGTGTCTTTTCAATTTGGTTTCCTCAGGGTATATGCCTAGGTGTTGGATTGCTGGGTCATATGGTGGTTTTATTCCTAGTTTTTAAAGGAATCTCCATACCATCTTCCATAGTGGTAGTATCAATTTACATTCCCACCAACAGTGCATGAGTGTTCCCTTTTCTCCACACCCTCTCCAGCATTTAATGTTTGTAGACTTTTTGATGATGGCCATTCTGACTGGTATGAGGTGATATCTCATTGTAGTTTTGATTTGCATTTCTCTAATAATAAGAAATGTTGACCATCTTTCCATGTGTTTGTTTGCCATCTGTATGTCTTTGGAGAAATGTCTGTTTAGGTCATTTTCCTAGTTTTTGATTGGGCTGTTTGTTTTTCTGACATTGAGTTGTTTGAACTGCTTATATATTTTGGAAATTAATCCTTTGTCAGTTGTTTCATTTGCTATTATTTTCTCCCATTCTGAGGGTTGTCTTTTCACCTTTTCACCTTATAGTTTCCTTTGCTGTGCAAAAGCTTTTAAGTTTAATCAGGTCCCACTTGTTTACCTTTGTTTTCATTTCCATTACTCTAGGAAGTGGATCATAGAGGATCTTACTTTGATTTATGCCGAGTGTTCTGCCTATGTTTTCCTCTAAGAATTTTATAGTTTCTGAAATCTAATTGGTTTCAGTATTTTCATACCTGTGACTTAAGTGTTGGTGATATTGTATAAAGCCCTTTTATAGGTCTTTAATCTATGTTGAGTTTATCTTTGTGTATGGTGTTAGGAAGTGTTCTAATTTCATTCTTTTACATGTAACTGTCCGGTTTTCCCAGCACCATTTATTGAAGAGGCTATCTTCTTTAATACATTTTTTTCTATTGAAGTATAGTTGATTTATAGTGTTGTGTTCTTTTTAGGTATACAGCAGTGATTCAGTTTTTTATATCCATTCTTTTTCAGATTTTTTTTCTGTATAGGTTATTATAGAATACTGACTAGAGTTCCTTGTGCTAAACAGTAAGTCCTTGTTGGTTATCTACTTATATATAGTAGTTTGTATATGTGAATCCTGTTTTGGGTTAAGGGGTCCTATTTTCTGGGCCCATATGAACTATAAAACATGTATTGTCTCTTTCCCCTGCTATGCTCTTTCCCTTCTATTTATCTTCATAAAACTCAGCTCACGAATTACCCATTCTTGGTTTCCCTCCTCTTGTTCTGTTCGTCTGTAGAATCACATATATACTTCTCTGTCACTTATTTCCTTGTCTGTTTTCCCCACTAGACTGGAAACTCCTTGAGGGCAGAACTGGTTTATTGTTTTCCTAGCTCCCACCAGAGAAATTGACATATAGTAGCTACTTAATAAAGGTACACAGAATAAAGGGAATGAGTTATGAAAGGGTCAAGGCAATTTTAATCCACCAATGCTAAATTATGGGAGTTAAATCCTGTGGTCATAAAAAAAAATGTATGAACCGTCTTCTTCAGAAACTGTTTTCCATTTTTGTTACCTTCCACCACTTCATATGAGCCATAATTATAAAGAGACACCTCCAGAAGTTTTGTCCTGAAAATTATTCAACCTCCAACTCCAAATACCCTAGCACTGTTTAAGTACCACCATTGGTGCTTCCTTTCTAATGTAATTATTTTGGCTGGTATATCCAGTTAAAGTAAAGATACAAATATCTAATTACATTAGCTATTTGAGGCCAAGCAGAGGAACACTAGGGTGAAGAGCAGAAAATCTGGTGTATAGTTTATGAGCATGCCTGGAAATTGGTCCTGAGGCTTCTATAATAAAATGATTTATTTGAAATTAATGATTTTGAGGTGGTGGACAGAGTAGCAGCCAGTGATTGACTCAGAGCAGACTTCATTCCTGCTTCCTATAGACACAGGTACTTTCTGTTTATCCTTTGTTTAGTCCCCCCTTGCAGGTGGTTGACAGGGCTTCCCTGGTGACTCGGTGGTAAAGAATCCACCTGCTAATGCAGATGATGTGGGTTCGATCCCTGGATCAGGAAGGTCCCCTGGAGAAGGAAACAGCAACTCACTCCAGTATTCTTGCCTGAAAAATTCCATGGACAGTGGAGCCTGGTAGCCTACAGTCCATAGAGTCACAAAGAGTCAGATACAACTGAGCACAGATGTACACGTGTGGTTGACATCCACTTACTGTCTAGTTTTTGCGTCTTTTCATGCATTCCTGTTCCCTCCTCTGCATGGTTATAAGTCCCTCTGGAGCAGGGTGATGACAGTGATACACCCCTTTGTAACTTTATAAGTCTATTAACAGAGCCTTGCACACAGTGGATGCTCACAGATAGTTTGGTGATAATCTTTTGTAACACTGACAGCAAAAGTGACTTTCAACGTGTGAAAAATGAAAATAGCTACAAATCCCTCTGTTGAATCTCTGAAAAACCAATGGGAATCATCGAGAATTTGACTCTCTTCATTTGTGTCCCTTTTAATTTCCCCTGTATGTCTAAACAGGACTGATTTTTTTTCTGCTGGTTTATTTAAGTCAAGGATTACTTCTAAAGACAAAAGAATGAAAATCCTGCAATGTTTTGGGGGCTCCTGTTTCAATATCAGTAAATAATGTGTCACTGCTGAGTTCTGGGAGAAAATAAATGCTTCAGCTTCAAAAATTGTCTGTTAAACAGAGAGACAGGTGTGTCGTGTTTACAAGGGATGTGACATTATAAACTCAGCTGAAACAACCCATCCAGATGTGCAGTGATCTGTAGCTATGAACTCAGAGAACCCTGTCACAGGTTTTATGGGTAATTTTTGTTCGTGAGTGTTTAGACACCTTCTCTGCCAACTGGAATGGAGCCAATATCAGTAACAACACACAGATGAAAAACCATGATCTAATCAACTCCCATCAAACCAGTCAGTGGTAAAACAGTGCTTCCCAGAAACACTTATTACAGATAACATTTTGGTTGTTAAATTTATGAAGTGTAAAGTTATATAACTTCTTTCTTGAAAAAGTCAAGACTGCATTTTCATACACACATTCACCCACAGTTCGGCAGTGGAAGCACTAATAAGATCAGTGACAAAAATAAATTACATAAATTGTATTTAGCAATTTTTCAACATTCACTGAGAAATCCACGCAGGGGGCATGGCCTTGCCAATTATGAAAAATACTATCCTGAATAATTAGCAGAGTGTGTTGACAAAACTGTCAGTGTGAGTGGAGGTGGTGTGGTTTATCTACTGGCGTACAAGATATAACTTTGTGAACCCACAGTTTTGCTAATTTCACATTTTCATTTTGCAGCCTTACTACAAATTCTTGATGTAAATTTGGTAAAGGTAATACTTACTTTAGAAGAAACTCCCTCTGTTCTGTATCATCAGGCAAATGTTGCTGCACTGGTTATATGAGTTGTGGAGAAACTACTCTCTTTGCTCTGTGGTCCAGATATTAGGTGTCCCTTCAACAATAAGGAAATGCCCACAGTAACTTGAATTTTCTATGTAAGGAGGCTTGGGTCCACACAGATCAGGGTATAATTGAGGTTCCTAGATCCTTTCTGTTGTCAGCTTCCCTCGATTCAAGGTTCAAGGTGTAGGTACACTCCTCCACTTACGTACACCTGACCTTACGTGGTGAGTCTTTTGATCATTAGCTGCTTCACAAACCTGCAACTACTTAGACTGCTTTGGATACATACCTAGTAGAAACTATGAGGAGGAAGTGTGGTGGGATGTTGAATACTCCTTCAGAGCCCTATTCTTTTTATTTCAATATGTTAACTTTTAACTTATGACTTAATAAGTTCTGAAGCAAAAAGATACACAATATTAATGACTGTCAATCATTCTTCTGAAAATACCTTTTCAAGAGTCACAAGTCACCGTCTAACACAAATCCAAAGACACTTCCTCAATGCAAAGACTCCTTTTATTTTTCCAGAAGCTTTTTGGTCCTGATGATTGACCTATTCTGGCTTCTCATGCCTCCTTTGAGCATCTCTGTTGTTTTTCTCTCTCCTTTACTTGTTTCCCTTCTTTCCTTTATTTCTTTAAATGTGGGAGTCTCCCAAGTTGTATCCTTATTCTTTTCTTTCCATGAATTCACTTGGTGACCTCATTCTTCCTCATGGTTCCAATTATGGTTTATGTGCACATAGCTTTCAAATATGTATGCTCCCTCCCAAGTTACTAGGGCACACTCCATGGTCCATATGGGTTTCATATGTTTTATAATTCACTCCACATGTAAAACAAAACACTAAGCATCTTTACCTACTAATTGTCTTCTCAGTCTTTTCCCCCATCCTTGTTAATTGTAGCTTCATTATCACAGTTATGTAGGATATAAGGTTCAGCTTTGTCTTGACTCCTCCCATACCCCCACATTGAATTCTTTCATTTCCTTCTCTTTGACATGCCATGTATCTCTTCTCTCTCATTGCCAACTCGATTCATGTTTTGATGATCTCTTCTCAGAAAGTTAACACAACCCTTTAACAGGCATCTGATCCTCTTTTTGGACCTTCGTTCATCTTACAAAATGAGTCAGGTGTATTTTGTAAAAATTTAAGTATATTTTCTATAACTTTACTATTCTAAAAGTCATCTCTTTCACTCAGTAAATTTTTATTGAGTTTGTACTATATGTTTTGGACTCATAAATCCTGGAGTAAAAGTGTGAGACATGTTTCTCATCCTTAAAAAAATTCCTAAATAAGTCACCAATAATTATAATCTAGTGACTCGTATAGACATATTTTATTATCTCTAGATTTGTTGTTGTTTAGTCCAAGTCATGTCCAACTCTTTTGTGACCCAATGGACCTGTAGCCTGCCAGGCTCCTCTGTCCATGGGATTTCCCAGGCAAGAATACTGGAGTGGGTTGCCATTTCCTTCTCCAGGGGATCTTCCTGACCCAGGGATCAAACCTGCATCTGCTGCATTGAAAGGTGGATTCTTTACCACTGAGCCACTAGGAAAGCCCATCTCTAGATTAGCTACTTAGAATTTCTTTCCTCTTTTCTCTTACTATACAATTCCTTGCCCTCTTCAAAACCCAGGTAAAATAGCATCTCTATCATCTTTTCACTTAATCACATTTCCTTCATTTGAAGTTCCATGTAATTTATTCTGAGTCATTTATTTGGAAATTTATCATCTGGTGTCTTGTCATCTCTTCTACTGCTAATTTTAACTATAATTTAATGTTTAAAATTTTATCTTGTATTCTCATTTTATGTTGTCCATGTTCTGAGATTAATAATAAAGTGTTAAACTTGATAGCTCCCCCAAGCCCTTACAGTATATTGATATTAGGCATTCAAATACAAGCATAACAAATGATAAATGCTACTAAGTACATTTTACTGGTCAAATAAATTAACACCTTTTTCCTACCCATACTTAAATCTGACACTAACATTACTTTGCAGTGTTTTTATACAACCACATTTTTACACAATCAAATTTATTTCTTATATTGGTGTTCTCAACCTTCTAGTCCATTCAAAGCTTGTCCTTGCGATTTCTAAATCTCATCTACTTTAAACAGTTTCTATAAGAATCGTTGTTAGAAATGAAATCCAATATAGTCTCTTGAGAGGTGGAAGATGCCCTTGACAACAGTTTCACCACAATACATTTCTAACTAAGATTTTTTTGTCAGTTTGGTCTGAAGGCAAAACTTGAGTGTTAAATAAAATATAATGTAGGTGATACAGGAGCTAAAAATTCCATAAGATAATATTCTATACTTATTAATAAGGAACTCATTCAAGATTTTAATATTATCAAGTGGTTTAAAAACTTGAAATTGCATTGTTGACTACAGTTTTCTCTGTAACTACCACAAACATAGTGGTAGAATAAAAAGAATACACACTTATGTGTTGTTAAAGTTCTGTAGGTCAGAAGGCCATTGTGAATCTCACTTGGCTAAGTCAAGGCATCTTAGGGTTGGATTCCTTCCTGGAGGTATGAGAGGAGAATCCGTTTTCTTGCCTTTTCCAGCTTCTGGAGACCACTAGCATTTCTTGGCTCCTTCCACCACCTTCAAAGCAGCAATGGCAGGGGACTGAGCTTTCATATTGCCATCCCTCTGATTCTCTCTCCCATACTCACATTTCCCTTTGACTATAGCCAAGAAAGACCCTTTAACTACGTATGTGATTAGATTGAATCAACTTGAATAACCCAGAATAATTTCCCCATCTCAAGGTTTTTAACTCAAGTCTCGTCTCCGATGTCTCTTTTCCCATGTACAGTAGTATATTGACAGGGTCTACGGATGAGGGATGGACATTTTTTGGGTGGCCATTATTTTGCCTTCTATGGATAATTTTATGCATCTCTAAAATTAATTATTTTCAATGGAATGTATTTTAATATTATTAATAACTTCCAAATTCCCTCCAGTCATAAAGTCTTAGAGTGAGAAGAGTCCATAGCGGGTCATTTGTAGCAGCTAGCATCCCAGAGGGCCCTCAGTGGGTCACTCATGATATTCATGCTTTTGCATTGTCCCCTCCTACGTTGAATCAGGGTAGACTTTGTAACCAACATAATAGGATGAAAGTGAGGGTATGTGGCTTCTGAGACAAGGTCATAGAGAAAGCATTATGGCTTCTGCCTTGGTCTCATATCCTGGGGAAACTGGACACCATTTAGGGAGGAACTTCGAGTAGGCTTATGAGTCGGGCCTGGTAAGGAGAAACTGGTGCTTCCTGCCGAGAGCCAGCACCACTGCCAGTCATGGGGGTGAGCTACATGGGGAGGGGAGGGCACCTACCAGTCCAAGCCAAGCCTTCAGATGATCCACCCTGCAACTGAATGGGACCACCCTTCCAAGGTAGACCATTCCACCATGTCCACGCTGCGGGCCCAAGAAGTGGCAGCTGTCTTGTGGGGTGTAGACAAATCTCCAGGCCCCTCACAGTGTAAGTCAGAGCTAAAGTTGGAAAGAGAAGGAGGGTTACTTGCGGGCTGGAGACTGCTTCTTTTGGAGCCTCAATATTTAGGTACAAAAAACTATGTCTGCATATTCTAAATTAGAACTGAGCCTGCCCAGTCATTGTATATGTGTATGTGTGAAAGTTGCTCAGCCATGTCTGACTCTTTGCGACCCCATGGACTGTAGCCTGCCAGGCTCCTTTGTCCATGGAATTCTCCAGGCAAGAATACTGGATTGGGTTGCCGTTCCCTTCTCCAGGGGATCTTCCCAATGCATGGACTGAACCTGTGTCTCCTGCACTGCAGGTGGATTCTTTACTGTCTGAGCCACCAGGGAAGCTTAGTAATAGAGAATATATTTTATTTAATAGGTTTTTAGGTGGATTTATAACTTTTAAATGTTTAGAAACATGGTTATTTGGGCCTCCACTTGTACTCCTGTGCCTGCCCTGCAGTTGTTACTGGTGGAGCTGGTGGAGAGTGTGTTGGTTCATAGGCATGCACACATTTGCTGAAGTTCACAGTAAGGAAAGGTGTGTATGGGGAATGGTGATGTAAGACACGTCAATTATGCAGCGTTGCTCCTTATTCTGGATCTTTAGTTCTTTGTGGTTCCTAGGCTCATGAGATTAATCTTGGACATCCCATCTGGGAAACACTGATTAGAAGGATATGAAAATATTTTCTGCCTTCTACATAGCACATTCATCTATAGTTAAATTTTTGGGTTGGAATTCTCTGTTGGGCTGGATTCTGAGGAGCCTAATCTTTATAAATTTCTGTTCTTCTGTCTCCTCTGTCTCTAGTTCCCTTAGTCAAGTGTTTATAGAGCTGGGTCCTAGAACCAGCAGCACTTCGGAACCTGCTGGAAAACAAAATCTGAGTGTTTTTCCCACCTCACTCGTTAGACCCACTGAGTTAGAAACTCTAGTGGGCAGGAGCGGCAATCCGTTTAACAAACCCTCTCGGTGGTTCTGAAGCAGCTACAGTGAATGTTTGGAGCCTCCTGCCTTAACCGATGTCTCCTTTTGGATGGAGTTATCAGAGACAAAAACTGTACAACTAAAGGGGTTTTTTAGTCCACCATATTGGGTCAATAGACACCCAACAACACTATTGAGAAAAAGTGTGCTTTTATAACTAAAACAAAGAGTACTTTTACTTTAAGTTCTCTCCAGAAGAAATGAGTGAGCAAGCTAAATCTCTGCTTGGTGCCCTTTGATAATGCTTGGTTGCTTCTGAATTTCCTTATTCTTATATTTAGCAGTAGCTTCAAGTTGTAGTTTTTGATATTGTTTTTGACTCCAGGCCCAAAGCCCCTGAGAGATGCTTCATCGGGGATTGAAACACTGTAAATTAGAATCAATAAATTAGGTTAAAACTGAACTTCAGAGTTTGAGGGTTGAAGAGAATATGCAACTATCTCTCCACATGCAATTTAACTTCCAGAAGGAAAAACAAAATTGTTGCTTGTTTTTTCTTTCTTTCTTTTTTTTTGTTTTTACAGTTTGATTAAATTCTCTGATCACAATAACAATGCAGAACCACTCTATTCACTGTGAATTGAATACTAATAAAAAGGATTTTTGATTGAGCACACTTTTTTTTTTTTTTTTTTGAGCATGCATGCTCAGTTGCTAAGTAGTGTCTGACTCTGCCATCCCATGACTGTAGATGGCCAGGCTTCCCTGGCCATGGGATTCTACAGGCAAGAATACTGGAGTGGCTTGCCATTTCTTTCTCCAGGGGATCTTTCTGACCCAGAGGTTAAACCCGTGTCTTCTGTGTCTCCCACTGCAGACAGATTCTTTACCACTGGGAAGCTGCATTTTTATCTAGTGGCAGGAAAAGAAGATGAAAAATCATTTGTAGTCATTTCTTAACTTACACTAGGGTTAATATTTATTTAATAATTGATTTGTATGATCTTTATAAATATTCCCAGTCTTTACCTTATACTTAAGACTGGAGAAGAGAAGATTGATAGCTATTTGACTTATAGAATCTTTAAATGACAAGAGTAGCTAGCTAAGTGTGTAAGTGATTTCATAACTATTTTCTTATTTCTTATGAATTTTGAAATAGGATCTAGCAATCATAAGATACTGTATTTATTCTCAGTTCTATATTGAAAGCTAGAAAGTCTAGGATTTCCTGTACTCGAATAGAATAAACACATTTTCCTGTTGAAATTTTACCTCAAGCCCTGACATTACTCATCCCCTCCCCTTTGATGCTATATGTTATATTGATTTACCAAAACTCCTAGTTTTCTCTTACCTCAGATCTTAATGATAAGCTTTCTCATTCTGGGAAAATCTCTTTCTTAATCTTAATTCATCTCTCCAAATTGATGCCACCACTTATTTTTAATATGAGTGTGATCATGTGTTCACCCCTCTCCCTTTCCTCCTTCCGAGGGGGACTGAATACTCAAGAGCCTCAGGACCAAACCTCATGTGCTCTGGGACACCTCTTACAATCTTGTTGTTGTCATTTTCCTGCCTTTATTCATCCACTTTTCTATATGAACATTGCGACCAGTTTACATTGCTTATTCACATGGTACCAGCGAATGGTAAATAAAACTGGTCCCGATCTGCTGTAACCTATTAAATCTACTTGCGGGAGTTGCTAGCCTCTGAAATCACCTCTACTGTTAACCATTAGCAACTTTTTCCCTAAAGTCTTACATGTTCACTAAGTAGTTTGTGGCTTCACTTATTACCTTGTTATCCATAATTATTCTTACCCATTTCTTGGTACTGTGTTTTGTTCTTACAAAGGTACGATAAGCTCTTCAAGATCAAGCTTTGTTTCATTTGCATTTATATTGGCACCTGATAGTTTACTATTCTTAATGGAAATTAAACAAATTATTTAAAAATAGCAGCTAATGTGAGTAATGTCAATTTGATTGTGTACCAGTGCTACAAGACATACATAATTAAAAATAAGTTCTTTCACAGTATCCCATCTACTTCCATCAGTTCAGTTCAATTCAGTCGCTCAGTCGTGTCTGACTCTTTGCGACCCCATAAATCACAGCATGCCAGGCCTCCCTGTCCATCACCATCACCCGGAGTTCACTCAGACTGGCGTCCATCAAGTCAGTGATGCCATTCAGCCATCTCATCCTCTGTCGTCCCCTTCTTCTCCTGACCCCAATCCCTCACAGCATCAGAGTCTTTTCCAATGAGTCAACTCTTCGCATGTGGTGGCCAAAGTGCTGTAGTTTCAGCTTTAGCATCATTCCTTCCAAAGAACACCCAGGGCTGATCTCCTTCAGAATGGACTGGTTGGATCTCCTTGCAGTCCAAGGGACTCTCAAGAGTCTTCTCGAACACCACAGTTCAAAAGCATCAATTCTTCGGCGCTCAGCTTTCTTCACAGTCCAATTCTCACATCCATACATGACTACTGGAAAAACCACAGCCTTGACTAGACAGACCTTAGTCAGCAAAGTAATGTCTCTGATTTGAATATACTATCTAGGTTGCTCATAACTTTTCTTCCAAGGAGTAAGCGTCTTTTAATTTCATGGCGCAGTCACCATCTGCAGTGATTTTGGAGCCCCCCAAAATAAAGTCTGATACTGTTTCCACTGTCTCCCCATCTATTTCCCATGAAGTGATGGGACCGGATGCCATGATCTTCGTTTTCTGAATGTTGAGCTTTAAGCCAACTTTTTCACTCTCCTTTTTTACTTTCATCAAGGGGCTTTTTAGTTCCTCTTCACTTTCTGCCATAAGGGTGGTGTCATCTGCATATCTGAGGTGATTGATATTTCTCCCGGCAATCTTGATTCCAGCTTGTGTTTCTTCCAGTCCAGCATTTCTCATGATGTACTCTGCATAGAAGTTAAATAGGCAGGGTGACAGTATACAGCCTTGACATACTCCTTTTCCTATTTGGAACCAATCTGTTGTTCCATGTCCAGTTCTAACTGTTGCTTTCTGACCTGCATACAGATTTCTCAAGAGGCAGGTCAGGTGGTCTGGTATTCCATCTCTTTCAGAATTTTCCGCAGTTGATTGTGATCCACACAGTCAAAGGCTTTGGCATAGTCAATAAAGCAGAAATAGATGTTTTTCTGGAACTCTCTTGCTTTTTCCATGATCCAGTGGATGTTGGCAATTTGATCTCTGGTTCCTCTGCCTTTTCTAAAACCAGCTTGAACATCTGGAAGTTCACAGTTCACGTATTGCTGAAGCCTGGACTGGAGAATTTTGAGTATTACTTTACTAGCGTGTGAGATGAGTGCAATTGTGTGGTAGTTTGAGCATTCTTTGGCATGGCCTTTCTTTGGGATTGGAATGAAAACTGACCTTTTCCAGTCCTGTGGCCACTGCTGAGTTTTCCAAATTTGTTGGCATATTGAGTGCAGCACTTTCACAGCATCATCTTTCAGGATTTGAAATAGCTCAACTGGAATTCCATCACCTCCACTAGCTTTGTTCGTAGTGATGCTTTCTGTAGTTATGTCTTAATATGTGGACTTTGACTTTTGTCCTTTTATATAAAGGACTTTTGTGATGTGTTGATGTGTAGTGAAATTCTTAAGCTCCAACTTTTGTATTAAAAATACAGTTTTACTGTGAGTTTGCTCAGAAGAAGGAGATAGCAAGCAAATGGCTCTTGCATGTTTCACGGAGAAGAAAAATCTGGAGGTTGAGAAAAATCTGAGGAAGGATAGTGTGATGGTCAAGCAGAATGATTCTATAAAAAATTTGGCATAAGTATTTCTCAGTTTTATACTTACAAAATCACATTCAAGATTCAGTCTTTATTTACTACAATGCCTTTACGCATATTTGAGTATTGAGATGTTTCTCCGCAAAATGTAACATTTGTAATTAAAGAATAGGAAATGATGATTTCTATATCTTCCAAATCTGCTATGATCAAAAATGAGCCCATGACTTGATTTTAGCTATTTTGAGAGCATTAAATTTATCAGTGATTATTTTACACTATTATATGCCTGCATTGTGCTGGGCTCTTTAAGAAATTATTATCAAAAGGGAAGATGAATAAATATAGCTTCATTAGATGGAATCACAGGTTTTAGACTTGCAGTTATTCAAAACCCATGTAAATCTGAGCATGACCAGTGTTAAAACCTGACCAATAAAAATTGACAACCTTCTACTGCCCATAATAGCACTGGTACTGAAACAGCCATATCTTTTTGATACAAATATTGCTCAAACATGCTAGAAATATTTATTATTTGCTTACCCTGTGCAAAGTATCTTTCTGGGAGCTATGGTTACAACCATGAATTTAAAAATTAATTTTCTGCCCCAAAGTAGCTACTGATAGTCTAGTAGAAAACAAACCTATGGATAAATAAATAGGAACTCATTTATGCTTTTTCTACACTGAGAGTCTGATATTACATAAACAACAGTCACTGGGGCAAGATTAGCTAAGTTTTAAAATTCTAAATTCTTTCTTGAATATGAAATTTAATTAATGTGTCAAGAACAATGGTAATTGAAGCTGGTAAGATGAAGAATTGTTGGTCACACATTGAGATACAGGTTTCATGAACTTGCTCTTGTTAGATACAAAATAATTAGCTAACCTACACTGAGAAGGTCAGATATTTTGAAATGTCTCATAAATACAGAGGATATACCTATAATTATAAAATAATGCTGTGATTTTTATACCTACAAGGTTAATTTTATATTATGAAAATAAATTGAGGCCTTGTACATCTCAATCTTACATGATTTAATGTGCAATCAGTGAATCATATTAGCTTGATCTTCAGCTAATCCTCAGGAGACACTGAATAGGAATGTTGGATGTATTTTGATGTGGTATCTAGACCACCAAAGGTACCCTTCAGTATGTAAGGGCCATGAATGAGTTATAAAAACAAGATGAAAGTTACATAATTTGTATATCACAACACGTTTTGTGAAACTCCAGGCCTACAGGTAATTTATCCTCACCTATCCTCCTGAGATAGGATGGTGGTATGTAGTTTTATTGCATTTTACAGGTGGGATAAATAACTAGCCCCAGGTTGGTTGCAGATTAGAGAATAAAACAGAGCTCTTTTTATTTCTTATCCTGTAATTTAGCAATGCTGCCACTTTCCCTAAAGAAGCCATTATATTCTCTCTTACAAGAGTCTGAAGTTATTTCTTGTTTTGTCATCTTGTCTTCTCAGATTTGAGACTGGAGCACTTCTTCCAGGGGTTTCCCAAATGGTCCTAGGAGTAAAGAATCCACCTGCCAATGCAAGAGACACAACACAGGTTTGACCCCTGGATCGGGAAGATCCCCTGGAGGAAGAAATGGCAACCCACTCCAGTATTCTTGCCTGGAAAATTCCAGACAGAGGAGTCTGGTGGGCTACAGTCCATGGGGTTGCAAAGAGTTGGACATGACTGAGCCACCGAGCACACCTGTTCTGTGTCGTATAATGTTGGTCACACAGTAGGCACTTAAGATATTGCACATTTATTTTTAAGATTCTAATATTTTTATTTTATAAGAGTACCTCACAATAAATGTAAAGATTATGAGTTCTGAATCACAAGATTCATGAGTCTTCTCTGCTGGCACATTGAATACTGACTTTTGCCTTGATCTGCCTATGCCTTTCTATCACGTTTTCCCTCTTGGAACACAGAGCTGCAGTGTTTTGACTTTTACAAATGAGAGGTGCTATAGAATAAGCAAAAATTGGTTTCAACTCCTCTGAGAAACTTATTATGTAAATATACATTATTATGATCATAAATAATAATAATTTATTTTCTGAGGCATAATGCCAGAGCAAAAGTCATTTGGGTAGGCAAACATTTGTTAGCTGTATGGAGATTTCATCAAATTCAGTCTCCATTCAGAGATAATAGATATTTAAATGGATTTTTCTTTTTCATGAGTGCACCTCAAGGTTTAGAAGCAAACACATTGTTAAAAATATCAGACAATAATAACAATAATTTTTCTAAAATCTTTATGGCCTGACAAATTTGTAGCATGAATACAAGTAGAAAATCACAAACCTTTGGGAAATTGAATTTGATTCACTTAAATTTATTCTTTCATTTAAGATAGAATCCCAAGCACAAATTCTTCAGACTGGCTGGTCTTGAGTTTTCAATAGACATAAGATATTTTAGTTTTGAATGTAGTTTTTATATTTGTTGCTTGCAGGAAAAGAAAGTTGCCTGTCCTTTTATTGTAAGAGAGAATTATTAAAATCCAGGCATAAGACTAACATAGTAATCAGTGATTCTCATAATTGGGAGATATTCATGATGCCTATCGGAGAAAGTGATGGCACCCCACTCCAGTACTCTTGCCTGGAAAATCCCATGGACAGAGGAGCCTGGTAGGCTGCAGTCCATGGGATCGCGAAGGGTCAGACACGACTGAACGATTTCCCTTTTGCTTTTCACTTTTATGCATTGGAGAAGGAAATGGCAACCCACTGCAGTGTTCTTGCCTGGAGAATCCCAGGGATGGGGGAGCCTGGTGGGCTGCTGTCTATGGGGTCACACACAGTCAGATACAACTGAAGCGACTTAGCAGCAGCAGCATGATGCCTATTAGTCTATGATAATAAAAAGTTTATAATGAGCTATATCTGAGGAAACTAGGTAGGGGATGATTAATATTGAAAAGCTGTAATTAAAGGGGGATGCAGTGACTGTCATATATTTGAAAAATTATTACATGGAATAGGCCACAGTCTTGTCCAGTTTTGTTCCAGAAGGTAGAAATGGAAATTTTAAGTTCAGGTTGCAGAAAAGTAAACTTTAATTCAATATAAGGAAGGGGTTCCTAGTAATGTCTCCAAACACAAAATGTTTGTATCTCTGTTAGGAGAATTACAGAAAAGATTCCTGAGAGAGAGCTGCTGGGAATTTAAACCCCATCATCCTTAAAGCTCTCTCAACTCTAAAGTTTTGGCAGTTCTCTTTGAATTTCTGTCCTTTACGGCAAAATCCTATATACCAGACTTGAGTAGTTCCCAATTATGTCTTCCTCCATTTTTCCAAGTTTATTGATTAAAATGACATTTCTTCCCATCTCTAAGTATCAAAATGTTCAAGTCACTTTTCTCTTTCATATTTATCTCCCCTAAAATCTCTCACAGCTCATCAGTCACTGGATCCTATAGATCCATATTTATCAGTGTCTATCTCAGTCATTAGGTTATTTATTCTAATCTCCATAAACTAATCAAGGCCTTCATTATTGTCAACCTGTATTGCCACAACAATCTCTTAACAAGTATCCCTGACATTTGCATATTCATTCCTTAATCTGTAAGTTTCTTGTAGCACCACTTTTATCATGTCCCTCTCACTAAGAACACAGTACTTCCTTTACCCTTTTAAGGTTGAGATTTTCTCATCCCAGTATTTAAAATGTCCCCACCTTATCAATATTTCCTCTTACTGCTTTTAACATCTGTCAACTTCTTGTCAAATGTTCTCAACCCAATATAGCAAATGAGCTGTAGATAAAATCTCATATTTATTTATGTTCCTCTAAGAACATTTCTTAGACTTAACTTGTTCCAAAATGACCTTTCTTTTATTTTGAAATTTACTTAAAGCTTACTATGTGATCTATATAAAAAGATTCTCCTTTTTTAAATTAATTAATTAATTAATTTTTTAATTTTACTTTACAATTCTGTATTGGTTTTGCCATACATTGACGTGAATCCACCACGGGCGTACATGCGTTCCCAAACATGAACCCCCCTCCCACCCCCCTCCCCACAACATCTCTCTGGGTCATCCCTGCATACCAGCCCCAAGCGTGCCGTATCCTGCATCGGACATAGACTGGCAATTCGATTCTTACATGATATTATACATGTTTCAATGCCATTCTCCTAAATCATCTCACCCTCTCCCTCTCCCTCTGAGTCCAAAAGTCCGCTATACACATCTGTGTCTTTTTTGCTGTCCTGCATACAGGGTCATCATTGCCATCTTTCTAAATTCCATATATATGTATTAGTATACTGTATTGGTGTTTTTCTTTCTGGCTTACTTCACTCTGTATAATCGGCTCCAGTTTCATCCATCTCATCAGAACTGATTCAAATGTATTCTTTTTTAACGGCTGAGTAATACTCCATTGTGTATATGTACCACAGCTTTCTTATCCATTCATCTGCTGATGGACATCTAGGTTGTTTCCATGTCCTGGCTATTATAAACAGTGCTCTCTTTCAATTCTGGTTTCCTCAGTGTGTATTCCCAGCAGTGGGATTGCTGGGTCATAAGGCAGTTCTGTTTGCAAATTTTTAAGGAATCTCCACACTGTTCTCCATAGTGGCTGTACTAGTTTGCATTCCCACCAACAGTGTAGGAGAGTTCCCTTCTCTCCACACCTTCTCCAGCATTTATTGCTTGCAAATTTTTGGATCGCAGACATTCTGACTGGTGTGAAGTACCTCATTGTGGTTTTGATTTGCATTTCTCTAATAATGAGTGATGTTGAGCATCTTTTCATGTGTTTGTTAGCCATCCGTATGTCTTCTTTGGAGAAATGTCTATTTAGTTCTTTGGCTCATTTTTTTATTGGGTCGTTTATTTTTCTGGAATTGAGCTGCAGGAGTTGCTTGTATATTTTTGAGATTAGTTGTTTGTCAGTTGCTTCATTTGCTATTATTTTCTCCCATTCGGAAGGCTGTCTTTTCACTTTGCTTATATTTTCCTTTGTTGTGCAGAAGCTTTTAATTTTAATTAGGTCCCATTGGTTTATTTTTGCTTTTATTTCCAGAATTCTGGGAGGTGGATCATAGAGGATCCTGCTGTGGTTTATGTCGGAGAGTGTTTTGCCTCTGTTCTCCTCTAGGAGTTTTATAGTTTCTGGTCTTACATTTAGATCTTTAATCCATTTTGAGTTTATCTTTGTGTGCGGTGTTAGAAAATGATCTAGTTTCATTCTTTTACAAGTGGTTGACCAGTTTTCCCAGCACCACTTGTTAAAGAGATTGTCTTTACTCCATTGTATATTCTTGCCTCCTTTGTCAAAGATAAGCTGTCCATATGTGTGTGGATTTATCTCTGGGCTATTTTGTTCCATTGATCTATATTTCTGTCTTTGTGCCAGTACCATACTGTCTTGATGACTGTGGCTTTGTAGTAGAGCCTGAAGTCAGGCAAGTTGATTCCTCCAGTTCCATTCTTCTTTCTCAAGATTGCTTTGGCTATTCGTGGTTTTTTGTATTTCCATACAAATCTTGAAATTATTTGTTCTAGTTCTGTGAAAAATATCGCTGGAAGCTTGATAGGGATTGCATTGAATTTGTAAATTGCTTTGGGTAGTATACTCATTTTCACTATATTGATTCTTCTGATCCGTGAGCATGGTATATTTCTCCATCTATTAGTGTCCTCTTTGATTTCTTTCATCAGTGTTTTATAGTTTTCTATATATAGGTCTTTAGTTTCTTTAGGTAGATATATTCCTAAGTATTTTATTCTTTTTGTTGCAATGGTGAATGGAATTGTTTCCTTAATTTCTTTTTCTACTTTCTCATTATTAGTGTATAGGAATGCCAGGGATTTCTGTGTGTTGATTTTATATCCTGCAACTTTACTATATTCATTAATTAGCTCTAGTAATTTTCTGGTAGAGTCTTTAGGGTTTTCTATGTAGAGGATCATGTCATCTGCAAACAGTGAGAGTTTTACTACTTTTCCAATTTGGATTCCTTTTATTTCTTTTTCTGCTCTGATTGCTGTGGCTAAAACTTCCAGAACTATGTTGAATAGTAGTGGTGAAAGTGGGCACCCTTGTCTTGTTCCTGACTTTAGGGGAAATGCTTTCAATTTTTCACCATTGAGGATAATGTTTGCTGTGGGTTTGTCATATATATAGCTTTTATTATGTTGAGGTATATTCCTTCTATTCCTGCTTTCTGGAGAGTTTTTATAATAAATGGATGTTGAATTTTGTCAAAGGCCTTCTCTGCATCTATTGAGATAATCATATGGCTTTTATTTTTCAATTTGTTAATGTGGTGAATTACATTGATTGATTTGTGGATATTGAAGAATCCTTGCATCCCTGGGATAAAGCCCACTTGGTCATGGTGTATGATCTTTAAATCGAAATCATTCCAAGCATCTTTTCTGACCATAATGCATTAAGATTAGATCTCAATTACAGGAGGAAAACTATTAAAAATTCCAACATATGGAGGCTAAACAACACGCTTCTGAAAAACCAACAAATCACAGAAGAAATCAAAATATAAATCAAAATATGCATAGAAACTAATGAAAATGAAAACACAACAACCCAAAACCTGTGGGACACTATAAAAGCAGTGCTAAGAGGAACGTTCATAGCAATATAGGCATACCTCAAGAAACAAGAAAAAAGTCAAATAAATAACCTAACCCTACACCTAAAGCAACTAGAAAAGGAAGAATTGGAGAACCCCAGAGTTAGCAGAAGGAAAGAAATCTTAAAAATTAGGGCAGAAACAAATGCAAAAGAAACAAAAGAGACCATAGCAAAAATCAACAAAGCCAAAAGCTGGTTCTTTGAAAGGATAAATAAAATTGACAGACCATTAGCCAGACTCATCAAGAAGCAAAGAGAGAAAAATCAAATCAATAAAATTAGAAATGAAAATGGAGAGATCACAACAGACAACACAGAAATACAAAGGATCATAAGAGACTACTATCAGCAATTATATGCCAATAAAATGGACAACCTGGAAGAAATGGACAAATTCTTAGAAAAGTACAATTTTCCAAAACTGAACCAGGAAGAAATAGATAATCTTAACAGACCCATCACAAGCACAGAAATTGAAACTGTAATCAGAAATCTTCCAGCAAACAAAAGCCCAGGTCCAGACGTATTCACAGCTGAATTCTACCAAAAATTTCGAGAAGAGTTAACACCTATCCTACTCAAACTCTTCCAGAAAATTGCAGAGGAAGGGAAACTTCCAAACTCATTCTATGAGGCCACCATCACCCTAATACCAAAACCTGACAAAGATACTACAAAAAAACAAAACTACAGGCCCATATCACTGATGAACACAGATGCAAAAATCCTCAACAAAATTCTAGCAATCAGAATCCAACAACACATTAAAAAGATTCTCCATTTTTAAAAACAGTTGTCTGTTACTTGTGTTTAAATGTCTATGTAAACATGGTAAATATAATCTAGCTAACTCGTTTAAAAGTGCTGACTCTATAGTTCATTTTACAATTTTCCAAGTGTCTGTGAACATTTATTGAATACACAGTAAATTCTTATCAAAGGAGGAAATCAAGATTTAATAGTTGTGTTACTGAACTGAGTTTGGGTCCACTCTCCCAATGAAAGATTCATAAAGCCAATCTACTGATACCAAGTTGTGGTGAAGTAGAGTATATTTGCAAGGCATCAAGGAAGGAAAACAAGCAGTTAGTGCTAAAAGGACCAGAACTCGTCCCCATGGATTTTATGGAAGGGTTTTTAAAGGCAACATTAGGGTTGCATGATCAACTTGTGGATATTCTTCTCAGTAGGTGGGGAGGTAACAGGTTGATGTTTTAAAAATCTTAATTTTAAAGCTTCTGGTTCCAACCAGTCTGAGATTTTTGTGTTTATGGTCAGCAGTTCTGTTTGGTGGGGTCCTGGCATCTGTAAAACAACTCAAGGACATGTATCAGGTTGTTATCTAGATCTCTTAAAGAACTAGGGGTGTTGTGACTTTCTTTTATAGCTCAAATATTGTTTAAGCTATCGTTACTTTTTGTTAAACCGCTTTCATTTCTGCATTCCTTCTCTTCTGTAATTAATAACTGCTGGAGTCTGCTCTTTGAAACTCAGGAAAGGCCTATGGGGCTAAAGCTTTTATTTTTTTCCCCTACAAACAAGAAATGGGGGAAATGAAGGGGTCTGCTGCTGGGAAGACCCTACAGAGTTCTGCTTGGTTCCAGTGAATGTTAAATGGAGAAAAGAATCAATGTGGCTTCCCTGGGAAGACCTCATCTAAGACATCTATGTGTAGATGTTCTTATACTGATGCTCTTAGCGGTGGAAACAATCGCAAATGACAGTAGTGTTAGCTTATTGATTTCAACAGTGCCTTTTCTCTTGGTCCATTTTGATGAGCAGTGGGTTATGGGTTATTAGCCCCCAAAACATTTTGGGTTAAATATGATAGCTCACCATACATAATTCTCATTTTGTGGTGAGAGTTTTAGGCTTCATTACATCTGAGTACTGTGGAGCACATCGTCTTGACTTTGATTTTTATAATATAGTTCAAGATGAACAGAGATTTTAGTTAATCAGATTCATATCATCAGTTCATTTATTAGCAGCTGTAATGACAACCATAAACTTGTCACCCCAGGTGGCACTAATGAACTCCTTTTGTGAGTTTGCTCAGCAGAGAGAATGGTATTCAAATTAAAATGGATTCCTGTTCTTTATTTCTAGTGGTACAAGGACTACATTTGTAGGTAGAAGATCTTGTCCTTGTTAGTGATTGACATGTCCTTGAAGACAAAAATGTCATTCCCCTGAAATTCCCAGTTTTTAGTTTCAGTTTCATTCTTACCTCAAACCTAATTTTCTAGAGATAAATAGATATTCTATATATGTTCTTTCTTCTAAAGTATATGTGTGTGTCCTCAGAGATAGTAAAATAGTTGTGTTTTTTGTTGCCTAAAAATATCAATTGAAAAGTAGACCAATAACAAGACTTAATGGCTGTATAGAAAAATACATTATGTTAGTCTTTAATAAATGGCAAGAGGATGCATATGTTGGTGGGGAATATAGGATTCTAAAGAAATTCTTTTGAATGGAAAGGCCAAGCAAGTTTGATACAACTCTTTCAAACTTTTTTAGGCTTCAGAAATGGGAGATATGGCATTTAATTATACCTTGTATTAAAATGAATCACTGCAGATGGTGATTGCAGCCATGAAATTAAGAGACACTTACTCCTTGGAAGGAGTTATGACCAACCTAGACAGCATATTGAAAAGCAGAGACATTACTTTGCCAACAAAGGTCCGTGTAGTCAAGGCTATGGTTTTTCCAGTGGTCATGTATGGATGTGAGAGCTGGACTGTGAAGAAAGCTGAGCACCGAAAAATTGATGCCTTTGAACTGTAGTGTTGGAGAAGACTCTTGAGAGTCCCTTGGACTGCAAGGAGATCCAACTAGTCCATCCTAAAGGAGATCGGTGCTGGGTGTTCTTTGGAAGGAATGATGCTAAAGTTGAAACTCCAGTACTTTGGCCACCTCATGTGAAGAGTTGACTCATTGGAAAAGACTCTGATGCTGGGAGGGATTGGGGGCAGGAGGAGAAGGGGACGACAGAGGATGAGATGGCTGGATGGCATCACTGACTTGATGGATGTGAGTCTGAGTGAACTCCGGGAGTTGGTGATGGACAGGGAGGCCTGGTGTGCTGTGATTCATGGGGTCACAAAGAGTCAGACACGACTGAGCGACTGAACTGAACTGTATTAAAATTAGAATTTGTCATGCTGTTTTGCTTTGTTTTCCTTAAGCTATGAATTCAGTTTCCTGGCACCACTAATACTTCCCACCCTCAGTTGCACAGGAGGGCAACACTGATGGGTGGAGTTATAGCGTTTATCTTGGTATCTCTCTGAGAACAAAATAGATTATTTTGCCTTTCTCATTCTACCTCTGAATCTTATCACTGAGAATGTATGACAGTCGGCACAAAGGAAAGAATAAAACCCAAAGGGACCAGCATGATAACTTGGAGTGGGCTCAGGGGTGTGCTCCTCAGAGTTGGGCCTTGCACTACAAATTTGACCACCTTGGATTCAGTTCATAGAAAAAACTAGAAACAGTAAAATACAACCCCCACCTACCCTCAATAAGCTGCCAACAATCTTCCCTCCAGTTCAGTCAAGGCAGCTACCAAGATTTGCTTTGCTACACCTTATGAGCTTGGTAGAATGATTAAATCCTTTAATTCCTTTTTCTGCTGGGTGTTTAAATTCATAGCCTGGGCACGGAATGTTTCCTCTCAGCTCCCTGCCAGTCTGCTCGGGATTCAGGATCAGAATAGTAATTTGAGGATTATGAGAATGAGGCTGGTCAGTGTTATTTTTCAGATGCTTCTGGGATTTCTTTCAAATGTTATTTGGTTTTTCTCAGACAAGGCAAAGGAAAGGAGTGAGATATTCTGCCATTTGGGTGAAACAAAAAATCAAGAAGAACGAAACAAAAATACCTGTAGTTGTGGTCCATCCTTTCACTGCTACTGTTGTTTGCCCTTTCAAAGAAAGGTTGTGTAAATCAAGTTTCTTTTCACCCATTAGATTATGATGGGTTGCCACATGCTGTGCATCAAGCTTCATCATGATAAAGAAACAGGTAGCTTCAAATGAAAGCATTTGATGATTTATCAGGCATTTGGCAGTTGATCAACCCCATTGTGAAAGGACAGTAATATCCTTGCTTTCCTGAGGCTGTTTAAAGAATGTGAAATGTGGATCATGGCACTGAAGTTGTTGAAGGTAAATCAGATTTGATTTCCCCTCTGAGAGCACAAAATGAACCTTGTCATTATCAGGAAGAGAAATGAAATCTTTAAATATTTCTCAGTGTTTTGTCATCTCTGCCTGTCGATGGGATTTAACATAAATTTCCCCAAAGTAGGAAGTGCAGATATTATTTCATTTTATTTCAAAAGATAAACTTCATAGTTTTCCCCTATAAATTGCTTGAAAAGCCCCCAATTTTCAATTGTGGAGGTAGTTTAAGATCAATGGCATTTTAAAATAAAATATTATTATTCAAAAATGTGTTTCATGTTTTGTCTCCTCCAATAGCCTACAGTCCCTGAATATAATGATATCTTAGCATTTATGGGAAAATATCAGAAGGGCCGAGAGAAGTTGCTTATAAATGATTTCAGTTTACTGTGTTGCCAAAACAGTTTGTTGAACTTTTGACTACATATTTCTTATATGACTTGTGGTTACCTGTTTTCATGTTTTCAACTCTACTTGCTTTTTATCTTTTCTCCCATTCTACTTAGCTTATGATAAGACTTTGAAGACATTTGCAAAATATCTACTACCCCCAAGACTTGAAATGCTGTTTTAAGGAAAAAGATACCTCCTTTTAAAAATTAATATATATGTATATGAATAATGCATGCTTACTCTTGAAAAAATAAAGATATCAACAACAACAAAAACTCTGTGACCCAGAGACAGCCACTGTTAACATTCTTGTGTGCCCCTGAGGACTTCATTCATATTTTTAATTTAACATTCAATTATTCATTCTCAATGTCACAGTATTGAAGAATGAAGCCTTGCAAATTTCTGTTCTTTGGTCTCAGGGTTCAAAATTGAATATTCAAAAGCATTTATTTGCAAGCTCTCTTCAGAATTTTATGGCAGAAGGGATGTCCATTTTTCTTCCATTTCCACTAAAAAAGTGAATAAGAAGGATAAACTGCAAAGTATAGGCTAAAGTAGTTTATGTCTGAAGAAAAATTTCTTGGAATTTTACCTACTTCCTGGAACAAAGGCCTTACTGATGTTGAATTCTGGTCATCACTTGCAGCAGAATGCCAGGCAACAATGATTCTGTTTGCTGACTGGCTGAATAACTTGACTTGACAAGCAGCAAAAGATTCTTCCCAAATCCCTACTTAGTACAAATTTCTCACTGGATTCCAACCCAAGACAATGTTGTAGATAAAGAATCAAAGAACTATAAGTAACAGAATAGTAAATTCTGAGAAAAGGTAAAATGAATGCTTTATTTCTGACCTATATTACTCTAATTTCATTCTGCTTGGATAGAAGCAGGTGTTGGAATCCCTAAAGAAAGTTTCTGAGTTCAGGTTACTGAGATATTCCAGAGTATCACATGCATTATCATTTTCACCATCATCATCATCTAGTAAACTAGGCACCAACACGTTACAGGCTTAGTAACAGGGTGAGATTTGTTTGGCTGATACTTAGTAAGCATTGACTATGGGGCAGGCATTGTGCTACTTAATAGAATTCAGCAGTGAATCCATAGACAAAAATCCCAGCCTTCTTGGCATTTATATTCTAGATGCTAATGGAGAAGAAAGACAATAAACAAGATGAATAGATCCATGATAGAGGATGTTAGAAGGTGATATTATGGTGAAAAATAAACAGGGAAAGGAGATAGTGTTATGCTACAAGATTTGATTGGATTCAAACCTAGAAGTTATGTTTTCGACCCTGTGCTACTTTGACTATAGAGAGATACCAAGAATGAGAGATTATTGCCTGATGAAATTTCTTGCTATGTATTCATGAGAAAGGATATTTCCTGTGGCTCATTCATTATTCTCCAAGTAGGCAGTAAAGACTGGACAATCGTAATGGAGAGAAAAAAAAAACTTGGAGTGTCATTGCAGCTAAGGAATTTAAACTGGTTTAATTTTCAAGCAAGTAAAAGCACGGTTATCTGGCTCCTGTTGAAAGGCAGGAGCTGTTGTCAATTGGTATTGGATTCTTGTTTACTTCTAGAATTGTGTCAACAAGCCTGTGGAGTACTCAAAACATTCCGAAACCAGCAGATGTTTTAGATGTATTTATTTTGTCAAAATGTGAACGTGTTATTTTTCATCTTGTGAATGCCCATCCCCACCTTCTGTGCCCATCCCCATCTCTGTCCTTCCCTTCTAATTTAGCCAAGCTCAGATGAAATTTCCTTCTATAAAATATGATTAATGTTGATTGCATTTAACACTTAAAGGATAACAGTGAAATCATTTAATTCTTTATTTCTAAAAGTTGATACAATTTTAAGAAAAAAGCATAATAAAATATTAGAATAAAAAGGGATATTGAAGGTGAAGGTGAAGTTGCTCAGTCGTGTCCGACTCTTTGCGACCCCGTGGACTATAACCTACTAGGCTTCTGCGTCCATGGGATTCTCCAAGCAAGAATACTGGAGTGGATTGCCATTTCCTTCTCCAGGGGATCTTCCCGACCCAGGGATCGAACCCAGGTTCCCGCATTGGAGGCAGATGCTTTAACCTCTGAGCCACCAGGGAAGCCCCCCAAAAAGGGATATTATTATAATATTAATCAAAATCAGAAGATGGATCTCTTTGAAGTCATTTGTCTCTAAGTGGTTCAGTCAGAGTTCAACCTGAGAAGCAGTATCAGTAGGATGGATGGATGGATGGTTGAGTGGGTGGGTGGATGGATGGATGGATGGCTAGTTAGATAGATATGGGAGGGAGGCAGAGAGAGACAGAGAGCGCCAGAAATGTTTATTACAAGAAAATTGCCTCATATGATTGCAGAGGCTGGCTAAACAAGTCCAAAATTTGTCAGGCAGGTAATCAGAAAGAGAGATCATGTGCGAGCTTGAACATTCAGGCAAGGGTGGCAGTTGTCCACAGACAGAATTTTTTTCTCTTTTAGTGAAGCTTCATTCCTGCTTTTAAATTATTCCAACTAGTTCAGTCAAGCCCATCCAGACTATCCAGGACAATCTACCTTAAAAGTCATGTGATTAGGGGCTTAATGTACATCTGCAAGGTTTCTTAACAGACAACTAAAATAGTGACGATTGGATACCTGGGGACATGAAAAAAAAAGCGGGCAATTTGTTTTCTATAATTTTGTAAATTTTTTTTCTTGGGATTTATGTTGGGATATGTTTAGCAAACTCCTGAAATCTTTTAAAACATGTAACTTTAGGAAAAAAAAATTTGCTTCAGTGTGAAAAGTATGCTTTTGTCTTTTCAGCTGCCTATGTGTCAAAACCAGAAAAAAAAATTTTTTTTCAAATGTGATGACAGATCAGTCAGTACAGTGTCTCTATTTGATAGATTTAGAACACCAGTGCCTTTGAACTCATTTCATATTAAAACAAAGCAAAAACAAAGGTGATTATCTGTTAGTTGCATGCAGTGTTTCTTGCCCACTGAACAGCAAATGATGCATTCCTACCCTCTCCCTTGAGCTTATCTATTTTGGGGTGTTGAGTAGGTGGGTGGGTATATGGACATTGTATGCAGACCCAGTGGTGAATCACAATCAGTGAAAATCAGTCACAGAGCTCCTTTGGGTCCAGGGGCTGGGTGTTTGACCCATTTTTGGCCAAGAGGATGTAAGGTGGAAATCTAATAAACTGAAATATAAAATAAATATCTGTGAGTCCATACTGATATATATAAATGAATAATTAAGTAGTCAAGAAGAATAGACCAATTTCTCCCATAGAAGAATTCCAAAACATTTATGCCGCTACTCTGCCTTTAAGGAAGTGGAGTGTAACTTCCTCTCTTCAAGTATTGACTGTGCATTGTGCCTCCCTTCCAAAGAGCAGACTGTGGGAACTAGAGGGCTGGGGAGGGTGGAGAATAATTTTTTAGGGAAAAGCAAGTACAAGTTTTGCTGCTATGCAAGTTACTACAAACTTAGTGGTGTAAAACAATAAAACACAATTATTTTACAGTATAACACTGGGCTAAAATTAAGGTGTGGTCAAGTATGGGAGCAGGGCTGCATTCCTCTCTGGAGGTTCTAGAGGAGAAGCTGCTTCCTTGGTTTTTTTGGCTTGCAGAGGCTGCCCATCTTCTTAGCTCATGACCCGCTTTCTCTGTCTTCAAAGCCAGCAACAACCTGTCTGGTTCTCCTCACATCACATCATCATGAGTTGCTTCCTTCATCGCATCCATTTCTCTGACTCTCTCTTCTGCCTTTTGATTACAGTGGGCCCAGCCAGGTAATTAGGATAACCTCCCTATCTGAAGATTAGCTGAATTTATTTCCATCTGGCAACCTTAGCTGAACTTATTTCCATCTGGCAACCTTAAATCTCCTTTGTTATACAACCTAAGATAATTACAGTCTCCAGGGTTTAGGAGAGAGGCACATCTGGTAGTGAGTACTGTGTCTACCACATCTGATACATACGACCTCACCAGGTGACTTAGGATCCCTCAGTGGTGACAAGGCTTCCCTGGTGGCTCAGTAAACATGGCTTACCTTTACTCAGATTCAGGTAAAGAATCTGCCTGAAATGCTGGAGATCTGAGTTTGACCCCTGAGTTGCAAAGATCCCCTGGAAGAGCGTTGTCTCCAGTATTCTTGCCTGGAGAATTCCTGTGGACAGAGGAGCCTGGCAGGCTACAGTCCATGGGGTTGCAGAGTCGGATACGACTGAGCAACTAAGCACAGCACAGCAGTGACAAGTCAGGTTGATTGCACGTGCGCATACTTGATATCGGAGGGTGTTACTTTACCAGAGTGATCTCCCTCCCTGCAAAACCCACACCACAGTCTAATCATGAGAAAAACATTGGACATATCCCTGTTAAGGAACATTCTATAAAATACCTGAATGCTTTTCTTCAGAATTATCAGAGGCCATTGGTCGGTGTGTAGACGGCCTGTGGAAACTGGACAAAGTAAGGAAACAGATTGTTCCCTAAAACCTCCAGAAAGAAATAAGCTCTCTGGACCACCTGATTTTAGGCCACCGAGGCCTGGATTGGATGTATGACCTACAGAACTGGAAGATAATCAGCTTATATTGTTTTAAGTGACTACATTTGTGTAATATTTTATTGAAGCAATAGAAACTGATAGAGTCATCTAAAATAAGTCTGAGAAACTATCACAGCCAAGAGGAAGGACAACTAAGTGTAATATGGTGTTTTGAATGGATCTAGGAACAGAAAAAAGGACATTCAGTAAAACCAGGGAAACTGAATACAATACCGTACTTTATTAATGTATTGTCTGGAAAAATTCCATGGATGGAGGAGCCTGGTAGGCTACAGTCCATGGGATCCCAAAGAGTCAGACACGACTGAGTGACTTCAATTTCTTTCTTTCTATCGTTCCTTTTGGAGAAGGAAACGGCAACCCACTCCAGTGTTCTTGCCTGGAGAATCCCATGGACAGAGGGGCCTGGTGGGCTACAGTCCATGGGGTCACAAAGAGACAGACACAACTAAGCAACTAACACATACACAATACAATGTTAGTTCAATAACTGTGATAAAGGTACCATATTGACGTGATGCATTGTTAATGTTAGTAATAAGAAGAATGGTATTGGGTACATGGGAAATCTAATGCCTTTGAATTTTTTCTGTAAATCTCAAGCTATTCTAAAATAAAATGTTTACTTAACAGAAAATAGGAAGTAAATGTCAGTATTATACAGTGCCTCCAGTGCTAATAGGTTGAAACCTCCAAATGGATTCTCTAAATAACTGCTTATTACTTATTTTGTGTAGGAGTACTGTGCAGGATATAGAAATGAACCTGTAAGAAACCTGTTCTCCAGGAATTCAGGTTTTACCTGAGAAGACATGTTTATGAGTTTCTATAATCCTGGGAAAAGCAGTAAGTACATACAAGCTGCAGGGCTAAAGTCCAAAGGACGTTTGGATAAGAAAAAATTAACTTCCACTGAGGGGTGCAAAGTCACAAAGAACCTTGTGAAGGAGGTAGTCTTTGCATTCTGCCTTGAAGAGTAACCAGGGTTTGTGTATACACACTTGAAGAGAAGGAGAGGGCTAAAAAGCCAAAAATATTAGAACAAAGGTGTAGAAAAAAAGGGTGTTGGCAGGAATTATGTAGACTGTGTCTCAGGGACTGGAATTATGTCTATCTTGTCCATCACTGAATCCTCATTGCTTCCAACAAAATATGCAAAAATGGCTGCACAATCTCTAGATTAGGTGGAAGAAAAATAGTTGGGGAGTAAGTTCTGGAGAACTTTCATGCCAGATTAGTAAGTTTAGCCACTGACAGTTTTTGAGAAGAATGTAATTTGAGTTGTACTGTAGAAAGGTTAATTTGGCAAAAAAGAGGCAGCAATTTAGATTGGAAAAAAATGCAGATTAGATAGAAAGTGAGAGGAGGTAAAATATTAAACTTGTACAGGCTAGAAATTACAATAATACCAATCTTATTTATTTGCTAATACAATCACTAGTCTGTATTAAAGATTAATTTGCTTTTTATTTATATTGAGTTAATTCATTTTTAAAAAGTCAGAGATTTGTAATGAAAAATAATAAACTCTTGCTCGTCAAGCCACCCTAGTTCTCTGTCTCAGTGTGATAGCTTTCATCTTTTTCACCTGTTTCTTCTAATAACTATGTTCTCATTTCTAAATTAAAATGCATTTGTCTGGTTCTTGATTTTAAATTTTAGATAGTATCTTTCTTAGATCAACCTATAGTTCCCTACATTCACTCCCTAATTCCTTTCCCCCATTCTTCTCATGAACATATATATTAACCATATATTGAATTGCTTTTTGGTAATATATTGATCATATCAAAATGATATTTGATGCTTTCACTTTTTGATGTATAAATATTGTGTATGGCAAAGCCATGTGAACTGTTACAATTAATGTTTCCTTTCCTATATTTCTTTTTGCTTTTATTGACAATAATAATTGCTCTGGTTTTTGTTTCTTAGTTGTCTGTGGTTCTTTCAACATGCGCAAGAACACCAGGAAATTTAATAATTTTCTAATCAAAAGAATCTTTTACAATTCTACATAAAAGTGATACCATATAGTATTTGTCTTTCTGTGTCTGGCTTATTTTACTTAGCTTAATGGCCTCCAGGTTCATCCATTTTTTGCAGTGGAGGGATTTCCTTCTTTAAGACTGAATAATATTCCTGTGTGTGGGTGTGTATCACATTTTTTTGACCCAATTATCTAATCAAAGGATACTTAGGTTATTTTTATACATTGGATATTGTGAACAATCCTGCAAGGACCGTAGAAATACAGATATATCCTCAGGGTAATGATTTTATTTCCTTTGGATATACACGCAGAAGTGGAGTTGCTGGATCAGGTAGTAGTTCTGTTTTAAATTTCTTGAGGAAACTCCAGACTATTTTTCACAGTGGCTGCATCAATTTATGTTCCCACCAACAGCGTGCAAGTGTTCTTTTTCTTCTCACATACACCAATACTTGCTATCTCTTGTCTTTTTATTTTTTTTACATTTTCAGTATCATAATTTTATTTGTCAATTATCTCAATAAAACTGTGGAAAAACTTGCCTAAAAACCATAATAAATAAATATTAACCAAATACAAAAAAAGATAATCTTTCAGAAAAGAGGCCATAGTTTACAAATTTTGTTTTCAAAAATGACATTTATGTAGGAAATTTCAAATGTGTAAGCCAGTTTATTTTTATAGGGAAAGAAAGAAGACTGTACATGTATATATATATATAAATCAAATATAACTTCTTCCACTTAAAAGCAAAACCAAAACTCAACATCTTCCATATTTATTTCCTTAGTATCTATAAAATGATAATAAATATAGCTCTACCAATCTTATATTCTAGGCACTGAAAGTATAGTGGTTAACCACAGAGACTTAAAATTTACCCATGGGGAGCTTACATTCTAGAAGAGGGGCTGTAAACTAATAAACATGTGCTATATCAAGTAGTTATATGTGCTATAAAAATAATGAAGTTGAGTAAAGGGGTTAGTGTATAGTGTGTTGGGTTTTTTTAATAATATAGGGTGTTCAGGGAATCCTTCTCTGACAGGTAATATTTGAGAAAATGTAGGAAGACAGATAACCATTATGAAAATATGTCCCCTTCCTCCAAGGGATCCAAGACCCCCTGTGGATGTCTGAAACCTCAGATAGTACTGAGTCTTACATGTTTTTTCTTTTTTCTTTTTTTGGGGGGGAAGTAAGTTTTATTTTTTTATTTTTAAATTTATTTTTTATTTTACTTTACAATTCTGTATTGGTTTTGCCATACATTGACATGAATCCACCATGGGTGTACATGCGTTCCCAAACATGAACCCCCCTCCCACCCCCTTCCCCACAACATCTCTCTGGGTCATCCCCACGTACCAGCCCGAATCATGCCATATCCTGCATCGGACATAGACTGGCAATTTGATTCTTACATGATATTATACATGTTTCAATGCCATTCTCCCAAATCATCTCACCCTCTCCCTCTCCCACTGAGTCCAAAAGTCCGCTATATACATCTGTGTCTTTTTTGCTGTCCTGCATACAGGGTCATCATTGCCATCTTTCTAAATTCCATATATATATGTTAGTATACTGTATTGGTGTTTTTCTTTCTGGCTTACTTCACTCTGTATAATCGGCTCCAGTTTCATCCATCTCATCAGAACTGATTCAAATGTATTCTTTTTTAACGGCTGAGTAATACTCCATTGTGTATATGTACCACTGCTTTCTTATCCATTCATCTGCTGATGGACATCTAGGTTGTTTCCATGTCCTGGCTATTATAAACAGTGCTGCGATGAACATTGGGGTACATGTGTCTCTTTCAATTCTGGTTTCCTCAGTGTGTATGCCCAGCAGTGGGATTGCTGGGTCATAAGGCAGTTCTGTTTGCAAATTTTTAAGGAATCTCCACACTGTTCTCCATAGTGGCTGTACTAGTTTGCATTCCCACCAACAGTGTAGGAGGGTTCCCTTCTCTCCACACCCTCTCCAGCATTTATTGCTTGCAGATTTTTGGATTGCAGACATTCTGACTGGTGTGAAGTGGTACCTCATTGTGGTTTTGATTTGCATTTCTCTAATAATGAGTGAAATCCTCAACAAAATTCTAGCAATCAGAATCCAACAACACATTAAAAAGATCGTACACCATGACCAAGTGGGCTTTATCCCAGGGATGCAAGGATTCTTCAATATCCGCAAATCAATCAATGTAATTCACCACATTAACAAATTGAAAAATAAAAGCCATATGATTTTCTCAATAGATGCAGAGAAGGCCTTTGACAAAATTCAACATCCATTTATGATAAAAACTCTCCAGAAAGCAGGAATAGAAGGAACATACCTCAACATAATAAAAGCTATATATGACAAACCCACAGCAAACATTATCCTCAATGGTGAAAAATTGAAAGCATTTCCCCTAAAGTCAGGAACAAGACAAGGGTGCCCACTTTCACCACTACTATTCAACATAGTTCTGGAAGTTTTAGCCACAGCAATCAGAGCAGAAAAAGAAATAAAAGGAATCCAAATTGGAAAAGAAGAAGTAAAACTCTCACTGTTTGCAGATGACATGATCCTCTACATAGAAAACCCTAAAGACTCTACCAGAAAATTACTAGAGCTAATTAATGAATATAGTAAAGTTGCAGGATATAAAATCAACACACAGAAATCCCTTGCATTCCTATACACTAATAATGAGAAAGTAGAAAAAGAAATTAAGGAAACAATTCCATTCACCATTGCAACAAAAAGAATAAAATACTTAGGAATATATCTACCTAAAGAAACTAAAGACCTATATATAGAAAACTACAAAACACTGATGAAAGAAATCAAAGAGGACACTAATAGATGGAGAAATATACCATGCTCACGGATCGGAAGAATCAATATAGTGAAAATGAGTATACTACCCAAAGCAATTTACAAATTCAATGCAATCCCTATCAAGCTTCCAGCGATATTTTTCACAGAACTAGAACAAATAATTTCAAGATTTGTATGGAAATACAAAAAACCACGAATAGCCAAAGCAATCTTGAGAAAGAAGAATGGAACTGGAGGAATCAACTTGCCTGACTTCAGGCTCTACTACAAAGCCACAGTCATCAAGACAGTATGGTACTGGCACAAAGACAGAAATATAGATCAATGGAACAAAATAGAAAGCCCAGAGATAAATCCACACACATATGGACAGCTTATCTTTGACAAAGGAGGCAAGAATATACAATGGAGTAAAGACAATCTCTTTAGCAAGTGGTGCTGGGAAAACTGGTCAACCACTTGTAAAAGAATGAAACTAGATCACTTTCTAACACCGCACACAGAGATAAACTCAAAATGGATTAAAGATCTAAATGTAAGACCAGAAACTATAAAACTCCTAGAGGAGAACATAGGCAAAACACTCTCCGACATAAACCACAGCAGGATCCTCTATGATCCACCTCCCAGAATTCTGGAAATAAAAGCAAAAATAAACCAATGGGACCTAATTAAAATTAAAAGCTTCTGCACAACAAAGGAAAATATAAGCAAAGTGAAAAGACAGCCTTCCGAATGGGAGAAAATAACAGCAAATGAAGCGACTGACAAACAACTAATCTCAAAAATATACAAGCAACTCCTGCAGCTCAATTCCAGAAAAATAAACGACCCAATCAAAAAATGGGCCAAAGAACTAAATAGACATTTCTCCAAAGAAGACATATGGATGGCTAACAAACACATGAAAAGATGCTCAACATCTCTCATTATTAGAGAAATGCAAATCTTGTCTTTTTGATAATGGACATTTGAAAAGTATGAGGTGATGTCTTGTTCTTAGTGATACTAAGCATTTTTTCATGTATAGATTGGTTTTATTTATGCCTTCTTTGAAAATATGTCTATTCAGGTCATTTGCCCATTGTTAAAATCAAGTTGTTTTATGGATGATTGTTGGGTATATGTCTGAAAGAAATAAAATTAGTTCAAATTTTTGGAAAAAACCTCTACAGTTTTCTTATAGCCATTTTTAATCCATTTGGGGTTCATTTTTGTGAGTGGTGAAAGATGGGGGCCATTTTCATTCTTATACATGTGACTATCCTCTTTTTCCAAAACCATTTATTGAAGAGACTATCCCCATTGAGTATTCTTGCCTTCCTTGTCAAATATTAGTTTATAATGTATGTTTGGGTTCCTTTCTGGGCTCTGAGTTCTGTTTCATTGATCTGTGTGTCTGTTTTTATGCCATCATCATACTGCTTTGATAACTATAGCTACATAACAAGGTTTTAAATCAGGAAGTGTGGTGCCTCCTTGACTATTCAAAGTCTTTTGGGGTTCCAAGTGAAATTTAATATTGTTTTTTCTATATATGGGAATAATCCATTGGAATTTTGATAGGATTTGCATTGAACATGTAGATGGCTTTGGGTAGAATGGACATTTTAACAATATTAATTTTCCTAACCCATTAATATTGGATACCTTTCCATCTTTGTATCTTCTTCAATTTCTTTCATCAATGTCTTATTATTTATAGTATACAGATCTTTTAGCTCCTTTGCTAAATTTATTCCTAAGTATTATTATTTTGATGCTATTATAAATGGAATTATTTAAACATTTCTTTTCCAGATAATTAGTTGTTCAGTTCAGTTCAGTCGCTCAGTCGTGTCTGACTCTTTGTGACCCCATGAATCGCAGCACGCCAGGCCTCCCTGTTCATCACCATCTCCCGGAGTTCACTCAGACTCACGTCTATCGAGTCCGTGATGCCATCCAGCCATCTCATCCTCTGTCGTCCCCTTCTCCTCCTGCCCCCAATCCCTCCCAGCATCAGAGTTTTTTCCAATAAGTCAACTCTTCTCATGAGGTGGTCAAAGTGTTAGTATATAGAAATGCAACTGATTTCTGTATGTTTTTGTATCTTGGAACTTTACTGAATTTGTTCATTAGTTCTAACAGTTTTTTGTGTAATCTTTAGTTTTCTATGTATAAGATTGTATCTAAGTCAAAGCTAACTTTATTTACTTCCTCTCTTCAGATAAGGATGACTTTCATTACTTCTTGCTTAATGGTTCTGGCTAGGACTTTTAATACCATGTTGAAGGAATGGTGAGAGTGGGGCCCTGTTTGGCTTATTCCTGATCTTAGTGGGAAATCTTTCCACCTGCCACCATTGAGTATGATTGATGTGAGTTTGTCATATATGTGCTTTATTATGTTGAGACACATTCATCCATTCCTAATTTGCTGATAGTTATCATAAAGGATGTTCAATTGGGGGAGATGCTTTTTTAATTTCTGTTGATATTATCATATTTTTACCCTTCATTTAGTTAAAACATTGTATCACATTGATTTGTGGATACTGAGCCATTCTTACATCTCAGAACCAAATCCCACTTGATCATGGCGTATAATCCTTTTAGAGTACTGTTGAATTTAGTTTACTAGTATGTTGATGAGGATTTTTGCATCTATGTTCATCAGGGATACTAACCTGCAATTTTCTTGTAACGATCTTTATCTGGTTTTGGTATCAGGTTATGCTGGCCTTAAAATATGAGTGTAGCAATATTACCTTCTTTTTATTATTTTTGGAAGGGCTTAAGATAAGTTGTTATTAATTCTTCTTTATATTAATATATTTAGTAGAATTAATTGTGAAGGCATCTGACCCTGGATTTCTGTCTGTTGGGAGATTTTGATTAGTGATTCAGTCTTTTTGCTAATAATTGGTTTGTTCAGATTTCCTGTCTTCATGATTCAGTCTTGGTAGATTGTATGTTTTTAGGAATTTACTTATTTCTTCTAGGCTGTCTGATTTTTTATTGTTCATAGTGGTTTCTTATTTTCCTTAGTATTTCTTATTTTTACTGTCTCTTCTTTCATTTCTGATTTTATTGTTTACAGTCACTCTAGTAACTTCTAACTTCACTGTGATTTTTTTTCTCCAAACCTCTATTGAGTTTTTCCTTTTTTTTCTTCTAGTATCCCTGGCTTATACCTAACACAGCCAGAACCATGGAAGTAAGCATTATGGTTCAAAGAAAGCTCCAGGAAAAGCCTGGTTTGGGGGACCAAAAAGGAAACAAAATTCTCAGAAAGTGTGAGAAGCCCCAACCCACTACTTCTCTTACTCTTCTCCTTCTGTACCATTTCATAAATAATTTCATCTGAATTTTTAAAAAAGATTTCAGAAAATAATAATGCATAATTTATATATTATGTAGTGGGACCTAAGACAGGCTCCTTAAACATACTGAATTTTCTTCAATGGAACATGAATATGAAGAGGGGTTCAGTTCAGTTCAGTCACTCAGTCGTGTCTGACTCTGTAACCCCATGAATCGCAGCACAACAGGCCTCCCTGTCCATTACCAATTCCTGTAGTTTACGCAAACTCATTTCCATCGAGTTGGTGATGCCATCCAGCCAGCTCATCCTCTGTCATCCCCTTTTCCTCCTGCCCCCAATCCCTCCCAGCATCAGGGTCTTTTCCAATGAGTCAACTCTTCACATGAGGTGGCCAAAGTACTGGAGTTTCAGCTTTAGCATCTGTCCTTCCAATGAACACCCAGGACTGATCTCCTTAAGAATGGACTGGTTGGATCTCCTTGCAGTCCAAGGGATTCTCAAGAGTCTTCTCCAACACTATAGTTCAAATGTATCAATTTTTCGGTGCTCAGCTTTCTTCACAGTTCAACTTTCACATCCATACATGACCACTGGAAAAACCATAGCCTTGACTAGATGGCCTTTGTTGAAAAAAGTGATGTCTCTGCTTTTGAATATGCTATCTAGGTTGGTCATAGCTTTCCTTTTTCCTTCCAAGGAGCAAGCATCTTTTAATTTCATGGCTGAAATCACCATCTGCAGTGATTTTGGAGCCCCCCAAAATAAAGTCTGACACTGTTTCCACTGTTTCCCCATCTATTTCCCATGAAGTGATGAGATCAGATGCCATGATCTTAGTTTTCTGAATGTTGAGTTCAGATGGTAAAGAATCTGCCTACAATGCAGGATACCTGGGTTCAATCCCTGGGTCAGGAAGATCCCTTGGAGAAGGAAATGGCAACCCACTCCAGTATTCTTGCCTGGAGAATCCCATGAACAGAGGAGCCTGGCAGGCTACAGTCCATGGTGTTGCAAAGAGTCAGGCACAAGTGAGCAACTAATGCTTTCACTTTACTTTCAAGAGATTTAAGGTGAAAAACTGGGTTACAGTTAGATAGATATGAAGAGGGGTAAATAAGGAATATTATTAATTTAATGTGTTTTAAATCATTTTGATAGCAAATTAGTTCAGATAATGTCAAGGTTTGCTGCCAAGTGGAAAAAAAAAACAACTTGGGTTTTCAGAAATGATGGATTTAAGAATTACAGATAAGGCATTATTGAATCTTCACCTGTCACTTGGCCTTTGAAGGTAACTAATGCCTCCAGTTCCTTAGCTTTCCTGGAATTTCTATGTATGAATTCATATGTGACTTACTGACTTCTGTCTTCACTAACTTAGTGTTGTCTTTCTCTGCTCTGTTAAGTCAGTTAGCACTTGTTCACCTGCTTTCCATCTTCCAAAATTTGGTTAATATATCTCTTCTGCTCTTTATCTTCTTCCATAGTCTTTCACCTTGTATGTGTTTACTTGTTCTATTTCTTAACTGGATTCTTATTGGACTTTCAAGAATGAATGCAGATCATTGGAAGTGCCCAATCTGTCATGTTTAACCAGAGTCCACATGTCAAGATTAACCAGGACTCAGAGATTAAAAAAAAATGGTTTACTAATGATAGAATCCTGCAGTTCTGTAATGACATTTCAATGAAGAGGAGTGAGTTGCTAGGTAATTGGTAAAAGGCAACAATTTCTCAAGATTTTATCATCTGAAGCCTCAAAGATCAAACTTCTTTTTTAGGGGCATCAACAGGCTTATTAGTTCTCTCTGGTTGTAGTGAACTAAGTGGTAACCTGCCTCTCTCCTCCCCAACCCCACTAGTCCCACAAACATATGTCTACAACCAAGACTTCAGAGCCCATGAATATACCTTATAAGGCACAAGATCATTTCAATGTATGGCAAAACCAATACAGTATTGTAAAGTAAAATAAAGTAAAAATAAAATATTAAAAAAGAACAATTACATAGATATTCACTATAAAAAAAAAAGAATTTTGAGAGGAGGCTTTATTCAGAATTATCTGGATAGGCTCTAAATAAGGAATTTTGAAGTTAGACCCACACAGAGAAGATGATGTGAAGAGGGAACAGAAAGAGAGAGAGCAGGCCACAACCACCGGATATTGATGGCTACCAGAAGCTGGAAAATGCAAGAAATGGAGGTTCTCCTAGAGCAGGGGTCCCCAACTTCTAGGATCTAACGCCTGATGATATGAGTGGAGCTGATGTACTAACAACGTAAATAAAGTACACAGTAAATGTGCTAGAATCATCTTGAAACCATCCCCCACCCCAGTCCATGGAAAAAATTGTCTTCTATGACACTGGTTCCTGGGGCGCAAAAGATTGGGGACTGCTGTCCTAGAGCCTAGAGAGGGAGTGCAGCCCTGCCCATGCCTTGATTTTGGACTTCTGGCTCTAGAATCACGAGAAAATGCATTTCTGTTATTTCAAGCCGCCAATTTGTGATGATTTGTTACAGCAGCCCTGGGAAACTAGTGCACGGGCAATGCAGTATTATAATGTCTTCCCCCGAGTGAGAGCAAGTTCTCTTTATATGAAACAAAATGTATGGGGATTACCCTATTGATAATTTTAGACAAGTTGATTCTCTTCTGTGGGCTACAGTTTTAAAACCTAAAAGTTAGGGATGGTGGTCAGTGATATGAAATGCCTCAGTTTTGTATGGAAACTCTACTTTGTTCTGTGTTGACCTAAACGGGAATGAAGTTCAAAAAAGAAGTTCACACACACACATATAACTAATTCATGTTGCTATACATAAGAAACTTAACCTTGTAAAGCAAACAGACTCCAATAAAAACATTCTTGGTTTGTTCAAATCCTAATATGGCTGTGAAAAACTGACATATTTGCATCATCCATGTAATGAATATGTAAATAAATCCCAAGTGAAACTAACCATTATTGCACCCTTGGGATGCATTTAAAAAACAAGCATTTTTCTTCTTACTTTTTATTTTGGAATAGCTATTTAGATGTGCTTGTATATGAAAGCAATGGTATATTTTGTATGGACAACTTGCTTGAGGGCTTCCCAGGTGGCACTAGTAGTTAAAGAACCTGCCTGCCAGTGCAGGATGCGCAATAGCCATGGGTTCAATCCCTGGGTCGGGAAGATCCCCAGGAGTAGGAAATGGCACCCACTCCAGTATTCTTGCCTGGATAATTCCAAAGGCAGAGGAGCTGGTGGGCTACAGTCAATGGAGCGGCAAAGAGTCAGACACAACTGAGCACAGCCTGAGTTAAACTTTTAATGAAAAATGTGATCATAGACTAGTCTACTTTAACAGGCATTTAGATTAATCTTACAAAGACATGATATGAAATCAAATTAATAGTGGCTTTTTAATCCCCATTTTTGTTGTCTAGATTGCTCTCTATCTTCTCTATAAGGCTTTTCTTAATTTAAAATTGAATGAATGGCTGATCCAATCACATACATTTTTAAGTGTTCATGAAAAACACATTTAACTTTATTACCAAGTTTAGAGACCTTTCTCCTTCTTGCATATAATCTATAACCACAACAGCCTTGGGTCGTATTTCCTTTCATGCTCTTAGGGCCTTTGTTTTTTTCTTTTAAAAACTATTTTAAACTGTACTTCCTCATTTCCCAACAGACCACAGTACCTGGACACTATTTTTTTCAGTTTTTCTCCTCACAAAATATGTAAATTCCAGTTTAGATATTGTAATTAATGCTTATTAAGCACTTACGATGTGCTTCCAAGTTCGTACACTCTTACAAGTTCATCACTTTTATTAATTATTGCGAGTGAGGTATGTACATTATTATCCCTTCCACTTTATAGGAAGGAAAATTGAGGCACACAGAGGTTAAATAACTCACATAGTCATAAAATCCTAGAAAAGATCTAGGGGTTTTAAGCCTGGCAGTATAGCTCCGAAGCCATGCTTTAAACCACTAACCCACAGTGTCTTTCACTGAAGAGCTATCTCAACATAATGGACATTGACCTGATGTGTTCATGTGATTCACCGTTAAGACCTGAAAGGCTCTTCTGGGCTCTACTGTATAAACCAGTTCTTGGAAATTTTCTCTGGTCATTTAGTGACCATGCTTTTTATATATGTGTGTTAAAAGACTGTAATAATCCCATAAGCTCTTATTAGTTGTCCAACATCATGGAAATCTGGAAACAAATGAAGCACCTAACTGATCCAGATTCTCTAATTAGTAAGTTCAGGCATAAGAATAACTGTATTCTATTCTGCCTGACCACTCATCCTTTACTTGGGCTGTGGCGTGCTTCATTGCCCTGGGCACCTTATCTGAACACTTCATGCAGGTTCAAATGAAAAAGGCTGGAATTAACAGATACACACTACTTTATATAAAATGGATAAATAACAAGGACCTAGTATATAGCTCAGGGAACTATTTTCAGTATCTTGTAACACCTTATAATGGAAAAGAATCTGAAAAAGAATGTGTATACATATACATGGCTTCCCTTATGGCTCAGGGGGTAAAGAATACACCTGCAGTGGTTCGAGGGTAAACAATTCACTTGCAATGCTGGAGACATAGGAGATGCAGGTTCGATTCCTAGGTCAGAAAGATCCCCTGGAAGAGGGCATGGCAACCCACCCCATATTCTTGCCTGGAAAATCCCATGGACAGAAGAGCCTGTTGGGCTAGAGTCCAAAGGGCAGCAAAGAATCAGAAATGACTGAAGCACACACATATATTCAGATATATATACATATACATGTATATGCTTTAATGTACGCCTGAAACACAACATTGCAAGTCAACTATATTCAATAAGAAAAAATTCTGAAAAATAGTTACCTTTTTCATCTTTCCAAATTACACCTTGACTGAGGGTATATGAGGTGCCATCTCCACTGCAGAGAGGAGCTGCCCTGAGTGTGACATCCAGCAGGGAGCGGGTGGTGAGGGGAAGATTTTCAGAGCCTGACTGACAGGGAGCAGCCCTGTAGCCAGTCACCCCTAAAGAAAAGCACATTTTCTCCTAATGCCGTAAGTGTTCTGCTAATGGGGATTTTCAAGCTCTGGATAATGATGGTTTCACTCCGGGCTATAGAGCTGTGGCAATCTGTTACCTGAGTGAATCTGGGAGCATGGTGATCCCTCTTCTCTTCACTGACCTCCTCCCCCGTGCTTGCTCAGTGATGCAGAGCTAGATAGGACCAGACTAGATGTAAATTGCAAGCTACTCTGGGCTTCAAGAGAGAGAAACTGGACAAAGGACAGATAATTCATGAGGACAGACTTGCAAAATCTGGCATCTTCATGAGGCTTCTCTGGTCTGAAAGAAGTGGGCAGGGTAATCAAGAAGACCATGCACTGAAAATCATATACCTGAGTCTTTTCCACATTTGCTCTGTTTCTGGATAGGCCAGCAAAAGTAGAGAGACAAAGACAGGGCACAATTGTAACTACGCAGGCTTTACTAGTACATGCACTTTCCCCATGTTGATTGCAAGCTCATTTTGATGAAATTGATGAATTTCTACAGTAAACTATCTCAGGCTAATGAGTATTTTCATGTTCTTAAATGTATCTAAAATCCTAACATGTGACTCTCCTTGTGTTTCAATTCAGTCGCTCAGTCATGTCTGACTCTTTGCAACCCCATGACTGCAGCATGCCAGGCTTTCCTGCCCATCACCATCTTTTTTTGGTGTTAGTTCTAGAAGGTCTTGTAGGTCATCATCAGTTCAGTTCAGTTCAGTCTCTCAGTCGTGTCCGACTCTTTGCAACCCCATGAATCGCAGCACACCAGGCCTCCCTGTCCATCATCATAGAACTATTCAAATTCAGCTTCTTCTGCATCAGTAGTTGGGGCATAGACTTGGATTACTGTGATACTGAATGGCTTTCCTTGGAAATGAACAGAGACTGTTCTGTCATTTTTGATATTGCACCCAAGTACTGCATTTTGGACTCTCTTGTTGACTATGAGGACTACTCGATTTCTTCTAAGGAATTCTTGCCCACAGTAGTAGATAAAATGTTCATCTGAATTAAATTCACCCATTCTGGTCCATTTTTGGTCACTGATTCCTAAAATGTCAATATTCACTCTTCTCATCTCCTGTTTTACCATTTCTAATTTACCTTGATTCATGGACCTATAACATTCTAGGTTCCTATGCAATATTGTTCTTTACAGCATCGAACTTTATTTTCACCACCAGCCACATCCACAACTGGGCATTGTTTTCATTTTGGCCCCATCTCTTCATTCTTCCTGGAGTTATTTCTCCACTCTTCTCCAGTAGCATATTGGGCACCTACTGACCTGGGGAGTCATCTTGCAGTGTCCCATCTTTTTGTTTTTTTCATGCTGTTCATAGTGTTCTCAAGGCAAGGATATTGAAATAGTTTGCCATTCCCTTCTCTAGTGGACCACATTTTGTCTGAACTCTCCACCATGACCCAGCTGTCTTGGGTGACCCTACATGACATGGCTTATAGTTTCATTGAGTTAGACAAGGCTGTGGTCCATGTGATCAGTTTGGTTAGTTTTCTGTGATTGTGGTTTTCATTCTGTCTGCCCTCTGATGGAGAAGGATAAGAGGATTATGGAAGCTTCTTGATGGGAGGGACTGGCTGTGGGGGAATTTGGGTCTTGCTCTGATGGGCAGGGCCATACTCAGTTCAGTTCAGTGGCTCAGTCGTGTCTGACTCTTTGCGACTCCATGGACTACAGCATGCCACGCATCCCTATCCATCACCAACTCCCAGAGTTTACTCAAACTCATGTCCATTGAGTTGGTGATGCCGTCCAACCATCTCATCCTCTGTTGTCCCCTTCTCCTTTCACCTTCGATCTTTCCCAGCATCAGGGTCTTTTCAAATGAGTCAGTTCTTTGCATCAGGTGGCCAAACTATTAGAGCTTCAGCATCAGTCCTTCCAGTGAATATTCAGAATTGATTTCCTTTAGGATGGACTGGTTGGATCTCCTTGCAGTCCAAGGGACTCTCAAGAGTCTTCTCCAACACCACAATTCCAATGTATCAATTCTTCAGCCCTCAGCATTCCTTATAGTCCAACTCTCACATCCATAATGACTACTGGGAAAACTGCGCAGGCAGTTCCCAGGATTGTTGCAAGCAGAGCCCCGTCTATGTGTCAGGCCACTGCTGACCCATGCCTCCGCAGGATACATTCAAACACTCGGAGGCAGGTCTGGGTCAGTCTCTGGGTCCTGGTGTACACAAAGTTTTGTTTGAGCCCTCCGAGCGTCTCTGGCAGGTATAGGGTTGGATTCTAAACATGATTTTGCTCCGTCCCCTGCCTTGCTGTCTTGTTGGGTCTTCTCCTTTGCCCGTGGGCGTGGGGTATCTTTTTTTGGTGGGATCCAACATTCTCTTGTTGATGGTTGTTCAGCAGTGAGTTGTAATTTTGGAGCTCTCACAGAAGATGAATGTACCTCCTTCTACTACGCTATCTTCACTTTGTCGTCGTTATTGTTTAGTTGCTCAGTTGTGTCTGACTTTTGCATGCGTGTCGACTGTGGCCAGCTCCTCTGTTTATGGGATTTTCTGGGTAAGAATACTGGAGTGGATGGCCATTTCTTCCTCCAGGGGCTCTTCCTGACCAGGGATTGAACCCATGTCTCCTGCATTGCTCCTTCTGTTCACTCACATCTATTTAAAATGGCAACCCACTGCAGTACTCTTGCCTGGAGAATCCCATGGAGGGAGGAGCCTGGTAGGCTACAGTCCATGGGGTCGCAAAGAGTCGGACACGACTGAGCGACAAACTACTACCACAAAGGAACCAAGGTATGGTGTAATTGATCTTGTTTCATTGTGTATGATATTAAATATTTGTTTTGTACTTCATTATTCAAAGTTTCTGGAAACTAGAAAATGGCCATGCTGAGGATAATATAGACAACACATAAGGTACATTTGGAAAAAACTCAAACTAATAAACACTTTTCTACCAAATGTACCAGGTTCTGTACATACACAAATTCCTCTCACAGAGTTCACCATCTAGCAAAGAAGTTCATGGGTGGGTTTTATATGGACTGATTGTAACATTTATAATAGTGTTGTTATTAAAAACACTTATGCTTTATGGAAATTTAGGGGTATTATACAATAATGATTCAAATTAAAATTTATTGATATTGTTTAGTTGCTAAGTCATGTCCAACTCTTAAGGAGACAGAAGGGAAAAGAGTATCATCATCTCCCCGTGGCATTTGCCATCTTGGTGACTCTTGCGTTGGCTGACATTGGTGGTTGAGGTTCAAGAGTCAGCCCCCCTTCTCTCAATCATGTGAGGCCCTTCCAAGCTGTGTTCTTAGAGTCTGCCCTTCTGGGTAGTGACCTTGCAAAAGGGCTTTGTGAGGAGCTGTACTTCCTGCTAATATTCAAGGTATATTTATAGAGAACAGAGAGCCCTTGCTATTCCATGTCCCATAGACGACATGTTCTTTTCAATGGCTAACAACAAGCTGGAAGCTCCTTAGTGGTCTCTGGTGGTCCTGTGGCATTCCCTTTAGCTAGTTTCTCTCAGGGTAGAGAGGGAGCTGGGCCATATCTCCTGTCTGAAGTTGTGCTAAGGTTATGTCAAAGGTGAACCAAAGTGTGGGCCATAACCACTACTGCAGCTCTTTTTTCATTAAGGCAAGATCCATAAACTAAACTCTTTTGATGAGTCTTGGTGGAAAGACAATTCACCCAAGAAAACCCAGTGACAAACCAACTAATCTCAAGTTAATGAAGTGGAAAAGGGGCTACAAATCTTCTAGGGAGTGTAGACGATGAAAGGATCTAAGTACTGAGCAATGCACCAGAGTCTCTCTGGGTGATTGGAACAGTCATGCATACGTAGGCAGAAAAGGTCATGAGGTAACTCTGGTTTCAGAATTTGGGAGGGGCAGATAACATGAACAGGAAGTTGACCCATTCAGGATATTTACTCATTGTAAAGCATACATTTAAATGAACACTCCCACCCTGGATTCACTGTGTAGATGAGTTCAGATGAAATTTGCTTATGGTTTTTAAAAGTTGGTTAAAGATCACATCATCAAGTAGAGGTGAAATTGTACATACAGAATCCTTAAGGCCTGCTTCTATCATAGCGTGAGCATTTGTGAGCTCCTTTAATGTGGTAGAAACACAGTTATAATCCAGAACTCGACACTTTCATTCTAAAAAAAAAAAAAAAATCCTGAGCTCTGCTAGTTGAAAACCACTTGTACAGTTCCACGCATCAGAGCTTCTTCAATTACACAGCTGTGGCAGATTACACCTTAGTTCTCCAGAGATGCTCAAATATAGGTTTTGCTATACAAACAGACATGCCACAGAGACTGCAATTACCCTGCATTTTGAGATTTATGGCATATGGCTCAAATTTAAGAAAGACAACAAACAATTTTTGAGTGTTTAAAATATTTGTTATTTGGCATGCAATGTATAACCACAGTACCTCAACTTTAATCAAATTATAGCTTCCAGTATTATCTTCATAGAGAGGCCTTTTGTGTCTCTGTGGCTTAAGGGCTTAGATGAGGGTGCAAAATTCTGGTATGCTATAGTAGAATATCTTTAGCTTGCTTTGTGCCTGGAGTCAAGTTTCAATTTCTGTTACCTATATAATTCATGTATTTCTTCTTGACCCATTTTGCATTTGTATCCTTTCAGGTGGTAGTGTAATAACTAAGGATAACCCAGAGGCCAGATTCTTTGCCCCTTTGTCTGTCTGGTGGCTGGCACTGTGTGGAAAAAATTATTCTCATCACTCCTTGTCTAACAAAGGAGGTGATACAGTCTTTGTCTTTGAGAGCCCCTCTGCTCTCTTCTGTTAGCCGCTATGAACATCTGGAAGTGGCACAGTGAATATGATAGATGGTTCCAGGTGGGACTTGTCTTCCAGGGAGTGATTCACAATATAAACCTCATGTTAGACCATTTATGACCTTAAAACAGAATCAAAATTGTCTTTGCTTTATCTCTATTTGGAAATATATATTAACCTTATAAAATGCATATAATATTCTCATTGCCCCGCAGGCACAGTGTTGACAGTCTGACCTCCTCCCCATCTCCTCCTTCCTTGTTTGAAAATTATGTGAAAAATGTAGTGGCTTCACATTCAAATTTAAGTCTTCCAGCCAAAATCATTCACATCTGTATTTCCTGAGTATTAGGCCAAGCTAGACCTGAGAGATATTATCCTCATCATTTCAAGTTCCGAACATTATATATAGATTATAAAAAAAAGTCATAAGGGCAAATATTGTTCATCCATCATTATCACATATATTTCACAGTGTTTTCTATTGTGTGGAATTAAATTTAAGGTTATGTACTTACTATAAATAAGGAAAGGATAAGAGCTAACATTTACATGGCATTTCCCAAACATTAATTAATTCAACAGCAAAATAAATATTATACCTTGTGACAGAAAGCTGCCTAAGTTTTATGACTAAATTATTTATTACTTGAGAAATGTTTTGGTTGAATGGTGATTAGATAAGCAGGGTTAAAAAAAAAGACTGCTTTACAAGGTGTTCTTTTTTCTTTTATGTTTGTACTGAGATAATTCAATGGGCCCAACTGTTAACAGGAAATACACCTTGTAGTTTAATTTAGTATAGAGGTATTCACACAGTTGTAGGCACATAGTAACCAGCTCATACATTTCAAAGAGTCAAGAAAAGCTTAAAGCATTACTTCAGTTCAGTTCATTTCAATCCAGTCGCTCAGACGTGTCCAACTCTTTGCTACCACATGAATCGCAGCACGCCAGGCCTCCCTGTCCATCACCAACTCCCGGAGTTCACTCAGACACATCCATCGAGTCAGTGATGCCATCCAGCCATCTCATGCTCTGTTGTCCCCTTCTCCTGCCCCCAATCCCTCCCAGCATCAGAGTCTTTTCCAATGAGTCAACTCTTCAGATGAGGTGGCCAAAGTACTGGAGTTTCAGCTTTAGCATCATTCCTTCCAAAGAACACCCAGGGCTGATCTCCTTCAGAATGGACTGGTTGGATCTCCTTGCAGTCCGAGGCACTCTCAAGAGTCTTCTCCAACACCACAGCTCAAAAGCATCAATTCTTCGGCACTCAGCCTTCTTCACAGTCCAACTCTCACATACATACATGACCACTGGAAAAACCATAGTCTTGACTAGACAGACTTTAGTCGGCAAAGTAATGTCTCTGCTTTTGAATATGCTATCTAGGTTGGTCATAACTTTTCTTCCAAGGAGTAAGAGTCTTTTAATTTCATGGCTGCATTACTTAGAGGTAAATAAATTCGGAACACAGATCTGAGACCAGTGATTTGCTAAGGGAGGGTAAATGGTAAGAACATCCATTTCTTATTTCTGCTGTAACAAATTGCTAGAGGCTTAAAACAATAGAAATTTGTCATTTTCCAGTTCTGGAGATCAGAAGGTGGAAATGGGTCTCACTGGGGTAAAATCAAGGTATCAGCAATACTGTACTTGTTTCTGGAGGTTTTAGAGAAGTGCCTTTTTTAGCTTCTAAGACTGCAGGCATTTCTTGTCTCCTGGCCCCTGGTTTAACAGCAAAGGCTGTTGAGTCTTTCTCACATAGTATCACTCAAAACTGTTTCTTCTGCCTCCCTCGTCCACATTTAAAGTTCTTTGTGATTAATTGGACTCACCTGGATTATTCAGGATACTCTTCCATTTAAAAATCAGCTGCTTAGCAACCTAATTCCAACACAGTCATAATTCTTCTTTCCCGTATAACGTAAAATGTTCCAAGATTAGTAAATAGACATCTATGTGTGGCGTGGGGTCGGGGATTTGGGTGGGAGTGGCTTTATTGTGCCTACCACAGGAAGATGATGTAGTCATGATATAGTCACATGATATAGTCATGTGATAGAGCAAAACGCTGCCACCCAGGACTGGATCTAACTTAACAACCCTTATCCAAGTCACAGCTTATGTTTTGGGTTCTCTACTATAATATAGTTGCAGACAGGTGGTTCAGTGGTAAAGAATCTGCCTGCCAATGCAGGAGACACAGCTTCAATTCCTGGATTGGGAAGATACCCTGGAGAAGGAAATGGTGACCCACTCCAGTATTCTTGCCTGGGAAATCCCACGGACGGAGGAGCATTGTGGGCTATAGTCCATGGGATTGCAAAAAGTTGGATACTACTTAGTGATTGAGCATAGACACCCAAGTCAGAACCCCCCAAATCATCTTTTTTTGTTTGTTTGTTTGTTTTACTTTACAATATTGTATTGGTTCTGCCACACGTCAAGATGAATCCACCACGGGTGTACACGTGTTCCCCATCCTGAACCCCCCTCCCACCTCCCTCCCTGTACCATTCCTCTGGGTCATCCCAGTGCACCAGCCCCAAGGATCCTGTATCGAACCTGGACTGGTGATTCATTTCTTATATGATATTATACATGTTTCAATGCTATTCCCCCAAATCATCCCACCCTCGCTCTCTCCCACAGAGTCCAAAAGACTGTTCTATACATCTGTCTCTTTTGCTATCTTGCATTCAGGGTTATCGTTACCATCTTTCTCAATTCCATATATATGCGTTAGTATACTGTATTGGTGTTTTTCTTTCTGGCTTACTTCACTCTGTATAATTGGCTCCAGTTTCATCCACCTCATTAGAACGGGTTCAAATGTATTCTTTTTAACGGCTGAGTAATACTCCATTGTGTATATGTACCACAGCTTTCTTATCCATTCGTCTGCTGATGGACATCTAGGTTGCTTCCATGTCCTGGCTGTTATAAACAGTGCTGTGATGAACACTGGGGTACATGTGTCTCTTTCAGTTCTGGTTTCCTCAGTGTGTATGCCCAGCAGTGGGACTGCTGGGTCATAAGGCAGTTCTATTTCCGGTTTTGTAAGGAATCTCCACACTGTTCTCCATAGTGGCTGTACTAGTTGGCATTCCCACCAACAGTGTAAGAGGGTTCCCTTTTCTCCACACCCTCTCCAGCATTTATTGCTTGTAGACTTTTGGATTGCAGCCATTCTGACGGGCGTTTCTCACTGAACATCATTAAGAATTCCTTTCCTGCTCCTTACATCCAGTTTTGGCACTGAGATCTGTTAATCCTGCCTCTTAACTATCTTCTGATTCTTTTCCCTTTGTTGCATCCCTTACCTTACCTTAGCTCAGATTCCCGTCATCTTTCACCCGGATAACTGCATTTAGCTCCTAGCAAGTGTTTATATTTAAAGCCTCTAGAGTTAGTCTATTTATATTTCCCATTCAAGCATCAGGATGGGCTTTCTAAAACTTGAATATGTTAATGTTATTCTCCTTTCCAGTGGTTCTTGCCTTTTATAGCAATGATTCGTATCTGGATTGGGAGAATCAGAATCTTAGTTTAAAATTTTTTTAATTTATTTTTTAAAATGCAAAGTGTAGTTGATTTACAGTGTTGTATTTCAGGTGTACAGCAAAGTGATTCAGTTATATATAGAATATATATATATATATGATATTAAATATAGTTCCCTATACTATACAGTAAGTCCTTATAACATATATTTTATATATAGTAGTGTGTATCTGTTAATCCCAAACACTTTATGCTCCCCCCTTTTCTTTTTGACAACTCTGTTTGTTTTCTATATCTGTGAGTCTATTTCTTATTTTAAATAAGTTCATTTGTATCTTTTTTAGGCCCCATATATGTGATATCATGTAATATTTGTCTTTCACTTACTTCATTTAGTATGATAATCTCTAGGTCCATCATGTTGCTTCAGATGGCATTATTTTATTTTATTTTTTATGGCTAACTAATATTCTGTGTGTGTGTGTGTGTGTGTGTGTACATCACAGCTTCTTTATCCATTCATCTGCCCATGGACATTTAGGTTGCTTCCATGTCTTGGCTATTTTAAGTTGTATTGCTATGAACCCAGGGGTTGCATGTATCTTTCTGAGTGAGTTTTTTTAATCACACAAAGATAACCTTTCAAAAAGGCATATTGAATTATCTAAATCTCCACTCACCTGCCCCAGGATTCTAAGATGCTTTAGGGATCCTATCCTCTCCCTCTCACTGAACAGCCATTTGAAAATCTTTGTGTAGTATCTGGTATACTAAATTAGCACAGTTATGGGAAGCAGAGTAATTATTTTGTTCTCCATAGTCTCTTAAACCTTTTCTCTATGGGGCTAGATTTTCCTCTGCTCAAGATGGAAACTCCATTACCTAATTAATCTTAGGAAATACAAAGTTGTAGGGTCATTGAATACAACTGGAGAGAGTTACGTGAAACAGAAACCCATGTGTGATTCTCAAAAGCCTCTTGCCCTCACAACCTTTATAAAATGTGCCATCAAGAGATGTCAGTTTTGCATTTTAGACATCTCTTGAATTTTACTTCTGCGTTACAGACAAAGCTTCAGCTCCATTCAAGTTAGAGCTTTTTAGCTAAGACCAGTTGTAGACAGCTTACAGGTGGGGAAGAGTGTGTGTCAGCTTGTTCTTTTTTTGCACCAGTTCTCCTTCCATCAGCTTAGGAACTGTGATTCCTGATCCTCTTGACTAGCGTAGAGGAACAGGTATGTGGGCTGGAAATCTTACTTGACTTGGTACATACAAAACCTGATCTCAGACTCTTAGGACCTGACTGAAATTAAAAGGTGCTCTTTCTCAGTCATAAAGTTGTGAGTCTTCTGGGGGCTCTCAAGACTGAAGAGCTCTCACTTGCCTTCCCCTTGATGTATGTGATACACTCTGACTCGAGAGATGCTCTCGTATGTATGTGACACTGTGGCCCCACATCTGCTGATGGAAAAGACGCCAGCATACTTTGTGTCAACCTAGTGTAAAGCGTTTGCCTGCAGTGCGGGAGACCCGGGTTCGATCCCTGGGTTGGGAAGATCCCCTGGAGAAGGAAATGGCAACCCACTCTGGGACTCTTGCCTGGAAAATTCCATGGATGGAGGAGCCTGGTAGGCTACAGTCCATAGGGTCACAAAGAGTCGGACATGATTGAGCAACTTCACTTTCACTTTCAGTGTGGGAATGCAGGCCACTGCAATCTGCTGTCTTTCTTTCCCTCCTCCTCCTCCTGGAAGAGCTTTCCAACCCCACTCTGCTTTTTGGAATTTTCAGGTAGGAGTCAGACTCCAAACCACTGCTTCCCACCAACATCACGGTCCCCTCTCTTGAAGCTCTTCATCAGGATTGAGTGAGGGGTGGATGAGGCCTTTCTCCACAGCAAACCAGTCCACTAATTGTTCTTTCTGGAGTATAATTAACATATAACATGCTTAATTTGAGGTATACAATGCAGTAATTTTATATATGTATATATTTCAAATGATACCAAAATAAAGTTAGTTAACACATCCATCACCTCATATAAGTTACAATTAAAAAAAAAACTAGTCTCTTAGCATCTTTTGAATATATAATATAGTATTGTTAACTGTAGTCATCATGCTGTACTTGAAATCCTCAGAACCTATTCTTTTTATAAATTATAACTTACAGCTTGTACCCATGGATCACTTTCATCCATTTTTCTCACTCCCCACTTTCTGACTTTGGCAACCACCAATCTGACCTCTATTCCTGTGCATTTGTTTTTTTAAGATCCCACATGTAAGTGAGATTATATAGTATTTGTCTTTCTTTGACTTCTTCAACTTAGAATAATGCCTTCATAGTTCATCCTTGCTGTCACAAATGGTAGGACTTTCTTCTTTTTTATAGTTGAAACAGCTTTCTCTCTTGGGCCTTCTTTTTGGTATGTAGGCCCAAACTCTAGCTTGGGGCTTTCAGTATGGAGGGGTTCGTTAAGAGCACTCTGTGGGCTTGTCATTCCGTGACTCTGCATGAATCACATGTGGAATTGATTCATGATCACATGAATTTTGTAATTCTATATGAATCAGAGTCTTCACTCCTGTTGCTTCAAGAGGAAAAATGCTGGTGGGAGTCTAGCATGAATACCAAAAGTTTGTTCTGAAATTCATGTTTTACTGCCTTTTTTTTCTGTATCTGATAACCACCAAACGGCACTGTAACAAGTGTCTGTTTTTCATATTTTACCAGTGGAAGAATGTATAGACTGGGTGAGATGTGTGTTTGTATATTTAGATATAAATGTATGTGTCTTTATTTATGTCACAGAGCACATTTAACTTTCTGTATTAGCTAAAATACACATACAGACACATAAAAGCTTACATTCTGCAGACTCAAACTCATGTAAAGAAGGAGGGATAACTACTATGCACCTAAGTTTACTATTTCATTCCATCCCCATGGGAAATTTATTAAGTTGGTAGTAAAAACCTAATTGTCCAGATTCAAGGTCACAGTAAAAAAAGGCTGCCTGCTATTAAAACAATTATCTGTGAATTTACCCAGTCAAGGCTAATTCTCACCCACAAATACTCATCAGAATTTCTTAGTTGGGTAGCTTTGTTCCAAGAGGCTACTAAGGTATTAGAGTCCTTCTGTTGTGCAACTTCATCATATCTTGAGAATTTAATTTCCAGATGCACAGACTCAGGAAAGTGAGTTCAAAAAATTACTTGGAATAGTTTAGGAGCCTGGTCTTACATCACTTCTTCCCATGTTGCATTGTGTGCTGTCAATCACATGGCCAACTAACTGTGAGGGATGCTGGGAAGCAGAGGTGCTCACTCAAAGGATGAGGCTACTGACCCTTCATGCAGTTGGGAAGTACAACACTGAGGCTCCAAAACCTAGCTTTGAAAATATACTTGGCAAGATTACTTTGCAATCCCACAAGTGCTTCAGGACAATATGAGAATATTTCTAAGCCTTTTCATAGAAGTTTTGGTTTATAAATGTGTATGTTTTAAGATCTTTCATAATTTTTCTGATGGCTCAGATGGTAAAGAATCTGCCTGCAATGCTGGAGACCGAGATTCAATCCCTAGGTTGGAAGATCCCCTGGAGAACGGAATGACAACCCACTCCAGTATTCTTGCCTGGAAAATTCCATGGACAGAGGAGCCTAGAGCGTTACAGTCCATGGGGTCACAAAGAGTTGGATGTGATTGAGCAACTAACACACACATAATTTTTCTAGGGTAATTATCAAGAAATGTGACCTTGACTGACACAAAAAGTTTAAGAGGCCCCCTCTTTAAAAACAACAGCAACAACAACAACAAAAACCTTTTAGGTCAATCATTAATTATGCTTTAAATCTAATACATGTTAAGTGATGAAGAGAAATGAATACAAGAATGTATTTATTGGTGCTCAAATTAATTTTTATATCATCATGAGATTTCTTGGTAAGCAGTTTAGGGAAGCTGTATACACAAAGCTGCTTATTTGTTCATCTAATGTAGGTAGACCTCTCCAAACTGTGTGCTCTAAATATTACCTTTATTTTCCTAGTGACTACTGTATACTTTTAATTACTGTAATTATTTTAATTATTGTTAGCAGTAATTTAGAGAGGCCTACTGTATGTCACATAACCAGTAACTTACAAAATGCAAAGATTTATAGCAAATAAAGTAATCATATCTGTCTCCCCAGATGATTGTGGCCTAGATGAAGTTACGGAGTTTTAATCTTGGTCTGATTGTTTTTCTGTGTGATCTGAGCAACTTACTCTAACTCGTGCATTGGACTGTAGTCCACCAGGTTCTTCTGTCCATGGATTTCTCCAGACAAAATTAGTGAAGTGGGTAACCATTCCGTTCTCCTGGGGATCTTCCCAATCCAGGGGTCGAACCTGGGTCTCCCACATTGCAGGCAGATTCTTTACCATCTGAGCCACCAGGGAAGCCCTACTCTAACTCTGCAAGCCTCAATTTCTTCATCTGTAAGGGGGGTACAAATATATTCCTGCATTTTCTGGAGAGGTTTATATGAGGTAATACATTTAAAGCAGTTAGTATAGTAACTGACAAATTGTTCCTCCAGGTATGAACTATAATGTTAATAAAATCAATCATCATGGACATTACTACTATTATTCTAGTTTCAATATTTTCCTTTGTAAAATGGAGATAATGCTTTCAGTGCCCTAAGAGATAAATGAGCTGTATATAAAATATCTCATATGCAATAGGAAATCAATTGAGATTATTTATTTATCCTTTTCTAGACACAAAAGACGGAGAAGGCAATGGCAGCCCACTCCAGTACTCTTGCCTGGCAAATCCCATGGACGGAGGAGCCTGGTAGGCTGCAGTCCATGGGGTTGCTAGGAGTTGAACACGACTGAGCGACTTCACTTTGACTTTTCACTTTCATGCATTGGAGAAGGACATGGCAACCCACTCCAGTGTTCTTGCCTGGAGAATCCCAGGGATGGGGGAGCCTGGTGGGCTGCTATCTCTGAGGTGGCACAGAGTCGGACACGACTGAAGCTACTTAGCAGCAGTAGCAGACACAAAAGAACCTGAATTTATCTCTCCAATAGTTGGATCTCTGTCACTGTTCTGGGTAAGTCCTTTAGACTCCGTGAGAGTCCTTTAATTCTGAATTTAAAAGAATGTTTCTATAAATTTGCAATGCTGAATGAGAGATGCTTGTTATTCAATACTTTTTGGCCCAGAGTTTACCACAATTGCATTATTGAGTTGGTGATACCAGTTAGAAACTATTCCAATTGTGAACAGTATGAAGTGTCCAGTCGGCAGTATTATTTCTATGTGTTTACATGGAGTTAGGTTTGTCTGACTCTAAAGCCCATGCCTTTTCTATCTGGAAATAATTTTACTTCCTATTCTTTATTGTGTGTATATAGTGCCTATTGTGTCTATATTGTGTCTATTTTCTGTTATGGGAGCCATGTATCCAAAAGCTACTGTACGTTGCCATTCCTGGAAGGCTTTTTGTGTTGCGTTCAGATTCAGCATTTATGACATATCGCCCTCGATAGTGTTCATTGCCACTCCCCTAGGCTGTAATGAACAAGTGCTCAATGGTTTAGCAATGACTTTAGGGAAGTCAGGAGGCTGGCCGTCAACCACAGCAGGTCACAGTACCACAGGTATTGACATTCTTACTTCACCTCTGAGTCCTCAAACTGAGTATTTTTAACTGATGATTTGAAATAATGGCTAGGGAAAAAAAATATCTTCAGATCTCCTGAATGCAAATTTACTTAATGCCATAGTAAAATACATCATTTTTGCTTCTAGGATACAAATCATTTTCCCCTTAGAAGCTGTGGCATTCTCTACTGAACTGGAGGTTTGGCAGTACTACATTAAATGGAAATCCTCAGTTGAGCTGAAGAAGGAAGTGGATCTGAGTAAATTTAGCCGCATCTCTGCTTTACTCTTAGAGTGGAGCCAGCTCTTGAAAGCAATTCCTGCTGCCTTGACAATTTCCCTTTCTCTTTTGGATTATGAAAATAGCTCCTACAGTAGAGTTGTTATTCTTCTCGTTCTGTATTGCAGTCTTTCTCCCCACCCGTGTTTCTTTCTTAATTAGGATTATCTGCCATCTTTCACTACTAAAAGTGAGGTGAAAGCCTTGATTCTCCAGGCTTCTAAGCAGCAACATGATCAGTAAGACCAGCTTCTGGCAGGAAAATGAAATTAGTTTTAATGTTAAACAAAGAAACTGCAGGATTTCACCTGTAGCCCAAGTCTGACTGGAAAATGATAAAACAGGAACTCAGGGTATAATACTCTGATTAGATGAATTGCCTTTAGACATGGCTTTTAAAAAATAATCCCAAACCAAAAGCCACACAGCTGCAAGCCCAAGAGGTAGTAAAAGAAAGAAAAAAAATGAGCCACTTATAGGACCTGAAGATTAGCAGAGCCTCATTAGGGACCTAGGCAGGGGACGGCAGCAGGGCAGTTGTGTTTTCCTGTGGATGGATCTGAACCATGGGATGAATGCATTTGGGGGAAACACATCCTTTTTTTGGCATCACCTTTGCTTAAGGAGGGCTTCCCTGGTGGCTCCGGGGGTAAAGCGTCTGCCTACTATTTGGGAGACCCAGGTTCAATCCCCAGGTCGGGAAGTTCCCCGGCAGAAAGGATAGGCTACCCACTCCAGTACTCTTGCCTGGAAAAATTCCTTGGATGGAGGAGCCTGGCAAGCTACAGTCCATGAGACTGCAAAGAGCTGCACACGGCTGAGCAACTTCACTTCACTGGCTTAAGGAAGAAAACTTCCCAGAACACTCCAAATATGATTTCAGGCAATTCGAATGTGCTGAACCAAACTTGCTAATTTGTTGGGCAAGGTGTCTGACCCCTTCATGTATTTTTATATTTACTGAGATGTCTAGTGTGAGTGAAATTTTCTCAGAAGTACCTGGAGGGAGGTGGAAGTTGACCCAGCAAACAGGGCTTGAGGGGAGAGGGCGTCTGGAATAGACTGAGGGAATGGGGGCAATCTAGGTAAGGTCACTTAGTGATTCATTTCTCTTAGGTGAGGCTGATACTTGCTCTCTTTAAATTGCTATAGTGCAGGAATCAGTATGGCTGTGCTCTTGCAAAATGAATGGAGACCCACTGTCCTGTTAATCTTCAAAAGGCTTTCATTTTCTCAACATAAAAAGCAGCCTTGCTGGGCCCAAATTATGGTCTTCTAACCACGTTAAGACCTAAACTTTCCCAGTCAAAGTGGTATTTAAGGAATGTAGATGAAAGTTCTTGCTATGTGTTTTTGTGTGTGTTCATACCTATTTACACACTGCAAAACATCAATTCAAAGCAATTAGGCAGAATATCTGTCTATGCAGGTAGCCCTTATAAACATAGTTTTGCTCCCCTCAAAGGAAATCCCTTCTCTGGCTCACCAGTATATCTTGGGAGAGATGATTTTGACTCATTTCTTTACCTTTGGTTCTTCCTTTTGCAACTTAGTTCTAAAGTACTACTTAGACATATACTCGCACATATACACACACACACACGTCAGTGGGGGAAGTGCACTTCTCTGGAAGTTGCCAGGTGATAATCCAGCAGGAAAACTTTAGAACGTGTAAACTGTCAGAGAAGCACAGGGTAATCATTAACCTCAGGTGAGCCAGTCTTGTCCCTTACACTCCCGGCAGGCAGTGTGACAGAGCAGGTGGTATGAGGCAGTTACCACCATGCAGAAAGTAGGGAGCATGTCTTAAAAGAAACTGTGGTCTGTAATTATTTGGGGCTGACACTTGCTGAACACCTTCCCTAATGATCCCTGATGTGTGTCTTAATACCTTACTCAAGCAGAAGGTAATCTCCTTTAAAACCACTGCAGGCACCATAACTGGCTGCCAGCTTCCTATTTCATGACTCCTGGAATATGCTGCTGCTGCTGCTGCTGCTAAGTCGCTTCAGTTGTGCCCGACTCTGTGCGACCCCATGGACGGCAGCCCACCAGGCTCCCCCGTCCCTGGGATTCTCCAGGCAAGAACACAGGAATGGGTTGCCATGTCCTTCTCCAATGCATGAAAGTGAAAAGTGAAAGTGAAGTCGCTCAGTCGTGTCCAACTAGTAGCAACCCCATGGACTGCAGCCCACCAGGCTCCTCCATCCATGGGATTTTCCAGGCAAGAGTACTGGAGTGGGGTGCCATTGCCTTCTCTGTGGAATATGCTAGCTCTCTCTATTTAGGGTTAACTGCTAAAGAAAGATGTACTTAAACTCTTGAAATGTCTGCATTGATGAGTCTCATCATTACTTTTCAGATTATGATATTTAGGGAAGGGAAATGATGAGGAGTCTTAGATCTTTGAGAAGAATTCTGAGTTCCTGAGAAAAGTGCCCTATAAATTCATGGTATAATTATCTGGATCATGTTGTCATTCTTTTCATCTAAACAAGTTTGTAGATGCATGGTTGGAAATAAAACTCATCTTGTGGAATGTAATCCCCAGGGCCATGAGAAATATGGGTCCTGGAAAGGAAGCATGTGCCATTGGCAAAGACTTTGGGGTGTGGGGACTGATGACCTTTCAAGGCCCAGGGCTCAGGACAGCGGTGACACCATTTTTTTTCACTTTCTACAACTAAGAGCCTGCTTTGTCACATATTCATGTCATCTGATTGAATTTTCTGCTGTGACTACCAGGAATTTTTCAATAAGCTTTACTTGACAGGACAGAGAAGCAATTCAGGAAAAATGTGCATTCTTTCACTCAGCTGTCATATTAAAACATAGGGATTCTCCTTTACTAGAGTATCTGGATGAACCTCTAGGGAAGACAGAGGGCAAGCCACAGGAGCATGTGCTGGTAATCAAAGGTGGGAGTCACACTGTATTTGCAGGAAGGCAGAACCTGTCATAAGGAAGTTTTGTTGGTTCAGCATCTCCTGGATGTGTTCACATGTGCAAAATGCACAGTAGGTGCCAAGGTAGAGAGGATTTACTCTGCGTATAAAGAAGAGAAGAATTGGAAGTTTCTGAGGGAAATCTGGGAGAGAGGAGAAAGAGTGCAGAGTCTGATACTGCAGGAGGGAAGGGAGAGGTCAAAAGAAGAAAAAAAACTTCCGTGGAGGTTTAGCTGAAGGGGATAGTAGAGGCAAAACAAACTGAGGAGTTCAAGTTGTTTGTTATGGAGTATGAAATGTTAATCTTTTCACCCATCTTACTTATGAAAATATTAGATCTGCATTGCTTATATATTGGTGTGTGTGTATGTGTGTATCTGAATTCCTTAAGACCACTTAGAGAAGTAATGAATCCCACATCCAGGCTTTCTCAGAAACAGCAAAACAAAACAAAAAGTATGTGTGTTGATGAACTCCAGAGTAAGAGGATTAGAAAAAAGCTACCCTAGAGTTTAAATATTTCTTTCTGTTACTGAACAAAAATTAAACTAAAACAACTTTGTAAGAGGCAAGGAGGACCCTAACTGTGCCAGATAATATCTGACTTAGGCACTAAAATGCCAAAGTGTAATTAAAATGAAGGAACCTGAAGGAAAGAAGAACAAAATTATGTTAATTGTTATTATTGTAATTATTAGTAATTATTTTTAAATAGAGTGATGTTGACTGTCTCCACATAACTATTCCTATGTTGTTACTGTTTTATTTTTAAACTTCTTTTGATTATCTGAATCCCCGGTGTATCTGAACCCAGAACTCTCCTTTTATCCCTCTAGGGATCTTATGTTAAAGTTGAAATAACAAGCTTGGTTCTATCATGACATGCCAATTCAAACAAAATGAGAAGAGATCAAATAAATGATAGCCAAGTAGGATATGTGGAGATGTTTATTGAGTTGCATCATATTCGAGTTTTCTGTTGAAGTTCTTTCCTCTGTTTGTCCTTGAGAACTAGGGAAACATCTCTACACATTCTCTACAGAAGCAATGGTCTTAAGACCATTAAGTCTTAAGGGCTAACAAGCACCTTTGAGATGATCGACTTCCCAATCTGAGCTACAAACTTTGCTATGCTCTGACTGTCTCAAACTGAGATCTAGCCTTTGTTTGAACTCCTTTGGTATTCACAAGGCTGACAGTTACATTTTCTGTACAATTCTAATTATTAAAAATATTTATGTAAGCAACAGGATATTCAGTGGTCTTTTCTCCAAAGGCCCAAATTGGAGAACATGCTAAGTCACTTCAGTCATGTCTGACTCTTTGTGACCCTGTGGGCTGTAGTCCACCAGGCTCCTCTGTCCATAATGTTCTCCAGGCAGGAATCCTGGAGTGGGTTGCCATGCCCTCCTCCAAGGAATCTTCCTGACCCAGGGCTTGACCATGTATCTCCATGTCTCTTGCATCAGCAGGTGGGTTCTTTACCACCAGTGCCACCTGGGAAGTCTAAGGAATGATTTAGAAAACATTCTCAATCAAGGAGTTAGACTTGTAGGGTCTAACAAAGGAACTAGATCCTAACCTGGGTCTGCCTGTATGGACTGTTATACCCACCTACAGGCCTAAATGAAAGATGGAGGTTCAAAAGGCTTTAGGGAAGATATTTCTTTGGCAATACCTTCTATGTGTTGCTGGAATGGGGCAAGAAGAATTAAGTATTTTCCTCCCCACTCTAAGTGAGAAGGCTTTAGGGGAGGGATCAGGTTTCAATGAACAAAGAGGTTTTCCTAGTTGACCTGTGTTGATCAAGCTCTTGATGTTTAAAGACATGTTACTCAAGTTGTTTGCAACCAATCTTGTTACTGAATCAGGTTTACCTCTTCCAGTAATACCAATCTACCGACACTGGGTTGTGGTGAAGGAGAGGGCAGTGTTTACTGTAGGGCACCAAGCGAGGAGTCCTGGACCACTGGTGTTCGAAAGGCCTGAACTCCCCAGTTGACTTGAGCAAAGCATTTTTCAAGGCTAGGTGAAGGAGGGGCAACCCAGGGTATGTGATCAGTTCATGCACAATGCTGATTGGTTGATGGTGACGTAACAGTGTGGTGTCACAGAGATTAACATTACCAATCCTCAGGCTCCAGTAGTTCTCCTGGTGATCAGGTAGTTAAGTTTTTCCATCCATGGGGATTTTAGTGTCTGTAAATCAGTTCAGGAAGTGTGCATCAGGTACTGCTATCTGTTTATTTCAGTGACAAGCTAAAGATTCTGTGACTGGCATATGGATAATGTACTGTGTAAATTGTTACCTATTCTCCTTGCCCAACTGCTTCATTTATCACTACATGTTCACATCCTTTCAGTCATTAATTCTTGAGCCAGGCTTTTGTGACTCAAGGGAGGCCTGAGCAACTGCAGCTTTTCTACAAACAGGAGGCAGGCAGAGGATATGGAGGGGAGGGGTCTGTCCCGAGAAGGTCCCATAGGGTTCTGCTAGATTTCAGTCTAACAGTGAGAGGCTGTGATTGGACCTGCCCCTTCCTGGTGACAGACGGAAGTGAATCTTTGGGAATGAGCTATATTTGCCCCAGTTGTGTCTGCACCAACATGTAGGCTTGAAGGGAACTGACTTAGGTCAGTTTGAAAGGTATGCTAGCCACAAGGACTGACTAAAGGGGCAAGAAGACCTCAGCAGAGGTGACCACCAGAGGTCCAGATTAGTCTTAAACTGCCAGTTGGAAAAACAGCCTTGCTCAGGGTGAGTGAACTGTAGACGAGGATCCTCAGTGGAAGAGCTACGAGGAGTCTACACAAACACCAATGAGACAATCGATCATAGTAACTCCAGAAACCTCACACAACTTTGTTCACTCTCTGCATCCGATCCTGGAGCCATCAAATGAATGAAGAGAAGAGGGCAAACTGGGAAGAGGGAGGTGGTCAGTCATTCATGCATTTCTGATTTCCAGCCCAGATACGGGGAAGGGAGGGAAGAGAGAGCTTCCAAGAGGATGAGGTTCAGAATTTTTACATTATTGGATGAAACTTTTAAAATTATTGAGATGAGACTGTTCTTGTGACTAAATGGGGCTAAGAGACTGGCCCTAGATGCTATTGGTGCTGGGAAGAGAGGAATTCCCCTGAGCGTGTTGGAATGGGCAGACGGACTGTTTTCTCTTCCCTTCTTTTCACCCTTCCTTCTTTCCCTTCCTGCTTTCTTTCTATTTGCATCCTACTGAGTCCAGCTGATTCAATAAATCAGTTATAACTCAACTGATAGTCATTTGATATCCTTTCACTTCCCAAAACCTTGGTCTTATTATTGTCTCTGAAGATAGACACAAAATATATTCATTTGTCATATTAAATACCTTCAAGAGTTTGAAAAATAGAATTTATAGGCCCCCTGAAATCCTTTATACTCAAGGTCCAAAACCCCCTAATACTCCAGCCATTTTCTGTACAATGTCCACATCCTCTGCCATCTTCCTCCCAGCTTATTCTAGCTTTGCATCATTGGTACTTTTCTATACCAATGCCTAAAATGCTAGTGGTTTTCACTTGTTGACCATATGTATGATACTGGGGAATTCCCCTAACATTCCAGTATATTCTTTCCCTTAACTATAAAGTGAGGAACTGGATAGAACTGAATTCTCATTCATCATATCAATACTAAATAAGCTATTATTCTGGCCTGAAAGAAGTTCACAGGTCAGAGAGAAGTAGACAAATGTTAACTAATACTGGGATAGAATAGATTGGGGTAATATAAAGGATGTTATCATCATGAAAATATATATTGGTCATCAAAAAATCTGTTGAATAAAATGAGATCTGAGGAAAGATTCATGTTTCTTCCACTTCTGCAACTCATTTATTTTTGTACTGGTCCCAGTTTTTAAAGAGTTTCTTCCCTTTGTATTTGGAAATATAATTATTCCTAAGGTATAAGTTATTAGACATAAAATGTCTTCTTGTAAATGAATTTAGGCCATTTTCACATTGACCATCATGTTAGTGCTAGAGAACTGGAGAATGAAAGGCATTTTGCTGGCAGAGGAGGACAGGCAAGAAGAGGCAGAAAATGATGGTTCAGTTCAGTTTCTCAGTTGTGTCCAACTCTCTGTGACCCCATGGGCAGCACACCAGGCCTCCCTGTCCATCACCAACTCCTGGAGTTTAATCAAACTCATGTCCATTGAGTTGGTGATGCCATCCAACCATCTCATCCTCTTTCGTCCCCTTCTCCTCTCGCCTTCAATCTTTCCCAGCATCAGGGTCTTATCCAGTGTGTCAGTTCTTTGCATCAGGTGGCCAAAGTATTGGAGTTTCAGCTTCAGCATCAGCCCTTCCAATGAACACCCAGGACTGATCTCCTTTAGGATGGACTGGTTGGATCTCCTTGAAGTCCAAGGGACTCTCAAGAGTCTTCTCCAACACCTTAGTTCAAAAGCATCAATTCTTCAGCACTCAGCTTTCTTCACAGTCCAACTCTCACATCCATACATGACCACTGGAAAAAGCATAGCCTTGACTAGACGGACCTTTGTTGGCAAAGTAATATCTCTGCTTTTCAATATGCTATCTAGGATGGTCATAACTTTTCTTCCAAGGAGTAAGCGTCTTTTAATTTCATGGTGGCAATCACCATCTGCAGTGATTTTGGAGCTCAAAAAAAATAAAGTCTGCCACTGTTTCCTTTGCTTCCCTATCTATTTGCCATGAAGTGATGGGACCAGATGCCATGATCTTCGTTTCCTGAATGTTGAGCATTAAGCCAACTTTTTCACTCTCCTCTTTCGCTTTCATTACGAGCCTCTTTAGTTCTTCTTCTCTTTCTGCCATAAGGGTGGTGTCATCTGCATATCTGAGGTTATTGAGATTTCTCCCGGCAATCTTAATTCCAGCTTGTGCTCCATCCAGCCCAGCATTTCTCATGATGTACTCTGCATAGAAGTTAAATTAGCAGGGTGACAATATACAGCCTTGACGTACTCATTTCCCTATTTGGAACCAGTCTGTTGTTCCATGTCCAGTTCTAACTGTTGCTCCCTGACCTGCATACAGATTTCTCAGGAGGCAGGTCAGGTGGTCTGGTATTCCCATCTCTTTCAGAATTTTCCACAGTTTGTGGTGATCCACACAGTCAAAGGCTTTGGCATAGTCAATAAAGCAGAAATAGATGTGTTTCTGAAACTCTCTTGCTTTTTTTGATAATCCAGTGGTTGTTGGCGATTTGATCTCTGGTTCCTCTGCCTTTTCTAAAACCAGCTTGAACATCTGGATGTTCATGGTTCACTTATTGTTGAAGCCTGGCTTGGAGAATTTTGAGCATTACTTTACTAGCATGTGAGATGAGTGCAATTGTGTGGAATGTAACAGAAAGGAGTGAAAAACTGTTGTTTTTACCTCCCACATTTTCTAAGGTTCTCCATTAATTTCTACATAAGTCAACCCCAATTTAATTGGAGTATTTGTTGCTCAAACAGCATGTGTTTTCAGCATTTATTCAAAAGTTTGGATAATGAGCTGGAGCTGAGATCAGTTTGATGACTTTCATTCATAAAATGGGAACTAAATAGATCTGTTGGAATCATTCTGTGGGAGAATGGAGGGTCTCAAAGAGCTAGAGGTTGGGGTGGTGAAATAAAGAAGTGAGAGAATGTCATAGCTGGGTTTTCCTAAGTAAGTAAAGTCGCTCAGTTGTGTCCGACTCTTTATGACCCCATGGACTGTAGCCCACCAGGCTCCTCCGTCCATGGGATTCTCCAGGCAAGAATACTGGAGTGGGTTGCCATTTCCTTCTCCAGGGGATCTTCCCGACCCAGGGATCGATCCCATGTCTCCCGCATTCCAGGCAGACGCTTTAACCTCTGAACCACCAGGGAAGCCCTAAGAAGATATTGTAATTCTAACCACTTACATGTCATAGGAAGTCACTGATGCTGGCTTGACTTACAAAAAGTACTACACAGAGAATAGTGTAATTTGATATAATTGAATAAAGCATATGTTAGGGAAGCAGTTTAAATTAATTGTGTGTAAATGCAGGCATTCAGAGGAGGGAGAGGTGTTACTATACATGATTAAAATTGTTATAGCTCAAAGCAGCTTTTTTGACACAATGATGTAGTTTGGCCATACATAATTAGATTAAGAGCTTAAATGGATGTATCAATATATATTGGTAGAAAAAAAAGATGTTGTTTGATGAAACTTAGAAAAGAAGAATTAACTATCATTATCCTCTCCCAAGTAGAATTCATATAGCTCTTGGTACTTAGTAAGTGAAATTGTGATCAGTGGGGCTATGAGCTATGCAATGGGTGGCCATGCATGTTATAAGTATGTGATCATGTACATTCCAACTTTCAAGAATGATTACAAATGCAGTCATATAATATTATATTTTTACATGTGCAGCTAATCGTTTTCTCATAATAGATTCTACGAAAGTTAGCTTCTTGACTCATGTGAAATAAAACCACTTTTTACTCTACCTTTTATCATTTTAAATATATTCAAAAACTCTTAAAACAGTTACTCAGTTTCTTGATTATTCCCATCTTTTAAGTTTCTTCTTTCACTTTTGCTTTTTCATGCTTATTTTCAGCCATTTTAATTCTCATCTGAATTTCACCTACAAGCCAATTAGGTGAACGATGTCAAAGTACCAATTTTACTATTTATTTAACAAAAATATTTTGGAGGGATATCTTTTTAGGGTACAGCTAATTTCAGTCTTATTCAGGATTGATTTTAGTTATTGTACTTTTGGATTTATTACCTATGGATACACAAAAACTCTGATGCTAGGAAAGGTTGAAGGCAAAAGGAGAAGAGAACAGCAGAGTATGAGATGTTTAGATAGCGTCACTGACTCAATGGACACAAATTTGAACAAACTTCAGGAGATAGAGAAGGACAGGGAAGCCTGGTATGCTGTAGTCCATGGGATCACAAAGAGTCAGACATGACTTAGTGACTGAACAACAATACCACACACCTTTTTCATAAAGATCATCTAGCTTCACCCATTAAGGCGGCAAGAAGAAGGCAAAAACTTTTATTTTGGCAGAGGTAGGATTTTATTTAAACCTTTGAGAATGAAATTTCTGATGGCATATGTGCATGTGCTTGGTATGCATCTGCTTTAACAGAAATATTGTTAAACTACTCCCATAATTGTATATGTAAATATTGAGCTATTTTGGCTTCAGCTTTGACTGAGGTCATAATACAATGACTGCTACCTCTTCCCATGGTCCATGCTGACCCATCTGTGTGGGAATTTGAAGGAAGTGGATGTTGGATGGGAAGGGGGTGTTTGACTCTCACCACAGTGCAATAACAGAAGCTCTAAAGAAGTCATTCAGAGAGCTTAAGGGACACTGAGGTTGGTGCTTGTCTCATGTCTGAGAAATCTGCAAGGTGAGCATCAACTTGAAGATCTTGTGGCATTAGGGCTCAGGGCTACCATTGGAATTGTTAGTATGTGTTGTGGGTTGAATTCTTCCCTTTTAAAAAACTTTGTTGAAATTCCAACCCCCAGTACCTATCAGTTCAGTTCAGTCGCTCAGTTGTGTCCAACTCTTTGCAACCCCATGAATTGCAGCACGCCAGGCCTCCCTGTCCATCACCAACTCTCGGAGTTCACTCAGACTCACGTCCATCGAGTCCGTGATGCCATCCAGCCATCTCATCCTCTGTCGTCCCCTTCTCCTCCTGCCCCCAATCCCTCCCAGCATCAGAGTCTTTTCCAATGAGTCAGCTCTTTGAATGAGGTGGCCAAAGTACTGGAGTTTCAGCTTTAGCATCATTCCTTCCAAAGAAATCCCAGGGCTGATCTCCTTCAGAATGGACTGGTTGGATCTCCTTGCAGTCCAAGGGACTCTCAAGAGTCTTCTCCAAAACCACAGTTCAAAAGCATCAGTTCTTCAGCCACTCAGCCTTCTTCACAATCCAACTCTCACATCCATACATGACTACTGGAAAAACCATAGACTTGACTAGATGGACCTTAGTCAGCAAAGTAGTGTCTCTGCTTTTGAATATGCTATCTAGGTTGGTCATAACTTTTCTTCCAAGGAGTAAACGTCTTTTAATTTCATGGCTGTAGTCACCATCTGCAGTGATTTGGGAGCCCCCAAAAATAAAGTCTGACACTGTTTCCACTGTTTGCCCATCTATTTCCCATGAAGTGATGGGACCAGATGCCGTGATCGTCGTTTTCTGAATGTTGAGCTTTAAGCCAAATTTTTCACTCTCCTCTTTCACACCTAATTTGGGAATAAGGTCTTGGTAGACGTAATCAAGTTGAGATGAGGCAATACTGAATTATGTGAAAGTGAAGTCGCCAGTCGTGTCTGACTCTTTGTGACCCCATGGACTGTAGTCTACCACACTCCTCCGTCTATGGGATTTTCCAGGCAATGGTACTGGAGTGGGTCGCCATTCTAATTCAGCAAGACTAGTGTCCTTTTAAGAAGAGGAAAGACAGAGACACACAAGAAGATAATGTCCATGTGATGACAGAGGCAGAGATTGGAGTGATGTATCTATATAAGCCAAGGAATGCCAAGGATTACTGGCAAATACTAGAAAGTACAAGAGGCCAATAGTGATTCTCCCCTGCAGGTTTCTAAGTGAGCACGGCCCTGTTAACACCTTCTTTTGGACTTCTAGTCTCAAGAATTGGGAGACAATATATTTCGATGATTTTAATCCCCCCAGTTTGTGGTACTTTGTTACAGAGCCCTAGAAAATAAAGTGAAAGTCACTCAGTTGTGTCCAGCTCTTTGTGACCCCATGGATTATACAGTCCATGGAATTCTCCAGGCCAGAATACTGGAGTGGGTAGCCTTTCTCTTCTCCAGGGAATCTTCCTAACCCAGGGATCGAACCCAGGTCTCCAGCATAGCAGGTAGATTCTTTACCAGCTGAGGCACCAGGGAAGCCTGGTGAAATAAATACAGCATGTAATTGCATTTTTAATGACAACAAAGTTTAGGCAGTATCCCAGGGACAGATTGTGAGCCACAGGAGAAAAGAGGTGGTAGAGGGTCATTTTAGATCTTGTTCAAGAGGACTGCTTGAAGAGACAAAGATTACTCAGCTGAAAGATATTGGTAGTATACAACCAGCTACCTAGGGGCTTAAAAAAGAATTACAAACAATTACACAAGGAGTACCTGCATTGAGAGCTGTTAGTAAAAGCTTTCCTGTGATGAGGGTCTCCCAAGAACCCATGAGTGCTCCCATAAGGAAAAGGGTCTGTCTTAAAAGGCAATACAGAGGTACTGGTACTTGTTATATAGGAACTCTCCTGTCTTTTTTCCTATTTTACCTCCTGTTTAGATCCTAGAGAGATGACACATTCATAGTAGCAAGCAATAGGTTTTGAAGCACAAAGAGGAAAAAAAGGAAAGGAGACATTCATTCTACCTTCCTCCACTATAGGTGGTCAATATAAATCAGAGAAGATGTTTTAGCACTAAATTTAATACAGAGTTGGTAGTACACTGAGCAGAACATAGTCATTAAGGCCCCAGAACAGCTTGAGAGACTGAAGAAGATTTTTAAATCATGTGAGCTTTATCAGAAAAATCATGGGACTTTCCCAAGATTTTAGTGAAACCAGAAGTATGTGTAGGGGGTGCTGGAGGTTGAAATAATCACCTTTGAATGGATATCTACAGGCAGACAAGAAAAGAATACAGTGTTTTCTATTCTACCCTGTGAGTCTTGCTCACTCAAGGTATTAGAAACTTTAAACACTTTGTAGGAAAAATATTTTTTTGAGACACATTATTTTATTTTATTCTCATAAGAGGCCTCCAAAAAAAAATTAAATAAGGCAGATATTAGTGTTAAGAACTGAGACAAATGAATAGTGTCCACATTCCAGTGATAGTTATTATAGTTTTCTTTCTCCATTAGTATAATAAGCAGAATTTTTTAAAAAATCATATTTTTTTAAAATCAGAAATTCAAACAATCACATTTGACCCAGAAAAGGAAAATAACACTCTAGAAGATCTACCATGTCATTAAACTTGAAGCATTTTTACTCTCTGCTTGAAGGTTCTCTTTGACCACTTTTGAAGTTTGGAGCTACATATTTCTGCTTGTTAATTTTTGGTATCCTCTTGAGTAATTTGTGTACCAACTATCACAGCTTTAGTGAATGCAGTCAGTGTTTTTTTACATTATATTTTTCTCAGTTTCTTTAACATTCAATAAACTGCACATATGTAAATATTTGATATACAATTTGATGTCTTGAGACATGTGTTCACCTTTGAAAACATCACCACAATAAAATTAACCTATCATTTTCCAAAATTTCCTAATTCCACTTGTTTTCTTTCCCTACCATTCTTCTTTGTGGGAAGATTTTTATTTTGAGTTTGATTTCTTTAGCATATATGGGACTATTCAGGCAATTTTTAAATTAAGTTGACAATTTGTGTCTTTATAGGAATTTGTCCATTTTATCTAACTTAACAGATGTACATGTTAATATAAAGTTGTTACCAATCATAAGTTGTCCCCTTATGATTAATATCTGTAAAATCGGTAATGATGTCACCCCTCTCATTTCTGCTGTTGATGATTTATGTCTCCCCATCTGTCAGTATGGTTAGTAGTTTGTAGATTTTGCTAATCTTCTAAAATAAATTTTGGTTACAGAAATTCATTTCTCTATTCTACTGACTTCTATTTCACTGATTTCCACTTTATTTTTTCTTTTATCTAATACTTCAGATTTATTTTGCTTTTCTTTTTCTATAGCTGGAAACTGATACATTTCTCTTTTTCAGATATAGGCATCTTAGTCCTACACAGGGCTTCACACGGTAAACAATCTGGGTAAAAAAAATCTGCCTGCCAGTGCAGGAGACACCGGAGATGTGGGCTCGATCCCTGAGTCAGAAAAATCCCTTGGAATAGGAAATGGCAACCTCTTCCAGTATTTTTGCTTGGAAAATTCCATGGGTGGATAAGCATGGAGGGCTACCATCCATGGGGTTCCAAAGAGTCAGACATGATTGCACACACATGAGAGGCTAGTGGCTTTAAATAATTGTTCCATTTAAGAAATTATCATTTAAAAGGAGAATGAAGACTTAAAAAACATGTATACTGGTACATTCCCCTCATGTATTGCTGTGTCTACATCACACAAATTTTGATATTTGTGTTTTCATTTATTTTAAAATACTTTCTTATTCACTTTTTCTTTCTTCTTTGACCCATGGAGTCTTTAGTAGAGTGTTAGTTTCCAAATATTTGGAGACTTTCCAGAAATTCCTCCATTGTTAATTTCTAATTTAATTAAATTGTGGTCAGAGAAGATATTTTGTATGATTGGAGCTTTTTTTTTTTTTTTTTTTTTTAGCTTGTACCAACTCTTCTCTCTCTATGCTTTGTGCTTAGTTGCACAGTAGTGTCAGAGTCTGCCACCCCACGGACCCCTTCATGCTCCTCTGTCCATGGGATTCTCCAGGCAAGAATACTGGAGTGGGTTGCCATGCCCGCCTTTGGGGGGGTCTTCCCAACCCAGGGGTTGAACCCAGGTCTCCCCAATTGCAGGCAGATTCTTTACCATCTAAGCCACCAGGGAAGCTCTCTACACTCTGGCCTGGAAATTCTTTAGGATGTAAGTTGGGGCATTGCAAGCACTATCTTCTTTATTTCCAATTAGGCAAGGATCATTGCCCTTCAGTGTGAAAGGTGGTAAAACTTTTCCTCTGCCCTCTTAAGATCTAGGCCTGAGAATTAAGTTGAAATATGACAGATCAACAGGAGAAGAGCACACAAGTTTTATTTTTACATGCACTTGTGAGCCTTCCATGGGAAAATGAAGACCCAAGTGGTTAGGCTTAAGTGCTTATATAGTAGGTTGAACAAAGCAGTAATTGTGGAAAAGTAAGTAACATGTATGAGAAGGCTAAAATAAAGTTAGAGTTATTTTAACAAAGTATGTTTGTATAGATTTCTCTTGGCCTTGACTCCCAGTCTTTGATGATGAGAATGTTGTTTTCCTCTTGATATAGGTAGGGACTCTTTCCTTGGAATTTTTATCTCTTGCTTTTAGGGAAAAAAGTGCTCTTCTTGCATCTGATGTTTTTTCAGGTACCTTTAGCTCAAAATAGCCAATATGCCAAACGAATATATGTTGGGGTAGCATGTTCTAAACTTCCTTATTTAAGAGCCCCTGATGTCCAGTATCTTAAGAACTGTCATTTTCCTATATCTTGCCCAGGTTTGCAGTTGTTTTAGACAAGAGAAACATGCTTCTTGTACTCTATCTGTTTAGAAGTATAACTATATTAAAGTTAAGTATTTTTTAAACATGCTTTTATTGAAGGTGATATATCTGAATTATTCATTTAGCTCTATCTCTATAAACAAACCTGAGAAAGTAGTAAGAAAAATATATAGAAAGTGGTAAAAATATATGCTTGCATATTGTGTGCCATGAATAATCTGGAATTTAGAAAAAAAACATAGTGGGATTTACCAACTGTAAACAGAATCAGACCACAAAATGTTAAAAAAAAAAAAATACAAAGACTAATTGGACTCCTAAGAGCACCATAACATTGTAGTTGACTGTAGAGATATAGTGTATAACAGAAAAGCTCGAGCTGACATACACAAAATTTCACTTCTAGTTTTGTTGCTGCTGTGAGATATTAGCAAATGACTGAAGTTATTGAAGTATCATTCATAAAAATAATATCTTGGATTGGAATAGATTTCTGGACAGCATTTACAGAGATTCTGATCTAGTAAATTTGAGGTGGGATCCTGAAATCTCTATCTTTACAAAGCTCCATACAGTTAATAATGAGGCAAAACTAGTTCTGGGAGCCACTAAACTAGATGATTTCTTAAATTACTTCAGCTTTAGGCTTATCTATATTGAACTTTAATAATGATAATAATAGCCACCATTCATTGGACACTAATCACTTCATGGGAAATAGATGGGGAAACAGTGGAAATAGTGTCAGACTTTATTTTTGGGGGCTCCAAAATCACTGCAGCCATGAAATTAAAAGACGCTTACCTCTTGGAAGGAAAGTTATGACCAACCTAGATAGCATATTCAAAAGCAGAGACATTAATTTGCCAACAAAGGTCCATCTAGTCAAGGTTATGGTTTTTCCAGTGGCCATGTATGGATGTGAGAGTTGGACTGTGAAGAAAGCTGGGTGCCAAAGAATTGATGCTTTTGAACTGTGGTTTTGGAGAAGACTCTTGAGAATCCCTTGGACTGCAAGGAGATCCAGCCGGTCCATTCTAAAGGAGATCAGCCCTGGGTGTTCTTTGGAAGGAATGATGCTAAAGCTGAAACTCCAATACTTTGGCCACCTCATGCGAAGAGTTGACTCATTGTAAAAGACTCTGATGCTGGGAGGGATTAGGGGCAGGAGGAGAAGGGGACGACAGAGGATGAGATGGCTGAATGGCATCACCGACTCGATGGATTTGAATTTGAATGAACTCCGGGAGTTGGTGATGGACAGGGAGGCCTGGCATGCTGCAGTTCATGGGGTCGCAAAGAGTCAGACATGACTGAGTGACTGAACTGAACTGAAACATTCATTGTGTTGGAAGCATTACATACATATCCTCTAATCAAGCAGTCTCTCATGGTGGATTTCGTTACCTAATTTTCTAAAAGTTGACATTTCTTCCTTTGAAAAGGCCAAAGATGTACCCAAGACCACATGTGGAGTCTACCTAGAAACTGGTAAACTAAGATTTTATTTGTGATCTGGCATCAAAACTGTGCTTTTTCTATTTCATCATGGTACTTACATAACACTTTATATATCCTTAAATGTTTTAATATTGTTGGTTGATTGTGTGTTGAAGATAAAAGATTATTTCTAAAGAAAGGATTTTACATACTTTATAAAAGAAAAACATGAACAGAAATGGTCTATAGATAAATAATTTTAAGAAACTAGTATTTTAGTGATTAGTTATTTATACTAGGCAAAGAGCTGTATTCCATGCGGTATACCCCATGCCGCAGTCCATGGGGTCACAAAGAGTCAGATGTGACTGAGCGACTGAACAATAACAACAAAGAGCTGTATTACATTATTTCAGTAATTTTACATATTCTAGGGCTTCTTAGTAAAAAATTTCCCATTATTTAGTGATGTCATAAATTGAATACATGTATTTACTTACATCCTTCACTGTGTTGCTGAGTCTGAGCTCGTACTGCTCACTGTTGCTAAGCTGCTAAGTCACTTCAGTCATGTCCGACTCTGTGCGACCCCATAGACAGCAGCCCACCAGGCACCCCCGTCCCTATGATTTTCCAAGCAAGAGCACTGGAGTGGGTTGCCATTTCCTTCTCTAATGCATGAAAGTGAAAAGTGAAAGTGAAATCACTTCAGTCGTGTCCGACTCTTAGTGACCCCTTGGACTGCAGTCCACCAGGCTCCTCTGTCCATGGGATTTTCCAGTCAAGAGTACTGGAATGGGGTGCCATTGCCTTCTCCAACTGGTCACTGTACAGTAGACCAATAAATTGAGAGACAAGGTGTTGGGCAAGAAATAACCACTTCATTTGGAAAGCCAGCAGACCAAAAAGATGGCAGACTAATGTCCTCCCAAACCATCTTACCCAAGGTAGAAATCAGGCTCCTATTACACTGAAAGACGAGGGAGTTTGGCTGACTGTTGGAAACTCCTTGGTGCTGGGCCAGACCTCGGAAGGGACATGGTGATTTTTTTGTTCTTGCAGCTGTCCATGTAGTTCTGATCATGCCATTCCAGTAAACCTACACAAAACAAATGCTATTTCCTGTTCTGCAAAAATTTTTAATCTTTATTTGAATGAAAAGAGTTATTGGTTTGAAGGTTAGCCTGGGAGGCAGAACTTTGAGAAAGGAATGTTATGTGTACTTGAGGCTATTGGCAACATTCTTTGAGGTGTGTAGTCAGCATTACCAACTGCAGGCAACAGAACACAACGGTTACAGCTGAAGGGAGAGACCCAGTGAGAAGTCAGGTTTGTTCTCCTCTCTTATAACAATACCTTAAAAAACATGATACCTCATGTCCTTAAGGTGACTTATATGCACTAGGTGAGTAGGTGCCCAATATGCTACTGGAGATCAGTGGATAAATAACTCCAGAAGGAATGAAGAGATGGAGCCAAAGCAAAAACAACACCCAGTTGTGGATGTGATCGGTGATAGAAACAAGGTACGAAGCTGTAAAGAGCAATATTGCATAGGAACCTGGAATGTTACATCCATGAATCAAGGCAAAATGGAAGTGGTCAAACAGGAGATGGCAAGAGTGAATGTTGACATTTTAGGAATCAGTGAATTAAAATGCCTTGGAATGGGTGAATTTAACTCAGATGACCATTGTATCTACTACTGTGGTCAAGAATCCCTTAGAAGAAATGGAGTAGCCAACATAGTCAACAAGAGTGTCCAAAATGCAGTACCTGGATGGAATCTCAAAAATGACAGAATGATCTCTGTTCATTTCCAAGGCAAACCATTCAGTATTATGGTAATCCAAGTCTATGTCCCAACCAGTAACACTGAAGAAACTGAAGGTGAACGGTTCTGTGAAGACCTAGAAGACCTTTTAGAACTAACACCCAAAAAAGATGTCCTTTTCATTATAGGGGACTGGAATGCAAAAGTAGGAAGTCAAGAAACACTTGGAGTAACTGGCAAATTTGGCCTTGGAGTACAGAATGAACCAGGGCAAAGGCTAATAGAGTTTTGCCAAGAGAATGCACTGGTCATAACAAACACCCTCTTCCAACAAAACAAGAGAAGACTCTACACATGGACATCACCAGGTGGTCAACACCAAAATCAGATTGATCATACTCTTTGCAGGCAAAGATGGAGAAGCTCTATGCAGTCAGTAAAAACAAGACCAGGAGCTGACTGTGGCTAAGATCATTAAAGTAGGGAAAACCACTAGACCATTCAGGTATGACCTAGATCAAATCCCTAACGATTATACAATGAAAGTGAGAAATAGGTTTAAGGGACTAGATCTGATAGACAGAGTGCTTGAGGAACTATGGATGGAGGTTCATGACACTGTACAGGAGACAGGGATCAAGACCATCCCCAAGAAAAAGAAATTCAAAAAAGCAACATGGCTGTCTGAGGAAGCCTTACAAATAGCCGTGAAACAAAGAGAAGCCAAAAGCAAAGGAGAAAAGGAAAGATATACCCGTTTGAATGCAGAGTCCCAAAGAATAGCAAGGAGAGATAAGAAAGACTTCCTCAGAGATCAGTACAAACAAATAGAGGAAAACAATAGAATGGGAAAGACTAGAGATCTCTTCAAGAAAATTGGAGATAACAAAGGAATATTTCATGCAAAGATGGGCTCAGTAAAGGACAGAAATGGTGTGGACCTAACAGAAGCAGAAGATATTAAGAAGAGGTGGCAAGAATACAGAGAAGAACTGTACCAAAAAGATCTTCACGACCCGGATAATCACCATGGTGTGATCACTCACCTAGAGCCAGACATCCTGGAATGCAAAGTCAAGTGGGCCTTAGGAAGCATCACTATGAACAAAGCTAGTGGAGGTGATGGAATTCCAGTTGAGCTATATCAAATCCTAAAAGACAATGCTGTAAAAGTGTTGAATTCAATATGCCAGCAAATCTGGAAACCTCAGCAGTGGCCACAGGAGTGGAAAAGGTCAGTTTTCCTTCCAATGCCAAAGAAAGGCAATGCCAAAGAATGCTCAAACTACCGCACAATTGCACTCATCTCACACACTAGTAAAGTAATGCTCAAAATTCTCCAAGCCAGGCTTCAGCAGTATGTGAACCATGTACTTCCAGATGTTCAAGCTGGTTTTAGAAAAGGCAGAGGAACCAGAGATCAAATTGCCAACATCTGCTGGATCATGGAAAAAGCAAGAGAGTTCCAGAAAAACATCTATTTCTGCTTTATTGACTATGCCAAAGCCTTTGACTGTGTGGATCACAATAAACTGTGGAAAATTCTGAAAGAGATGGGAATACCAGACCACCTAACCTGCCTCTTGAGAAATCTGTATACAGGTCAGGGAGCAACAGTTATAGCTGGACATGGAACAGCAGATTGGTTCCAAATAGGAAAAGGAATACATCAAGGCTGTATATTGTTACCCTGCTTATTTAACTTCTATGCAGAGTACATCATGAGAAATGCTGGGCTGGATGGAGCACAAGCTGGAATTAAGATTGCAAGGAGAGATATCAATAACCTCAGATATGCAGATGATACCACCCTTATGGCAGAAAGGGAAGAAGAACTGAAGAGGCTCTTGATGAAAGTGAAAGAGGAGAGTGAAAAAGTTGCCTTGTAGCTCAACATTCAGGAAACTAAGATCATGGCATCCAGTCCTATCACTTCATGGCAAATAGATGAGGAAGCAATGGAAACTGTGACAGGCTTTATTTTGGGGGGCTCCAAAATCACTGCAGATGGTGACTGCAGCCATGAAATTAAAAGACGCTTACTCCTTGGAAGAAAATTTATAACTAACCTAGATAGCATATTAAAAAGCAGACACATTGTCAACAAAGGTCTATCTAGGCAAGGCTATGATTTTTCCAGTAGTCATGTATGGATGTGAGAGTTGGACTATAAAGAAAGCTGAGTGCCAAAGAACTGATGCTTTTGAACTGTGGTGTTGGAGAAGACTGTTGAGAGTCCCTTGGACTGCACGGAGATCCAACCAGTCCATCCTAAAGGAGATCAGTCCTGAGTGTTCATTGGAAGGATGCATGTTGAAGCTGAAACTCCAATACTTGGCTACGTGATGCAAAGAGCTGACTCATTTGAAAAGACTCTGATGCTGGGAAGGATTGAAGGAGAGAGGAGAAGGGGACAACAGAGGATGAGATGGCTGGATGGCATCACCAACTGACTGACATGAGTTTGAGTAAACTCCAGGAGTTGATGATGGACAGGGAGGCCTGTCATGCTGCAGTCCATGGGCTTTCAAAGAGTCAGATGAATGAGTGACTGTACTGATACTGATACACACTTGACTATTTTCACCTCTTCCCTTCAAAGCCTCTCCACTTATATCATCCCTTTAGTTTTTCTACTAGTTTCTTTGATTTTTTAAAATTGTTTCTTTATTTTCTTATTTAGTTCTCATTTTTCCCTTTTCTAAATCAAGGAAATGTTTATAAGAAGTCACTTCTAGCTGCTTCTTTCTTTTTTTCTTTTTTACATTTTAAAATGCTTGATAGTGTTATTTCCCATTGGAAATGTGTACAATATTGATATCATCCAGATTTGGAGGCAGTGAATGAGGATTTTATAGATCAGACACAAACAGGCTTTAACCATGTGATTCAGATAAAGTAGAATATGTCTGTGTTCCAGAAATTCTGTCAAGATTCTAAGGAAGAATAAAATTAACAAAAAAATGAAAAATAAGCTTTTTTTTACTCTGTCAAATTAAAAAAAAAGTTTGTAATCTCTACAGGTAACATGCTTTGAGTATTTTGGGTGGCATGCTTTGGATTGAGGGCATTGATTTAAATTCTATCCATTTCCTGGCTTTCCTACCAGTTGCCTTTGTCTTCCCTTTCCCTCTTTTTAATTGGATCTTTTCTCAAACTTAGAGTTGATCTGAATGGAGTTACAAAGTGAAATTAACCAATTCCCTTGAAAGAAGTAGGGGTTGCAATACTTTAGAAAGCTTGTTAATTTCACTTTTTCTGTCTGCCTCCCAGCTCTGCTCCCAGGCCTCACTGAGAACCCTGGAGAAGGGAAATTAACAAGCCCCCTGAAGCTGAACCACTTCAGCCTTTCAAGGGAATTGGTTAATTTCACTTTGCTGCTCCATTTGGAGCAGCTGGGGGTACTGGTCTTGAGGGAAATAATAGGATCTAGTGCTTGAAATCCCTTTACATTTTTAAAATAAAATTCTACTAAGTTTGCTTGTCAAACTCGAAAATGGTGTTCACCATGTGTCTGCATTATACACTGGCACAATCTGTGTTTTTCTTCCGTTTTTCATTTCTTAAGTCAGTTTGAGACAATCTTCAAAAGAGTTTTTGATTCTGAATATTTTCCAAATAGATTCTTTACTCAATGTCCAATAATTACACTTATCAGTAAAGAACAAATAGTTAAAGTATCTTTTCTAGCATGATTCTGAGTACCCAGGCTTTACCCAGAGGGCATCATAGAAAGGAATAGGATGGCCCCTGGCAGCTCTTAAAATCCTCATTCTTGAATTCTTTTAACACTTCTGTAATATTAGCAAACTTTTAAATTCACAACCCACTATTTTCCGAGGTTAATAAATTCATTGAACATCAACAGTTTTAAAATACACTCTTGGGGCATCCCAGGTCAACCTCTTTATATTCTAAATACTAACCATTTAAAATTCTTCTCTGTTCCTCTCAAAAATGTTTTTATGATGGAGATTCATCTTGTGCCTGTTGATTACTAAGTTTTCCAGGTTGTGGAGAAGTTGCATAAAAATCTACTCAGAGTCTCAAATGAATTGTTTTTAGTCTTTTTGTGTATGACCCTTCAATTATTTCCAGAGAAATGAGAACAAACTTGAGATGAGCTTGCAAAAGTTAACATTCAAAAATATCACAGTGTTTAAAGTAACTCTCATATTACCCATAGGCATTCCTGACAATCAGAAGTAGATGCTTATTTTCAAAATTAATTTACATACATTTCTGTGTATCATCATTTGCTATTGAGTGCTACTGTGTTGTGAATATATTTAAAAATATTCTTTTTGAAAATCATAGGAAACTCTGGTTTTTGACATCAGAGCCTCTGACAAGTAAATCTGTTCTCATTATCTCAGCATCTATCTCAGCTTGTAAAAAATCTTGCAGGTTTATGATGCATCGTGGTATCCTTCACTACTTCCTCTTGTTCTTCAACATAAAGCTGCCACTTATTCTGAAACACACTTGATAAGATTGTCTTATAGACCCAATGCACTTGAACAGAACACTATTACAGACACTAATGTCCTTTTGCTGCAGCTCTTCTCTACCTGGGCTGGAGTATTATGCTTGAGAGTTAGAAGAATGAGCTACAGATATACTCTGCACCAAATTACCTTTCACTCCTAAAGGGTTATAGACTTAAATATTAAGAATTCATTCTAATGTGAATGAAGGAAAAGTGCTGTTTTTGCACTTTCTCAAATGAGGCCATAGTCTTCCACCATCTACTATACTATCCTTACTAAGTGGGAATAAGAATAATAATAAACCATGGTTCATTTTAGATGTTAACCCACATGCAAATACCTGAATGACCTTCTCTCAAAGCTGTTTTAAATAAATGGTGTATAAAATACACACCGAGAGAGTCATTAACGGCTAAGGTGATATTTGAAGCCTTATGGGAGGTACTCATTTCAAAAATTCTATGCTCGGTCACCTCTAATGATCTTGGGCTCTTTATTTAGCTGAGAGTTGGCTTTTTAATGAACAAATGCCCTAACCAGTATGGATGGCATTCTTAGTATGGCCATACATTTTGGAGGGGGGGATAGGAAAGAAACTTAGGTAAGAAGAATGTGTAAGAGAAGTAAAGTAATCCTTGGGAGATGGAGGGCATTCTCATCCCTGTCAGAGTGATGATGCATTAAATGGATTGGGGGTGCTTGTAGTGACTGCCATTTCGTGAACGAAACCTGACATTTTGTGCCCCATAACTTTGAAGAAGCATCTTAGTATTTGCTTGACTATAACTCTGAGCACATAGTCCAGCCCCTAATCAGTGTGTGTGTGTGTGTGTGTGTGTGTGTATGTTCTTTCCTGTCAGTTCTAGGAATCTGGAGGTTCTTTGAGATTAGAAAACAATGCTGGGCCCATTTAAGGTATTTCAGGAAGTGCAGCACTGTGTGGCTCCTAGGCTTTTAGGACTATCTTGGATTCCTTGGTCGGGAAGAAGGGGAAAGAACTTATAAATAGCTCATGGGGTTTCCAGTGGTTATCTTGGGCCAGGAGTTGCTCCCATGGAGTAAGTCTTGGTGGAGTTTAGAATGCCCTTGTGTTGACCCACAACATTAGAAACTGCAGGATGATTCTGGGATCTTGTTATGAGTTGAATATAAACAGTTCAGCAGAATCATGATCTTCTAAGACAGGAAATAAGAGAGACCTCAATTATCATTATCTCTGACTCAGTTGGCTTGGGTCATGGAGTGAAGGATATTGTGACTCCTGAACAACTCTGTTCCTATGGAAGCATTTCTTCTTTGCACTTGAAGCAAATTTTGGGAACTAGGGGCTACAGCTTATGTTAGCAACTTTAAACACACTTGAAAAATTATATTTGATATATCTTGGGGCCTTGAAAGTAGCCACATACCATTTTAAAGCACATTATGCCAAATGATATGACTCTAATTATACCTGGAGGAATTAGTGGCTTTTTATCATCAGAGACATTTGCCTTTATACTATCTAGGGATGCCAGACTAATCATGAAGCACAAATGGCATGTGATAATTGCTTTAATAAAACTCCATTTGACTTATTTGTCACCTCGGTACAGAGCAGACCTGCATGCATATTTTTAGCATAATCATATTAAACTTGTTTCCAGCATCTTTCAGAACTCTTCTTTTTAAAAGTCTGCATAATGTTTTTATTTACTTCGGAAGACAAGAAGTTAGAAAAGATAGCTTCTGGGAATTTCTTTCCATGTATAGGACTCCAGATCCAAATGGTGATTGCCAAGCTAATGTTACACATCCATTTCAGAATCCTATTATTTTGTTGATTTATAGAAAGAAATGAGTAGATGGCAAATGGTTCAACCATGCACTTTACTTTACATGCTGATTCATGTTTGTAGCCTATATTGTTAGGAAGATGAAATCAGGGATCTGGCAAAATATTGTTCAGAGAATCTTTAATTCACAAGTGATGAGAAGGGAAGAGTTAAAGGAGTTTTTTGTATGCTGAATAGGGCTTTTCGCTGAACAGCTCTACATTGTCTGAGAGCAACAGCCCTTGAATATTAACACAGAATCATTTTGTCTTGTCCTGTTGCCATGGAAGATGAGATGGTGAATTTGGAAAAGCAGACAGGGAAAGCCAGGAAGAAATTAGATAGATTGCATATTTATAGGCAGTTTGCGCAGGGGTATTCTTTCTTGCTCAAACTGTGTGTGTGTGTGTGTGTGTGTGTGTGTGTGTCTGTTGGAGAGGAACAGGCCAAGCAAGCCTTCCTTGTAGTGTTTTGAAGACAGATTAGAGCTCTCATTGTTGTTCATGAGACAGTGCAGGCTGGGGAGCCATGGTGGGGGGGGACTAGTATGTTCCATTCAGTTCAGTCAGTTCCTCATTCATGTCCGACTCTTTGCCACCCTATGGACTGCAGCACGACAGACCTCCCTGTCCATCACCAATTCCCTGAATTTACTCAAACTCATTTCCATTGAGTCGGTGATGCCATCCTACCATCTCATCCTCTGTCATCCCCTTCTCCTCCTGCACTCAATCTTTCCCAGCATCAGAGTCTTTTCAAATGAGTCAGCTCTTTGCATCACGTAGCCAAAGTATTAGAGTTTCAGCTTCAACATCCATCCCTCAGTGAACACTCAGGACTGATCTCCTTTAGAATGGACTGGTTGGATCTCCTTGCAGTCCAAGGGACTCTCAAGAGTCTTCTCCAACACCACAGTTCAAAAGCAACAATTCTTCGGCCCTCAGCTTTCTTTATAGTCCAACTCTCACAACCATACATGACTACTGGAAAAAACCATAGCTTTGACTAGACAGACTTTGTTGGCAATGTAATGTCTCTGCTTTTCAATATACTATCTAGGTTGGTCATAACTTTTCTTCCAAGGAGTAAGCATCTTTTAATTTCATGGCTGCAGTCACCATCTACAGTGATTTTGGAGCCCAAAAAGATAAATTCTGACACTGTTTCCACTGTTTCCCCATCTATTTCCCATGAAGTGATGGGACCAGATGCCATGATCTTCGTTTTCTGAATGTTGAGCTTTAAGCCAACGTTTTCACTCTCCTCTTTCACTTTCATCAAGAGGCTTTTTAGTTCCTCTTCACTTTCTGCCATAAGGGTGGTGTCATCTGCATATCTGAGGTGATTGATATTTCTCCCGGGAATCTTGATTCCAGCTTGGGCTTCTTCCAGCCCAGCGTTTCTCATGATGTACTCTGCATAGAAGTTAAATAAGCAGGGTAACAATACACAGCCTTGACATACTCCTTTTCCTATTTGGAACCAGTCTGTTGGTCCATGTCCAGTTCTAACTGTTGCTTCCTGACCTGCATACAGATTTCTCAAGAGGCAGGCAGGTGGTCTGGTATTCCCATCTCTTTCAGAATTTTCCACAGTTTGTGGTGATCCACACAGTCAAAGGCTTTGGCATAGTCAATAAAGCAGAAATAGATGTTTTTCTGGAACTCTCTTGCTTTTTCCATGATCCAGTGGATGTTGGTAATTTGATCTCTGGTTCCTCTGCCTTTTCTAAAACCAGCTTGAATATCTGGAAGTTCGTGGTTCATGTACTGCTGAAGCCTGGCTTGGAGAATTTTGAGCATTACTTTACTAGCGTGTGAGATGAGTGCAATTGTGCGGTAGTTTGAGTATTCTTGACATTGCCTTTCTTTGGGATTGGAATGAAAACTGACCTTTTCCGGTCCTGTGGCCACTGCTGAGTTTTCCAAATTTCTTGGCATATTGAGTGCAGCACTTTCACAGCATCATCTTAATTTAAAGTGTGTAGTTGTGAAGTAAGAAAGAAGGTATCAAGGTAGCAAACAATTTCTATAAATTCCCAATCCTCAGTTTTCAATATTTTCACAGAGATACATGACTTTCCTTGATGACAAGCATTCACACATAATTTGTTTCTTATCTAGAATCTTCTTTTCCCCTCCTTTTCACTTACGAACTCCTATTAACCCTATAGGTCTAAGCTTAGAAATATTTCTATCGCCAAGTCCTTCTTGACCATCAAAATTGCAGTTAGGTGCTCTACCCATCTACCCCACGATAATTTATGCTTTACCTGTTGTAGCACTAATAGATCAGATATGGAATGTCTTCCTAGATATTTTTAGCACTAAGCTGAAAACTCTCTGAAGATGGGAATTTTGTTGTTGTTGTTGTTATTTTTGTGTCCTTAGCGCCTAGCACAGAGTGGCATATAACAGGGTACCAAGGTGTATTTTGGTGAATTATGAATGGTAATGTAGTCTGTATATATCCTTGCATGAGAATGAGGTTAACTTGAACTTATTCTAATAAATTCACAATGAACTTGAATTTGGAGGTACACATTCAGTTCCAAGGAGCTGCTACATCAGTAGAATATTCAGTACTGCTTTTTGTGATAAAATTTGACATTGGAGATTACATTAAAATTGATGTTAGTGTTTGTACAGATATTTTTCAACATTAATCAAACACATGGTTGGAAAATATTGCAACAAGTTAAGAAATTAAATAGTTGAGGAGTGATAATACAACCAAAGTAAGTAATAGAAACTTTAGTATGTGTTCAGGGGGGAATATGTATTCAATGTAAACAAAGCTGCTAAATCTACTTTCAAATTATCATCTACCTTCTAGAACCATAAATGGTAATAATTTACAAGTGACCTAAAAAATCCTCAATCCAACCTCCGAACAGCGTAAGAATTCCTTTAATAATATCTAGTAAAGTGGTCCTTTAGCCACAATTTTCATTCCTAAGAACTATTTCAACATCTTACAATCATTAGAAAATTCCAATTAGTAATAATAATGATATTGATAGCTATCTTACCTGAGGTTCTAATCTGTGCTGAGCACTGTGCTGGATGTTAAATATATATCCTCTAAATTAGCTTTCAGAGAAACCATAGGAAGTAGGTGTAAGTTATTATCTTCATTTTACTAAATAGTAATAGCATGCACACAATAGCCAGGGCAGAGAGAAATTAAAACAGAAGTCCAGTGTCAGTAGCTAGCAGTTACATTCTTTACATTCTTCTCTCAGTGACTGCAAGATACAAAGCATTTCTTATAGGAGATTATGCAGCCTCTGAAAGAATGTATATCCTTATATTTAGTGGTAGTCTTTTATTTCCCTAACTTCATAGATTCATTTCAGTTTTTATTCTTTCAGAGTAGCCCAGAAAAAAAAAAAATCATCCCTCTCCACCCAGTCATTTAGAAATTGGAAATACTTATATATACCTTCTAATACATTTCTTACTAAACATAAAAATTCACTGTAGGTTAAATTGTGTCCTTCCCAAATTCATGTGTTGGATTCCTAACCCTAGTATTTCCCCAAATTCATGTGCTGAATCCTAATCCTGTATCTTTTTTGATGACAGGGTATTTACAGAAGTAATCAAGTTAAAGTAAGGTCATTAGTGTGGACCCCAATCAAATATAACTGATGTCCTTATGAAAAGGGGAATTTGGACATAGGAATGTGCATAAGTGAAGATGATGTGAAGATACAGGAAGAAGAGAGACATGGAACAGATCTTTTTCTCAGTCTACAGAAGGAACCAGCTCTGCCAGCACCTTGATTTCAGATAACCAGCTTTCAGAGCTATGAGAATACCCCCAGTTTGTGATACACAATTCGTTATGGCAACCCTCCCAGACTAATACAGCATCTATGAATTCTTTGATTATCTTTTATATCACTACTATCCTATGGTCTTTGATCACAGTCATTCTGGTATATCAATGTCCTTCTTGGAATTTGATGCCAAGATGAAACACTTTATTTTAAATATGGTCTGACAAGTGAACAGAAGAGAGTGGAAACATGAGCAATTTTTTTTCCTTTTTTTGTAGTTACTGTTCCTCTATTAACACAAACTAAGTTGCATTGAGGTGGTTTTGTTTTTTTTTGAGTTTTTTAAAAAATTATTTTAATTGGAGGATAATTGCTTTACAGTATTGTGTTGGTTTCTGTAATACATCAACATGAATCAACCATAAGCATACATATGTCCCCTCCCTCTAGAACCTCCCTCCCACCTTCCTCCCCATCCCAACCCTCTAGGTTGTCATAGAGTTTTAAGAGCTCAAACTGTTGGCTCACAGTGAGCTTCTGCTTTTTAGATCCACAAATGACGCTTTGAAAGCTTGTGGAAGGGAATTTTTCTCCATGAAGTCAGCAACTAATTCATCATAGAAACAGTTTGAGGGGAAAAAAAATCCTACTTTTCTCCTCTGTTCTGTTTGATGCAGAAATGAAAGTAAATCTTTTGTAATGTATCTTATTTCAGACCACTAAATTAGGAATAATCTAAATAACCATGTGCTTGGAAATAACAAATACAAAACTTTTCAGAAAAAGAAGAAATTTGTGGAAAAGAGTGACTGGTAAGCAAAAGTATCTTCCACAACTGTTAGAGGATTCTTTCAGTAAGCATTTTAAAGGAGCATTTCTCATTAAATATGTATTCAACAATATCAGAGTTGAAGTTGACTAGGTGTTCTTAAGTATTATCTTTCCAAGCAAATGATTACTGTTGAGCAGATATGTATAAATCATGATGTTGACCCTCTCTTTGTAAATAACATAACTTGGATTGTTTTCATAAGAGCAGTAAAATATTTTTCCTCTAATCTGTCCACATTATTTGTACACTCACAATTATATATGTTATACAAATATATACATAAACATGTGTGTGTACATAACAACACAGAAATAGGATCATACTTTCAGGAACAACTTTTTTCCTCTTGCAAAACTAGATAACTTACATGAGTATCAAGAATATGACTTTGAATTAACACTGCCATCTAAAAAAAATAACTGATCAAATTTCAGTAACATTTTACATAGAAATATCTATGGAATACAGGCTTTACTTTTACAAACATATTCACATATCAAAGACATAGAGTGTGAGCATATTTTATACAAATTTGGGATAGTGTGACATAGCCTGTTAATAAAGTCTCATGAATATGAACTATTGCAAAACTAAGCCCCCCGCCCTGCCCCAATTTTCAAGAATTGCATTATTTGCAAGGCGGTATTAGAAAACACATTTGAATGAATTGAATAAACTGAGTTGATGCTGTTGTCACAGGTAATGTCACCTTATCCCTGGCACAGACCCCCTGCCATCCTTGTTGGTCTCCTGCGATCCACACTGTTGGTGATAACTCAGTGTTCTTGTACTTCTCTAAGTGATTTGGGGGACTTTTCTGGTGTTATTTTAACATTTGCTGTGATACTTTAAGAGCTTTTTTGCATCTTATAACAATGTTATGCAAGTTTTTACTAAGTAGTCAAGCTTATGCTAACACTGAAAAACACTGCTGAATATCAATCATGCTGGAAAGGAAATTAGATGTCACATAAGGTATACAGGCAAATTTGGCCGTGGAGTATGGAATGAAGCAGGGCAAAGGCTAATAGGGTTTTGCCAAGAAAATGCACTGATCATAGCAAACACCTCTTCCAAAAACACAAGAGAAGACTCTACACATGGACATCACCAGTCAACTCCGCAATCAGATTGACTATATTCACAGCAGCTAAAGATGGAGAAACTCTATACAGTCAGCAAAAACAAGACTGGGTGCTGAATGTGGCTCAGATCATGAAATCCTTATTGCCAAATTCAGACTTAAATTGAAGAAAGTGGGGAAAACTACTAGACTGTTCAGGTATGACCTAAATCAAATCCCTTATGATTATACAGTGGAAGTGAGAAATAGATTTAAGGGCCTAGATCTGATAGACAGAGTGCCTGATGAACTATGGATGAGAGTTTGTGACATTGTAGAGGAGACAGGGATCAAGACCATCCCCAAGAAAAAGAAATGCAAAAAAGCAAAATGGCTGTCTGGGGAGGCCTTACAAATAGCTGTGAAAAGAAGAGAAGCCAAAAGCAAAGGAGAAAAGGAAAGATATAAACATCTGAATGCAGAGTTCCAAAGAATAGCAAGAAGAGATTAAAAAAAAAAAAACCTTCCTCAGCGATGAATGCAAAGAAACAGAGGAAAACAACAGAATGGGAAAGACTAGAGATCTCTTCAAGAAAATGAGAGATACCAAGGGAACATTTCATGCAAAGATGGGCTCCATAAAGGACAGAAATGGTATGGACCTAAAGGAAGCAGAAGATATTAAGAAGAGGTGGCAAGAATACACAGAAGAACTGTACAAAAAAGATCTTCACGACCCAGATAATCATGATGATGTGATCACTCACCTAGAGCCAGACATCCTGGAATGTGAAGTCAAGTGGGCCTTAGCAAGCATCACTACGAACAAACCTAGTGGAGGTGATGGAATTCCAGTTGAGCTATTTCAAATCCTGAAAGATGATGCTGTCAAAGTGCTGCACTCAATATGCCAGCAAGTTTGGAAAACTCAGTGGCCACAGGACCGGAAAAGGTCAGTTTTCATTCCAATCCCAAAGAAAGGCAATGCCAAAGAATGCTGAAACTACTGCACAATTGCACTCATCTCACACACTAGTAAAGTAATGCTCAAAATTCTCCAAGCCAGGCTTCAGCAATACATGAACTGTGAACTTCCAGATTCAAGCTGGTTTTAGAAAAGGCAGAGGAACCAGAGATCAAACTGCCAACATCCTCTGGATCATGGAAAAAGCAAGAGAGTTCCAGAAACACATCTATTTCTGCTTTATTGACTATGCCAAAGCCTTTGACTGTGTGGATCACAATAAACTGTGGAAAATTCTGAAAGAGATGGGAATATCAGACCACCTGACCTGCCTCTTGGGAAACCTGTATGCAGGTTAGGAAGCAACAGTTAGAACTGGACATGGACCAACAGACTGGTTCCAAATAGGAAAAGGAGTATGTCAAGGCTGTGTATTGTTACCCTGCTTATTTAACTTCTATGCAGAGTACATCATGAGAAACGCTGGGCTGGAAGAAGCCCAAGCTGGAATCAAGATTCCCGGGAGAAATATCAATCACCTCAGATATGCAGATGACACCACCCTTATGGCAGAAAGTGAAGAGGAACTAAAAAGCCTCTTGATGAAAGTGAAAGAGGAGAGTGAAAAAGTTGGCTTAAAGCTCAACATTCAGAAAATGAAGATCATGGCATTTGGTCCCATCACTTCATGGGAAATAGATGGGGAAACAGTGGAAACAGTGTCAGACTTTCTTTTTTGGGGCTCCAAAATCACTGCAGATGGTGACTGCAGCCATGAAATTAAAAGACGCTTAGTCCTTGGAAGGAAAGCTATGAGCAATGTACATAGCGTATTAAAAAGCAGAGACATTACTTTGCCAACAAAGGTCCATCTAGTCAAATCTATGGTTTCTCCAGTAGTCATGTATGGTTGTGAGAGTTGGAATGTGAAGAAAGCTGAGCACCGAAGGATTGATGTTTTGAACAGTGGTGTTGGAGAAGACTCTTGAGAGTCCCTTGAACTGCAAAGAGGTCCAACCAGTCCATCCTAAAGGAGATCAGTCCTGGGTATTCATTGGAAAGACAGATGTTGAAGCTGAAACTCCAGTACTCTGGCCACCTCATGCGAAGAGTTGACTCATTGGAAAAGACCCTGAAGCTGGGAGGGATTGGGGGCTAGAAGAGAAGGGGATGACAGAGGATGAAATGGCTGGATGGCATCACCGACTCGATGGACATGAGTTTGAGTGAACTCCGGGAGTTGGTGATGGACAGGGAGGCCTGGCATGCTGCGATTCATGGGGTCACAAGGAGTCAGACACGGCTGAGTGACTGAACTGAACTGACGGTGTACATGGGATCTGGCTGTGGCCCTGGTGGTAAAGAACCCACCTGCCAGTGCAGGAGATGCAAGCAACATGGGTTTGATCCCTGGGTCGGGAACATCCCCTGGAGGAGGGCATGACAACCCACTCCAGTATTATTGCCTGGAGAACCCCATGGACAGAAGAGCCTGGCAGTCTACAGTCCGTGGGGTCACAGAGTTGGACATGCCTGAAGCAGCTTAGCACAGCACAGAGCATACAGAAGTTTGTGGCAGATAGCCTTCTCATATGGCTTCCAGTGTTCCCCAACTCCTGGTGTTTGTAGCCTTGGGTAATCTCCTCCCGTTGAATATGGACTTGGACCTAGGAACTCACTTATAATTAATAGAATATGGCAAAAGAGACATCACTTCTGAAATTAAGTTACAAAAGACTGACTTCCTCCCTGTTGTTTCTCTCTCACCTCCTCTCTCTCTCCCCATAACTCTTTTCTTACTTAAACATTTTTTGGTGATGCAAGCTGCCATGTTAGAAGCTACCATACATAGATGCCCATGTGGTAAGGAATGGAGAGCGGCCAATAGCTAGTGAGGAACTGAGGCCCTCAGTCCAACAGCCTGTGCAGAACTAGATTCTGCCGACAACTATGTTCTGAATGAGTGTAGAAGCAGGCACTTTCTCATTTGAGCCTTGAGATGATTGGAGCTCCTCTTCACATATTGATTACATCTTGATGGTCAAAGACCCTGAGTCTGAGAACCCTACTAAGCCATGTTCATGTTCCTAACTAACAGGAACTGTGAGAAAATAAATATTTTGTTTTAAGCCACAGGTTTGAAGGTAATTGGTTATGCAGCAATAAATCACTAATTCAACGGACAAATCACCACTGTGTTTTGTTCTGTTCTTATTGTAGGAAAGCAAACTCTTATTGTGGGAAAGAAAATACCTGAATCAGCCATCTCTTGCCCCTTCAGCAGAAATATTTTTGGGTAACTTAAGTTGAAAGTGTTACTAATCTGTAGGAATGCAGTGCTTCATTCTGCCTGTCCTTAAGATCAGAAGTCTCAGATGTTTAATTCATATGCTAGCCTTCTGAGGTCAGGATTATTATCCCTATTTAGAGGATCTAGAAATCCAGGGAAGAAGGTTGAGTCGTTTATCCCAGGTCACAGGAGGGATCAGTGTCTGAGCTAGGATTACAGTTCAGAAAGCCTCAAGAATCTAAGACCTGTGCTCAGACTGCACTTATTTCAAGTTGCCTTGGCCTACTTAATAAGTCCTCCCACCCTCATCCTGCCCCAGCACCTTCTGTTGAGTTATTTTAGCTCTGTCAGCAAATGGGAAAGATGTCTACAGTCTAGAAAATACACCAGATATTGGCTGGTTACAGTTGGGCTCCAATATAGCCTAACTGGCAGTTTCTTCTCAAAAACTGGCTTTCATAGAGGGAAATTTCAGAAGTTTTTTTTTGTTTTTCCATGTAGAGATGTGAAAGCAACTTAGGTGGCCTTCATTAGTCTTCATCTTGTGCATCAGAACGCTAATGATTTAGTGGGAAACATGAGCAAAGGAAGTTGCATAATACTGGAAAATAACACCAATAGCACTTTGCATAGCTTTAGGAATATATCCTGATATCTGGGTTTCTATTTAAAATTCTTCCCAACAATGGCCTCTTTATTCACCATCTACATTTATTTTGGTTTCCAGGATTGTTTGAGGCATAATTTAGAGAGAGAGGAAAAGGTGTGTTTTGTGTGTGTGTATGTGTGTGTGTGTGTGTGTGTGTATGCACACATGTTTGGTGTTATTGTTAATATTATTAAAAGTAATAAAGTTCCTGGGCATGTGTGAAAGTGAAAGTGAAATTCTGAAAAAAAAAAAAGTGAAATTCTGAAAAATATTTTTAGAGTACTAGACTTACAGGCAGACTATCTGGGCTTGCCTTTGCATTTTTGCCAGCTTTGTGGCCTTGAGAAAATCAGTTATACTCTCTGAAGGTAAAAGGACAAACTGAACAGTTCTTTTCTGGTGAAGAGTTCAGAGTGATGGGAAAGATGGACAGATGCATTACTAGCTATGGGACAGTGTAATTCATGCTATATAAGAGTTATGAATGAAGTGTTCAGGGAACCAGGAGGGAGGGATATTTGAACCCAGTCTTGATATTCACTGCATACAGTACAGAAAGTATTTTAATTAGAAAGATATGGCCTGTATGGGAAAGGATAGGTCCTGGATGACTAGACCATTTGAGTGACCAGATATCCTGAAGTAATTTACAGGAGATAAAAAGGAGAGTGAGGAAGAGGACAAGTCTGAGCCAGGATACAAGTCTAGACTATCCTGTGAGAAGAAAGAGCTGCTCATGAATTCCGCTGTGTATTGATTCATTCAGGTTTGTAATTCAGGCACCATGATGGATATTTAGCAGAGACACAGAAGTGAGGACTGAATACCCACTTAGAGGGGACCATCAGTATGGCCAGCAGAGTGGTTTGAAGATAAGCAAGGAAACAGGCACTTAACAGAGCAGCAGCGAGGACCAAGAAAGATGAATGCAGGGGGCACAGAGGCAGAGAAACAAGAAGAGGGGTGCCTCAGCTGAGTCCTGATTGAGGGCTAGGAGGAGGAAAGGAAGTTTAGAGAAGGGAAAGAATTTGAAGCCCCCCCCGCAAAAAAGGGGGCACGTATAGAGTCAAGAAACGAGACCCCCTCTCTAGGTTGCTCTCAGAGCTTTGTGGCAATGTTACTTTTCCATCTCATTTCAGCATTGTGGAAAACATAAGATACCATAGGCCTATGATGCATGGTAAGGGGTGCCAGTAACGAAAGATTCAAATAGAAAAATAAGCAGCAACTCTTACTGTAAGTTATAGAGAGACACCTCAGAATTCAGACAGCATGATGCTATGCCCAGAATCTTTCCTTGCTTAGCATCAGGAAAATTGAACAATAATTTTTTAAATTAAAGAAATGGCAACCCACTCCAGTATTCCTGCCTGGAGAATGCCGTGAACAGAGGAGTCTAGCAGGCCACAGTCCGTGGGGTTGCAAAGAGTCGGACACAACTTAACGGCTCATACTTAAACTTCATGATGTTTGCCTGTTTCAGTAGCTTTAATGGTCACAAAATAATTCATTATTCTCATCAAATTAATTGTAAATTTAGAAACTAAGAGATAAATTGAGGAAGGGGTTTGGGAGAGTTGATACTGAAAGGAAGAAGAGATGATAGGAAAGAGAAGTGGACTGGGCTGGCATTCAGGCAGGCAGACATATGTTTATTATAACAAGCCATATATACATGACTCACTGTTAAAAAAATGAAAATACTCAAGCCTTTGAGTCTATTTTATATAGGTAATTATGAAACCTGCAGTCATTTTCAATATATATTCTCCTCAATATTAACTTCTATTCTTCAATATTCCTTATCTCCTCTATATGACTTTTAAAAATAACTTTATACTTTTCCCACTTCAGAGTTATAATTTCTTTGAAGAAAGCACATATTATTTATGGAGCAAGAACAATTACAATGGTGAGAAGCTCATAAATCTATAAATCTCTGATATTGATTGAGTGCATTGTTTTAACCAATAGAATAATTAGAAGAGAAGACATTTTTATCATCAATCGGGTCTTAATTTAACAAATGAAATTTCAGTTGTCTAGATTAAGTAGCTGACAATTTCATAAATGTGTGTGTACTTATCATTCAAATTTCTTATTAAAATATTAAAATGAGTTATATTTTTCTTCAAATGATGATAAAAGTGTAAATCAATCCCAGTAAAGTCCATATGCACTAATATTTACATACTCTATTTATCATACTATTTTTCTGTTTTCACTTTATACATGAATATTAAATATGTTTGACTAATGCACTTCTTTTAGAGACATCTTTGAGAAAACAAAGAAGCAAAACTTTATTACCTCAATTTTAACAATTTTTAGGAAGTTCAGAGACTCACACCTTTCTCTGTAAACACACAGTTTATTTAATAATAAAAGTATATTCAGTACAATAATTTACAGATTTATAACATGGGAGAAAGTGTGATTTTTAAAAAAAAAACAATGTTTCTGTCAGTGATTTGATAAGAGAGCTACTTCTCTAGACAAGACTTTCATAGCTCATAGGGCAAACATATGGAGTGCATATAAGGAGCAAAAAGGAAAGGATACAGTAATTAATGGCGAATGCCTTATCATAACATAATTAAGTTTATTTAAATATTATGGCTGTAATGAGAAAAAATCCATTATTTGATTCCTTGATTTTAGAAAAAGAAACTGTGGCCAAATACTAGAAAAAAAAATTGAAATAAGTTTAAAAAAAACTTTAAAATTTTCAGGAACTGGAAGTTTCTTAAAAACACCATATTGGAAATCAAAGAGAAATGTCTTGCACATATTAAGGAGTCTGAGCTATTAATAAAATCCCTGTGTGGATAAGTTGTAAAGTAAAAAGCAATCACTCTTTGGCGGGGAAAAAACTATATGATGGATCAACTAACTAAGGATGGAAGACACCACAAAATTAATACAGGGCATATCAATGAGAAACCAGAGCAATCCACATTTCTTTGGATTTCCTGTGCCTGTTTTTGTGGAGGATACAAAGAAAGCAGAAGACATACCCCTGAGCTAAGGGAGTTTATTATCTACTTGGGGAAGTAAGATGTACAGTGGAAAACACTGACAAGTAGTGTGAGGTAACAGGGATTTACCAACTTAACAGCATTATTTAAGTGACATCTGTTAAAGGAAAGATGGCTACCCACCTGGGCCTTGGGGGCACTTCCTGGAAGAGGCAGTTTATAGATCAGATTTAATGAGATGTTGCATTTAGATTAATCAAAGGAGAGGAAAACATTTGTATGTCAGGGTTCAGAAAATAAATTCAGAGGAGATAAAGAACTTCTAACAAAATAGTTAAAGATGAAAACATGCCAAAATACAACATTGCACAGAAAACCAGCGAATCATTTGGCATTTACCCAGAAGTCAGTCAATGAGCATTTACTGAGTATAATTTGTGTCCAGCTCACTGCTAGCTACAGGGAAGAAATGTAGCCACTGCTAGCAACTTCTACATTCAGGTGGCTCAATTTCTTGCATCAGTGATGAGAGTGACAGTTGAAAATATGTGTGCCACCTTACGATGTCAGAGAAACTTGTACTGTATGTGCTGTGTGTGAATTTGTGAGGCACAACCCTACTTTCACTTAGGAAAAGGGAAAAGGAACAAAATAAAAGCCAGTGGCTTCAGGAAGGAGATACAAGGACCTGAGCTTTGAAAGAGTGGCTAGGATTTAAATAGGCTAGTGTTCAAATAGGCACCACTGCAAAGCAGGAAGGGCATTTCCTGAAATTGGGCGAATGTATTCTTTCGCAGCTGTTTTGAGAGATTATCTATCTAGGGGATCTGAATTTAATTTTCTTTGAATAGTTGTTTTTGACAGGTTTATACCAAGTTCATATTTCCTATGGTATGTTTGTTTCTTTTTCATTTTTCTTCTGATCGTCAGAGGTGATGCTAACTGCCTGCGTGATCTTTGCTGCAAGAGAATTTCTAAAGTGCAAGTCTTCCTTGTATTGTTCTAATCAGAGAAAAATCACTGACTATAATAAGCATTGAGTCCTTTTCTTAGTGTTTAAGTATTTACACTTGTTTAATATGCAGTATTTGTTTTTACTATTGTTACTATTACAATTCTTCTACAAGTGTTTTCAGTAAAATTTGACTATAAGATTTAAACAGTATGAACAGAATCTGATGAGTATTTTGAATAGATGAACAGAATCTGAGATCGTGCACACATTTATTCAGTTTCAAAGGCATAGAATGCCTACTGTGTTCCCAGCACCCTATAAGATGCCCTGTGGGAAAAAATTGAGATTGGGGTAAGTGAAACCATAGATGCTACAGCGGTTGGGTTCATGATCATTATGAAACCAACATTCCATTTAAAAAAAAAAAAAAAAAACGAACAACAACTCAGATCCTGGTAAGTGTTTGGTCTCCTAGCAGAAGATAGTGAGATAAAAAAAAAAAAAAAGAAACACATTACATTTGATATTCTATAACATATCTGGAGACCCTCTGCTTTCATTCCAACTTAACTGGAATATCATGATGAGGGTTAGAATTGCTGTGCTAGTTAAAAAGTATGGAAAGAAATTGCAAGTCTTCCCTCTAATATCTGGATATTGCTCAGTGGCTGGTGCAGTGGAGATGGGTTGGTAAAACGGCTGGTTTTATGAGTGACAGCAGAAGCTTATTTCTCTCCTTTTATCACAGACTCGGTTGGGCAGCAGTGCTGGTAATGACTGGATTCACATCTCAATAAGTGACTTGGAAAGTGTGATTATTCTTTGTTTTCTTAACTGTTGACATACTTAAAATTTTGGAGCACTGATAAAATGTTAGATAAATAGCTTTAACTTTAGATATGGTCACTTACAAAGCATTAAGAATACCCTCATATTCTATTTATAGATACATTTAGGGCCCAGAATTGGAAAATAACAGGCTTAGGAGTTGGAAAGATCAGAAGTTTCTGCATTCTTAATCTATTACTAAAGCCTTGGGTCTCTAACTTAGCCTCTCTTAACCTGAAATTTCTGGTCTAATAATTGGTGTTAACAGCCTGATCTCATAGACTTGTTTAGAGAATTCCATGAAATAACCAATGGGATAATCCATATCCCATGATGATTGCTCTGTAATTATTAGTTCCCTTCCCTTACTCAACAAAGTATAGATCATAAAAATTGGAATTAGCAGAAACTAGAGGTTACATCCAGCAAATTCTAGCCTAAGAATCCCAGATAATAAGAATAGCATATGAAAGACACTATATTTAACTGCTTTTCCCACTCATTTTTATTAATCACACACTTCTAAAAAACCTTTTGATATTTCAATGAAAGGTGAAAAATTGTAATTAGATGGGAGGAGTGGTACATTTAGAATTAAGCATGAGGAAAGCTTGTAAGAGCACAGATGGATGAATGCTAAGAATCCTGTTTGCTAAGTGATTCACTACGTGTGCGTTGGGGAAATGGCTCTTCTATAATTTTCAGTAGTTTGTGATTTCCCCTTCAAAGCAGGATCTTCAAGGGGAACAGAATATAACCTCTGTCTAATTCCACTCAGTATTTCATTTCTCTTTTGTTTGCAAGGTATTAATTATTAAATGTGGCCCATATTGATAATTATATTGGATCTTATTTATTAATGACTCACTATTAAGCTTAAACTTAATATCTCCAGAGGTTCTCAGGTCTCTATTTTTGCAGGTCATTGCTCTTTTTCACTTTCCAGGACTGAATGCTGAGAAGGTTTCAAATTTGGGGGCTTAAGGTAGATGGATCTTGATGGTGTAATTACCCACGACATAGTTCATTACCACGAATGGAGTCATCCATGCAGCCAAAGGCAGAGAAGTGGGCCTACAGAATAGTGAACGAATAGGCAACAAATTATGACCCCAGGGAGGGCAATCATACATATGAGCAGTAAGCGACCAGAGCACAACAGAGAGGCGCACACTTTTTATTTTGCCCGAAGTATGCATGTTTTCTTTTGGTGCTTTTTCAGAAGAAAGATTTTATTTTCAAATACAAAATGTTTTTCCTTTTTTCTTTGAGGAACGTAGATACGATAAGAGATGCAGAATGATGAAGACAAAAATCAGCTTATGATACTGCTTCCTCTGGCCCTCATTTAATTACACCTAATTCCTTACATTCAAAATATCAGTGACATGGATTGTAAATTTACACTGAGAGGATGAAAATTAACCGACTTGTTCCACATGGTAAAAAGTATATGCTAACTTGCAAATGTTGTTAATGTGGATTTTAGAGAGAGGTTTAATTAGCAGCAACAAAACCAGTGAACCTCACATCTCCAATTCCCATATGGTGCCTGTGGGACCCACAGAGTCATTGAGTCATGGTCTCCCTCAGTTAGGAATCTCTCCCTCAAAACTCTCAGACTGGCATTCCACTGAGCAGATAAGCTTTTCTCCCCCCGGACTCCCCAAGGTCTCTCTAGCAATTGTTTTCCTGTGGTTTACTGCTCCCAGAGTGCCCCTCTTTTGTAGTCTACTTCCAACACCTCCAAAGTAACCCCTTCTTGATTTTTATCCTAAGTAACAGATATTCTTAATGAGCCCTTGCTCATGCATGGGAAGGAAATTTCCCTGTTGCACCAGTGCTCAACTGAGATTTCAAAGCTTCTATCCATCCCTGAAATTAGAAAAACCAAAATCTTTCATCCAGGTAATTATAGTTTCCAACCTCTCTGTTTTGTCTGGCCGATGGAGTCACCCCCACTCATCCAAGATGATCACTGTCTGTGGTGGTTCCAGTGTGAATATGTTGGACAGCATTTTACATCATTTTTGTTGTTGTTGTTGTTGTGTGTGTGTGTGTGTGCATAGGGGATAGTTTGGAAAACATGTCTGGGAATGGGAGTTTTTTTTTTTTTTTTGCATTTTTGTCTAAGGAGTTAAATGTGTTAAATAGATATTTAAAACTTTGTAGTTTTAGAATGTTTTTAGATTTACAAAAAGGTCACAAAGATAGTACAGAGAATTCTTGTCTGTTTCCATCTCAGTTCCTCTATTAACATTTTACATCATTGGAAAAGTACCTGATGCTGGGAAAGATTTGAGGGCAAGAGGAGAAAGGGGTGACAGAGGATGAGATGGTTGGATGGCATCACCGACCCAATGAACTTGAGTTTCAGCAAACTTCTGGAGATAGTGAAAGACAGGAAAGCTTGGCGTGCTGCAGTTCATGGGGTCTCAAACAATTGGACATGACTTTGTGACTGAACAACAGTGACAACAAGGCTTCCCAGGTGGTGCGAGTGGTAAAGAATCCGCCTGCCAGTGCAGGAGATGCAAGACATGAGCTCAAGCCCTGGGTTGGAAAGATCTCCTGAAGGAGGAAATGGCAAACCATTTTTCATTTCCTCCAGTCCACTCCAGTATCCTTGCCTGAAAAATTCGATGGACAGAGGAGTTGGGCGGGCTAAGTCCGCAGGGTTGCAAAGAGTTAGACATGCCTGAGCATGCACCCAGATGGTGCATCTATCACAGGGAAAGGGCCAGTGTTAGTATATTATCATCAACTTAACTCCACACTTTGAATTCCACTAATTTTTCCCCTCTCAGGTCTTTTTCTGTTCATTACATTTAGTTGCCAAGCCCATTAGTTTTCTGTGTAACAATTTCTCTGACTTCTCTTGTTTTTGAGAACCTAGGCAGTTTTGAGGAAGACTCGTCATGTATTTTGTATACTGTCCTTCAGTTTGGATTTATCTGACATTCTCCTCATGCTTAGACTCAGGTTATCTGTTTTTGGAGGAAGAACATAGAGGTGAAGTACAATTCCCATCACATCATGTCAAGTACACAGGCTATCAACATGACTGATGATGTTATCCTTGATCACCTGCTGAAGAAATGTGGCCAGGTTTCTCCCGTGTGCAGTTCTTTCTTCTCTCTCCCTTTTCTGCACTCTAGTCTCTGGAAGAAAGTCAGTAAGTGTGTAAGAAAGTATAGCCCACACTCAAGAGTAGGAGGGGCTTTAACTCCATATCCTTGAAAGGAGAATATCTACATACGTTATTCTGAATTCTTCTGTGAATGAGATTTGTCACTTCTTCCCTGGTTAATTTATTTGTTCAGTCATTTATTTTTATCACTATCTGTTCTTTTCACTGCTAAGAACCTAAGCAGTGTCTGTATATAGAGATCACTCAGTTAATACACCCTAAATAAATTAATGTAATCGCAGGGTCAGGAAGAACCCAAATGTTCTCTAATCACTTCAACACAAATTTGTGCAAAAATCCTAGTATCTCTTCTTTTAGTCCATGAAAATGGGAAAGAAAAACCTGCCTGCAGGATTGTTGTAGGGTATTGGTTAATATAAGCACAATTCCTGAAACATAGAAAGTACGCTGGTAATAGTGGTTATTCTTACCTTCTAGAGATGTTTATTATTCACTTCAGACATTAAGTCTATGAGAATGAAATTATCATCCATCACTGTGGGCTACATATATATATAAAATTCAGTAATTCAGATAATATTCCTTTTAAAGTAACTGGGAATCAAACTATAGGTTGATGTTCAATTTATACTTGTAAATTAATTACACTTCTCTAATGGAAACACAAATTCAATATTATTAAGATTCAGTTGATATTCTGATTTAATTTCTCCACCTCTAGAATTTTGGCTCATAAAACACTTTGTTCTCTTATATTTTGCATGCTAGACTACAAAATTGTAAATATAAATAGCTTTATTTTAATGATGTATAAAAAATACTTTTGTGCCTTAGAACAATAAAAAGTTTCAATAAAGTGATTCTGCAGAAATAGTATTTACTATGGTTAAATGCAACAATGTTTCATTTTGAAGGGCAGTAATTCTAGTTGTGGTTTTGCCATAAATTAATGTTAACGCTGTCAGAGAACACTTGGGTTTCTTCTGACCTTGTGGCTATTTTCATTTATTTCAGATTTATTAATTAAACTATCACGACATGTAGACATTGCTTTAGGGATTCAGAAATAAAATAGATAATGATTCTGCTCTCAGGACAATAGACAACAATAATTTAAAAAGTGTATGTTTTCTGTATTAGGTGATACTAAGTGCTTTGGAAAAAGACTGAGGAAGACTAGAAATACAGGTTGGAGGGAGGGAGTGTAATTTGCTCTTTTATTTTGAAGGACACATTCACACGGTAGTGTTTAGGCAAAGGCCTGAAGGAAGTGAGAGAGTGAGTCATCCTGATATCAGGGAGAAGAACATTTCACATGGAGAAAACAGCACATGCAAAGGCCCTGAGATGGGAACATAATGTAAGTATTTTAGGGACTCTAAGGGACACTCCAACTAGTGTTCATTAGAGCACGTTTTAGATATGCATATTTAGTATTCATGACCAAACCAAAATGGAGTTAAATTTAAAAAACTCATCCACATTTATTTTAATCTTTAACCTCTGTTTATTTCTGTAAACACAGCATCTTTCCTAACAAAATGTGCAGTAGAATATTTGTGCTCCTGTGAGCTGGCATTCTCATTGCTTTTGCTTAGAAAAGAAATTTTGTTTAAAATTGCTACTAAGATTTCATTCAAGAGTCTTAAGCTTCATAAAAGCTTTATATGGACTTTTTCTTTTCACAGAACATGTAGCAAATATACATTCTATTTATGTTATATTGCTCTGCAACAGCCTTCTTCTCCCAATATGGTGAGCCTTGCTATAAACAGATTCACTGAGACCTGGTCACTTAATTATATGAATACTGTTATGCTCCCAAGAAATATATTCTTCAGTATTTATTATAATGTTAAAGAGAGACTGTGATATTGATGGCCCATTTAGTCCCATAGTTGGACCAAATTTCATGCCCTAAAATGTCTTGGTTTAAAAACATTTTTTTAAATTTTTTCTCAAAGTATTCACATATGAAATCTTCATATATAACAATTTTAGGTCAAATCAGATATTTTTTTCCTTTATCCACAATACAGGGTTCATAGAGCCCTGTGTTTTCATTGGAGCAGACAGTCAGATTTCAAGTGAAGGATTATTGTTTGGTGCTTTGTGATGTCTTCAGAGAGACACATTTAGTTGGGTTATGCCTGCTAAGAGCACTATTATCTTCCCTATAGATTTCAGACAGCAAAAGGGGTGTCATTGTGCAAGATTATCAGTGTATTTGGATTGAAGAGCATGGCCTAAGTCAGGGATGTGTGTATGTGTGTGTGTGTAATTTAGTTTTTGGTTAGCTTCCATTTGGCTTAAGGTGAGAAGACTTCATGTATCTTTGGAAATGATATTTTAAAATGACATTTGGTTATTTGGCTAAGTTGGAACTAGAGCAACTATTTTTTTATCTAAAATATTGCTTTTAAAGATAAATTATGTCTCCTTATAGAGTTTTGAGTGTTTTCCAGATTATTTCTAAAAATAGAAACTATGATCATAGAGTTTTGTGTTTTCCAGATAATTTTTAAAAATAGAAACATAAAAAGTGATTGCATCTTGAAAAAGAGAAGCAGTTGTCCCAAAGCAAATGTCTTTAAATAAAAAGATATTTTTTATCTCTTTCTAAAATGCAAGTGAAAGTCACTCAGTCATGTCCAACTCTTTGCTACCCCATGAACTATACAGTCCATGGAATTCTCCAGGCCAGAATACTGGAAGGGGTAGCCTTTCCCTTCTCCAGGGGATCTTCCCAACCCAGGGATCGAACCCAGGTCTGTCTCCCACATTGCAAGCAGATTCTTCATCAGTTGAGCCATAAGGGAAGCCCTCTAAAATGCAAGCATTCTACTATAACATGCTTTTGCATGCACTGTGCAGGTAAATTGCTTCTCTGGGGGAAAAGAAGGCCCAGACTTATAGCATTTGCTGACTTCCCTATTGAAGATACCATAGTAGTATGGCTAATTTCAAGCTGCTTATAATTTAACAACTGGCTTACCAAATTCTTGAAAATTCAGCAATCAGCTTTAGGGAGTACTTAGGAGTAGGTTTCAGCCTGCTTACAAAAATACTTATTCTCTTTCTTTAGAAAAGTGTGAATGTGAGACCTACCTTGGTTAACTTTAAAACTGTTTGAATTTTCTTCTTTCAGTTTATTTTTATTACTTGTCAGGTCTTAGTTAGTTTCTGTTAATCTAACAGGGACAGGACAGTACCTTTCTGATTATGTGGAAAGTGAATGAAGTACTGAAACAGCTATGACCTTTGGAAGGCCCAATAACTTGTTAAATTAATAGCACCTAGTCTAAATGCACAATTGATATCACCTTGATCTTTTCCCCAGTTCTCATGACTTCAAGGAATTTCCTCTTTCTCTAGGCTAGACTCATAGCATCAGCATAGCACAATTTCATTTACACAGAAAAGAAAAAATCACTAACTAAATTTGGGAAGTGAATGCAGTATTTTCTCATTTTTAATATGCTATCAGTTGTAAAATATACCCTTGACTTATTATGAATTCTCATGGAAAATAAACTACATGAAATGTATTCATCAGTTGAATCCTCTTCCAGAAAGCTGTGTGTGTATGTTTGAAAATTGAGTCTACATTTTGGAAACATGATAGTAATGTTATATAAATAATATGAAAGCTTTGGTATGGTGTGAGCAAGGTTGAAATAGGATTACCTGTTTCAGGATTGTGCTTTTTCAATTGGAGGCAGCAGACTTTTTTTCTCCTTCAGAAGTTTCAAATCATTGAAACTTTTATGTCACAATATTTGTGGGTATTGTATTGACGCCAAACTATTCTATTTTCTATCAGAAAATGAGGTTTGCAACAATTTTTTCTTTAAAAATGTTTTGCAACAATTTTTTTCTTTTTCTTTGAAAATGTCTTGTACCTTCTCTGTTTAAGTTGCTAAACAAAACTGATACCCCAGCTTAGGTCTCTTGAGCAGATGATGAGTAAATGCATGGAAGCCACCTTTATTATATAACCATCTGAAACAGAACCACATAATTATATGCCAGAAAAGGCTATTATTACATTTAAGGTAAAACAACAAATGAAGAACTTACATTGGGAAATGTGGATTTTCCTTTCTTTTTCTAATTTGATTTTTGTGTGACATGTTTTGAATTGTAAGATTCCTTGCTGTCTTTATATTTTTCTCTTTCTATTTCTGTTTCTCAAGTAATTAATCAATTGATCTATTATAGTATGTAAGGTGAATGCAAGAAAACAATTACAAATTGATAGTCTGAATCATGAAAACAAAATTTTCTCTATATGTTTCTATTACTATTAATATCTTGTCCATTTAATGACATAATAAAAAGTTACATATTTTTCCTGGTTCTTTTTTTTTTTTTTTTTGCTACCAATGTTTTTCCTAATGAAGAGCCTTACATTAACTATTCCCCAAGTTTTCTGCTTATTGGGCAGAATGTTGAGTGGATTAGGTTTATATAATACTGGCATGGTGAGGATTCATTTAAAGCAAAACAGGGTGAAAATTCGATTAGATTAAAATATCTTTATTGAACCCAATTTTGAATTTCTGAAGGCAACAGACAAATATTACATGGTTAACACATCATTAATTCAATAAGCATGCAAGACTAAGATTAAAAAAGACCAATAGGAGTAGAAACTTTCCTTTAGGATTTCAGTGTGTTGTAGGAAATATAAATACAGATTTCAAAGGTCTACTCAGACCAAAAATATCAGAATGTCCAGATGTTGAATCTGAGCATATGTTTTCAATATTATACAGTCATGTTTAGAAATCTCTGATCTATATCGTGTATGATCTACATAACAAGTCAAATTTTTACCAGGTCCATGCTAGTACTGCCTACCACATGATAGGTGAATAAATCAAGAGACAAGTTGTTGGGCTAAGGAATATCAACTTTATCTGGAAAGCAAACGGACTGAGAAGATAGCGGCTTAGTGTCTCAAAGAACTATTTTACCCAAGTTAGAATTCGAGCTTCTTTTATACTGAAAAGGGAGGTTATGTGGTTAATTGGTGAAAACTTCTTGATACCAGAGTCCTTTGTTCTTGCAGCTGTCCATGGAGATCTAGTCATGGTGTTCTTATAAACCTCCCAAAAGACAGATGTTATTCTGTGTTGTGGAACTTTTTTATCTGTATATGAATGGGAAAGTGTTATACCTTTAAAGGTCAGAGCCTTGAGAATGAGCTATATTTCAGCCTGTATATTTCAGGCTGTAGGCAACATTCTTCTACAAAAGTGCAGGGCCAACATGACTAAATACAGGCAACCGAGCACAAGAGTAAGCGCTAAAGGAATAGATTCAATACAGAATCAGGTTTGTTCTTCTCTGCTACAAAATTAATGTTAGGGGTTTCTATTTTCTCTTTATTCAAAAGCAAATATATTCTCTTCTTTAATTGTGTTTTCTCCCAGCTTGACATTTTGTGACAGAAAAAGTTCTTTCCATTTTTCAAATTCACTCACAGCTATTCTGAACATCTACTCCCTGACCTACTTCCCACGCTGCTTCACTCTTAATGGTAGAGAAACTGTTTTCAGTTGCAGAAACTCAACTAGAAAAATGTAATTTATTTAGCCCTCAGCCAGTTCTATATTGTTTCTTACACTGAGACTAAAATCATCGTCTTTATGCAGTCTTCCTGCTACTTCTAAAATCCGCTCCCTCTTTAATTTAATGAGCCCCTATTCTATAACACACCAACTTGGTACTGGAGAAATATAAATACAACATGTGCTTGAACTCTGCTGGGGGAGGTCAATGTGATTTAAATAAGCATAACATAAGGCAAAAATCAGGTTTACAAAAATATGCTGAAAGTTTCCAAGCCCCCAAGGCTTCTTGGGGCCTTTTTCTTTTAGGTCCAAATAAAACACTCAAGACCCCAAACCCACATGGTGAGAAGTTCAGTGTCATTTTCTAGGGTTTCTTAGAATTCCTGTCTGCTAGCATTTATACTCTCCCAGTGTATGCCTGCCTGCAGCTGCAACCCTAGACTCTATCTTGCATCATTTCTCATCATCCGCTGCCTGTTTCTTCCTGGCTTTCGGGGCTTTACCTCTCTCTAGTTTGGACGTTTTTCCTTCATTTCTGAAGAGAATCATTAGCCAAAGGTTGTTGTGTTGTGAAAGTGAAAAATCTAGAAATGTTACCGAGTCGAAACCCCCTTTGCTTGCCACAGAGAGGAGGTGTCGAGGCAAGCAATATGACTTTATTCAGAAAGCCAGCTGACTGAGAAGATGGCAGACTAATCTCTCCAAATAATCATCCCATCAAGGTCTGGGTGCCAGATTCTGTCATAGACTAGAGGTGGGGAGAGGTGAGGAAATATGATAAAGTGAAAAGGCCCTTAATCTTGCAAATATCACCTAGAATGGCAAGCTTGGAGAGGGGATGTGTAGAATCCCCTAAACCTAATTCTTCCTTCCTGTAGCCATTCTATAGTCCTGAACAAAGGCACTTTGGTTTAATATTCATTCAAAGGGGCAGAGTTTCCTTAGGCCATTATGTATCAACAGTATTCTTTAGTGAACAGAAGCAACTGGAAAGTAAAGGTTAAATCAAAAGAAACAGATCCAGCTTGGAGTCAGTTCTTTCCTGTAACAGAAACAATGGAAACTCATTATAGTTCAGAATAGGAAACCAATAAAATTTTTTACTTTGGTCATATATTCTTCGTGTATGTAAATCACTCATTCATGTATTTCTTTGGGTCCCAGATTTCCCAAATATTGCTGGGGTTAACCCTCACCCTTCCACCCAAAACCCATCTTCCATCTCTATTTCCAAAATGTTAGAGGAAAGTTTCCAAGTTATCCAGGAGGAATCAAAAGTTGATGGTTAAAAAAAAAAAATAGAAAACAGGATGGAAGATGGCAGAGAAGTAGGTGGATGTGGAGTACATCTTTCTCTACAGAGGCATCAGGAATACATCTTCAGATTTTCAGACACAGAAGTACTTGCAGAACACTAGCTGGGAGCAGACAGGAGTACCTGACCACTGGAAAAGAATAGATAGAACCACGAAAACTTGGTAGGATGAAAGAACTCGGGGAAGAAACAGCAGTGTTAGTAGGACTGGACCTGCCCTTGATGGGTGAGGGAATTGAAGCAGGGGTCCGATCCCCACATTGGGGCAATTGTCTGGGTTAGGGGAGAAACATTTAAGGCTGAGAATGGAGCAGCTGATATGTGGCAGCCTAAATGAAATGAGGAGACAGTCCTTGTCGCAGTCATATGTATCCCAGACAGGGATGCAGGTCCCCTAGAAGGCACAGTGGCTGGGGGCTGAAGTGTAGGGACTGTGGAGCAATCCCAGGGCGAAGGCTGCTGTTGACTGTGGAGAGACTGACTGAGGGGATGTAGGGAGGAGGAAAGCCAGGCAGCCACAGAAGCAAGGGGATACTGCTGAGTCACGCTTAGGGGATGGAGCCATCACTGTAGCCTCTCTCTCCCCCCGACACCAACATTGGCAGCTGAACAATGGAAAGACCACCCCATCAAATACCTGATGAGTGGAACCCAGTGTAGGATTGCACCCAGTGCCTGACATGCCAATCTACAGAGTAGGACCCCAACCATGGCAGCCTCTCTATGTGCCTAACTCGCCAAACAACAGAGGTAGACTCCAGGCAAGGGAGTCCTCTAAGTGCCTGCATGGGTAGAGCTATGGAGAAAGACTAGCCAAAGAGGCCGCCTTTGCCAGCTACCAGAGCTTGCAAAAAGACTCTGATAGGGCCATAACTCCTGCAGCTGAGGCAGTCCGTGTCCCTGGACACTTGGCGCCATCAAGGTCCCTGAGATCCAAGCAGCTGCACCACATTCACACTCAGCCCCCACTAGGGCAGAGCTGCCATAGGCAAAGGAAAGTCCTTTGTCTGTGCATGTGGGTCATTTTGGTCGTGTCCAACTCTGTAACACTGTGGACTGTGGCCTGCCAGGCTTCTCTGTCAGTGGGGTTCTCCGTGTAAGAATACTGGAGTGTATTGGCCAATACTGGTTGTCATACCCTTTTAGAATACTGTATTTTCTGCTGCCCTAGCCACCAACTCCCCTGAGTACCTGGTGCTGCCAGAACTGCTGAGATCCAAGCAGCTGTACCACCTCCACATCTGGCCCTCACTGGGACAGACCCAAGTCCTTCAGGGCAGCCTCAGGAGCAAACCCCAGTGGACGACCCACATGCAGAAGTGGAAATAAAATCACAATTGAAACCCAGGGGTGGTGTGGCTAAGGAAGAAGACCCAAAACCTTCCCACCAGCTGTACAAGCTGCAAATTAAATCCATACAACCAACTATGCTGACTCTGTGTCTATAGAATATATAAAAGAATATTGCGAGCTCCCACAAAAGAAAACACACTAGTTCTGATAGCTGTGGATGTTTGACAGCAAGAACACACAGGAGTAAGACCAGATTAGAGTCTGAGTTGCCCTACAGCATGTCCAGAGACCAGCACAGTGTTGGAGGCCATCTTAGGGAGGTGAGGTGGACTGTGACTCCCAGCAGGGCAAAGGACGCTGAGAGCAGAGACTCAAGAAAAAAATTTATTATTCTTATATTTTAACTTGTTCTGTAGTTTATTTTGGATTTTTTTTTTCCCTTTGATCCCCCCTCTGTTGTAGTTGTCGATTTTATTAGCACTATGAAATCTAATTAAGCTTTTGAGGTTTTTTCAATCACAGCTTTTATTGCTGTTATAAACCTCTTCCTGTACATTGGCCTTTTGTGCTTCTATGGAGTTTTCCTTTTTTTGTTTTTCTTCTTTTTCTTTTCTCTTCTTTTAATTTTAATTTTTAAATATTTTAAACCTTTTATTATTTTTCTATATTTATTCCTTTGTTTGCTTTTCTGACTGTTCTTTCCCCCTTGCATTTAAACTTTATAATATATCTAAATCATCTTTATCTACATCTATTTAAATTGCATTTCTATTTTTTCTTTCTTTTTCTCACCATATTTGTTAGTTTTGTCTTCATTGCTTTATTCCTCAGTTGGCACCTTGCTTTAGTTTTGTTTTCCAGTTTGTGCTTTAGTTAGTTTTGTTCTTAAGTGGTAGATATCTTCATATCAGACAAAGTGAGCTTAAAATAAAGAATATTACAAGAGATAAAGAAGGACACTACATAATGATCAAGGGATCAATCCAAGAGGAAGACATAACAATTGTAAGCATCTATGCACCCAACATAGGAAAGCCTCAATACATAAGGTAAACAGTAACAGACATAAAATGAAAAATTGACAGTAACACAATAATAATAGGAGACTTTAACACCTGACTTACACCAATGGGCACATCATCCAAACAGAAAATTAATAAGGAAACACAAGTCTTAAATGATACATTAGATGAGGTGGATCTCATTGATATATTCAGGACATTCCATTCAAAAGCAGAAGAATACACCTTTTTAAGTGTACACTGAACATTCTACAGGATAGACCACATCTTGGGTCATAAATCAAACCTCAGTAAATTTAAGAAAATTAAAATCATATCAAGCATCTTTTCTGACCACAATACTATGAGACTAGATATCAATTACAAGAAGAAAAAAAAAAAAAACACAGTAAAAAACACAAACACGTGGAGATTAAACTATGTTTCTAAATAACAAACAGGTTACTGAAGAAATCAAAAGGGAAATCAGAAAATTCCTAGAAACAAATGACAATGAAAACATGACAACTCAAACCCCTGGCATGCAGCAAAAGCAGTTCTAAGAGGGAAGTTTATAGCAATACAATCCTACCTCAAGAAACAAGAAAAACATAAATAGACAATCTAACTTTACACCTAAAACAACTGGAAAAAGTAGAACAAAAAAACCCAAAGTTAGCAGGTGGAAAGAAATCATAAAGATCAGGGTAGAAATAATTGAAAAAGAGATGAAAGAAATAATAGTAAAGATTAATAAAACTAAAATATGGTTCTTTGAGAAGGTAAACAAAATTGACATACCTTTAGTAAGACTCATCAAGAAAAAAAGAGAGAAAAATCAAATCAACAAAATTAGAAATGTAAAAGGAGAGGTTACAACAGACAATGCAGAAATACAAAGGATTATACGAGACTATTATGAAGAACTATATGGCAATGACATGGATAACCTGGAAGAAATGGACAGGTTCTTAGAATAAGTTCAGTCTTCCAAGACTGAACCAGGAAGAAATAGAAATTGTGAACAACACAATTACAAGCACTGAAATAAAAACTGTGATTAAGAAAAAAATCTCCCCAAAAACAAAAGCCCAGGACCAGATGGCTTCACAGGTGAATTTTATCAAATATTTAGAGAAGAGCTAATGCCTATACTTATAAAAAATTTTCAAAAAATTGCAGAGGAAGGAACACTTCCAAAGTCATACTACAAGGCCAGCAACACCCTGATACCAAAATCAGACAAAGACAACACAAAAAAAGAAAGCTATGGGCCAGTATCACTGATGAACATGGATGGAAAAATCCTCAACAAAATTCTAGCAAACAGAATTCAACAACACATTAAAAAGCTCATACAGCATGATCAAATTGGATTTATTCCAGGAATGCAAGGATTCTTCAATATATTCAAATCAATCAGCGAGACACATCATATTAACAAATTGATAGATAAAAGCCATATGATAATCTCAATAGATGCAGAAAAAGCTTTTGACAAAATTCAGCACCCATTTATGATTAAAACTCTTCAAAAAATGGGCATAGAAGGAACCTATCTCAACATAGTAAAGGCAATATATGATAAGACCACAGCAAGCATTATTCTCAATAGTGAAAACTGCAAGCATTTGCCCTAAGATCAGGAACAAGACAAGGGTGTCTACTCTCACTATTATTCAGCATAGTTTTGGAAGTCCCAGCCACAGAAATTGGAGAAGAAAAAGAAATAAAAGAAATCCAGATCAGAAAAGAAGAAGTAAAGTTCTCATTGTTTTCAGATGACATGATACTATACCTAGAAAACCCTAAAGATACTATCAGAAAATTACTAGAGCTAATAAGTGAATTTTAAAAAGTCACAGGATATAAAATCAATACACAGAAATCACTTGCATTCCTATATATTGACAAAAACAAATCAGAAAGAGAAATTAAGGAATCAATCCCATTCACCATGGCAACAAAAGGAATAAAATAGGATAAACCTACTTAAGGAGACTAAAGAACTGTATATAGAAAATTATAAGACACTGATGAAAGAAATCAAAGATGACATAAACAGATGGAGAGATATTCCTTGTTCCTGGGTAGGAAGAATCAATATTGTGAAAATGACTATACTACCAAAAGCAATCTACAGATTCAATGCGATCCCTATCAAATTACCAATAGCATTTTTCACAGAACTAGAACAAAAAAATGTCACCATTCATATGGAAACACAAATGACCCCGAATAGCCAAAGCAGCCTTGAGAAAGAAGAATGGAGCTGGAGGAATCAACCTTCCTGACTTCAGATTATACTACAAAGATACAGTCATCAAGACAGTATGGCACTGGCCCCAAAACAGAAATATAGACCAAAGGAATAAGATGGAAAGCCCAGAAATAAACCTATGCACCTATGGTTACCTTTTATTTGACAAAGGAGGCAAGAATATACAGTGGAGCAAAGATAGCCTCTTCAATAAGTGGTGCTGGGAAATTGGACAGCTATATGTAAAAGAATGAAATTAGAACACTTCCTAACACCATACACAAAGGTAAACTCAACATGGATTACAGACCTAAATGTAAGACCAGAAACTATAAAAGTTTTAGAGGAAAACATAGGCAGAACACTCGGCATAAATCAAAGCAAGATCCTGTATGCCCCACCTCCTAGCATAATGGATATAAAAATAAAAGTAAATAAGTGGGACCTGGTTAAACTTAAAAGCTTTTGCACAACAAAGGAAACTATAAGCAAGGTGAAAAGACAATCTAAAGAATGGAAGAAAATGATAGCAAATTAAACAACTGACAAAGGATTAGTTTCCAAAACATACAAGTAGCTCATACAACTCAATACCAGAAAAACAAACAACCCAATGAAAAAGTGGGAAAAATACCTAAACAGACATTTCTCCAAAGAAGACATACAGATGGCTAACAAACACATGAAAAGATCCTCAATATCACTCACTCATTGTTAGAGAAATGCAAATCAAAACTACAATGAGATATTGCCTCACATCGGTCAGAATGGCCATCATCAAAAAGTATACAAACAATAAATGCTGGAGAGGGTGTGGAGAAGAGGGAACCATCTTGCATTGTTGGTGTGAATGTAAATTGATACAGCCACTATGGAAGATGTTATGGAGATTCCTTAAAAACTAGCAATAAAAGCACTCCCACTCCTAGGCATATTCCCTGAGGAAACTGAATTGAAAAAGACACACGCATCCCATTGTTCATTACAGTACTATTTACAATAGCTAGAACATGGAGGCTAACTAGATGTCCATCGACAGATGAATAGATAAAGAAATGATGGTACATACACACAGTGGAATATTACTCAGCCATAAAAAGGAACACATTAGAGTCAGTTCTAATGAGGGGGATGAACCTGGAGCCTATTATACAGAGTGATGTAAGTCAGAAAGTGAAAGATAAATATCATATACTAATGCATATATACAGAATCTAGAAAGATGGTACCAAAGAATTTATTTGCAGGGTAGCAATGGAGAAACAGACATAGAGAACAGACTTATGGACACAGGGAGAGGGGAGGAGAGGGTAAGATGTGTGAAGAGTGACATGGAAACTTATATTGCCATATGTAAAATATATAGCCAGTGAAAATTTGCTGTGTGTCTCAGGGAATTCAAACAAGGGCTCTATATTAACCTAGATGGGTTGATGGGGAGGGAGATGGGAGGGAGTTTCAAGAGAGAGGGCACATATGTATACCTATGGCTGATTCATATTGAGGTTCGACAGAAAACAACAAAATTCTGTAAGGGAATTATCCTGCAACTAAAAAAATAAATGAAAAGAAGTTGATGGTATTTAGTTATGTGGAATAAACTGGCTCAATTTAATTTCACCTCTTTCCTCCACACCATCCTGAGAGCCAGCCTGGGTACAACCAACGGGCCCAGGAAAATGTTTTATCAACCAACAGATCTTCCTTCAACATCAACTGTACAGTAGAAATGTTTCTTTCTTTGTCCATTCTATTATAGAAATTTAGTTGGTTGTCTGTATCTGTGGGTTCCACATCCACAGAGATGGCTTAGTGTATAAACTTAATGCCATAGGAGTATGTAGCTTTTTGAATGAGAACTAAAGCATAGAAGAGAGAATGAGAGAAAAGTGAACTTTTTGAGGTTAGATATGATCTTTTTTTGCTATATTCCTAAATGCTAACATAGTTCCTAGCATACAATAGTCATTCATTGCCTGCTTGTAGAATGACTAGATAAGTGAACAATTAAAAGTGTGTCTAGCTATTCCAGTCATTAAATATGAATGCCAAATCATTTTTGAAGTCTAGGAGACATGGAACACCTGTGTGGGTTGAGAAAGACTACATGGTGAGGTGTGGTCATCTACTTAAGCAGGCAATTAATTTTTCAACATAATTAGTTGTTTAATTGACCATTCACGTAATGTTAATGCATTTGAATTACTAATTAATCTCCATTTTATTTAAAACATTTTGTATCTATACTCCCAATTCTAATTTAACAGTTAAGTGGCTTTGATTTCGAAATGCAATTACCACTAAGCACACACATATATGTACACTCAAAGTACTAACAAAATAAAGTCAGTCACATTGCCTTTCTAGAAGACATTTTAAAAATGAGATTGGATCTCATTTCACAGAATATTATTAAATATCACAGGTTATTAAAATTTTTAACCTTTTCTAGATTAAGGATTGCCAATTTTTTTTAATAGAGCCAGATAGTAATTATTTTCAGTGTCTATAGTCTATAGTATCTCTGTCCCAACAACTTTGTAAGTAAATTAAGCCACAATGCTATTTTCCACTAAATCTGTACTTAACAAAAATAGGAAGTGGGATGAATTTACCCTGTGGGTCATATTATTTGGTAACCCCAACTCTTGACTTATTTGTGTGATGAATTTATCTGTTGTCAAATCATACATGCCCTTACTTTTAATTTTGTCTTTGGTGAGTTCCTTTATTCTCTGCTGTCTTTAAATATATATGGTCTTTTGATTTTAAAGTTCTTTTGGTTTAAAAAGTGATATTTTAACTAAAATAACTCCTTTCAAATCAGCAGACTTCCTCTTCTTCCATTATTTGTTATTACCTAACAAATGTCAGGTTTTAATTGCCTAGAACCTTCTGAAAGTTAGCAGCCCTGGTTTTATAAACTTCTTGTACCTAGTGTGATAAGAATTTCCTTAGTTCTTTTTAAAGTGTATTTTTAAACTAAAATTTTTAAGTTAAGATGTAACATACATACAGAAATATGCACAAATAAGTGTACAGCTTGAAGAGTTTTTACAGAAATATTTTTGTTTCTAAATCTCCATACCTAAGTATTTTAGAAACAGTGATAGTTGTTAGGAGTACAGACTTGGGAGCCAGAATTCTGGGTTCAAAACCCAGATCTACCAGTTACTAAGTCAGTGACCTTGGGCAAATTATTTAATCTCTCTGTGACTTGGTCTTCTCACCTGTAATACAAGAATGGCATTGCTACCTGTTTCATAAGTTATTTTCCCCCAGCTTTTCTGAGATTTAATTGACATAGAACATTATGCAAGTTTAAGGTGTATAATGAGTCGATATGATACACGCAGATGTTGCCAAATGATTACCAGAGCAGCATTAGTTAACATATCTATCACCTCACATAATTACAATTCTTTTTTGTGGTGAGAACATGTAAGATTCTTAATAGCTTTCAAATGTACAATATAGTACTGTTAACTATAATCACCATGCTGTGTATTAGATCCCCAGTATTTATTTATCCTGTAACTGGAAGTTTGTAAACTTTAACCAGTATCTCCCCACTTCCCTCAAGCCCAGCCCTTGGCAACCCTCATTCTATTCTTTCTTTCCAGGAGTTTGGCTTCTTTAGAGTTCACATGTATATGAGATCATATAGTACTTGTCTTTCTCTGTCTGGCTTATGTCACCCAGCATAATACCCTCTGGGTTCATCCCTCTTGTTGCAAATGGGAGACTCTCCTTTGTCATGGTTGAATATTGTTACCTATGTGTGTATATATATGCACCCAAAGTTTTATACACACACACACACACACACAAACATGCATACATAGGTACCATATATTCTTTATCTGTTCTTCCATAGTTGAATACTTAGGTAGTTTCCATACCTTGGCTATTGTGAACGATGCTAAGTGAACATTTGTTGGTGTTCAGTCACTAAGTCGTGTCTGACTCTTTGCAACCCCATGGATTTCCCAGAGTTTGCTCAGACTCATGTCCATTGAGTTGATGATGCCATCCAACCATCTCATCCTCTGTTGCTCCCTTCTCCTCCTATCCTCAATCTTTCCCAGCATCAGGCTCTTTTCCAGTGATCAGCTCTTCAAATCAGGTGGCCAACGTTTTGGTGCTTCAGCTTCAGCATCAGTCCTTCCAGTGAATATTCAGGGTGGATTTCCTTTAGGATTAACTGGTTTAATCTCCTTGCAGTCCAAGGGACTCTCACAAGTCTTCTCTAGCACCACAATTTGAAAGCATCAATTTTCTGGCACTCAGCCTTCTTTATGGTCAAACTCACAGCTGTACATCACTACTGGAAAAACCATAGCTTTTACTAGACAGACCTTTGTCAGGAAAGTGATGTTTCTGTGTTTTATGACACTGTCTAGGTTTGTCGTTTGCAGTGAACATAGGAGTGCAAATATCTCTTTGAGATCCTGATTTCATTTCCATAGGATATGTACCCTGAAGTGGGATTGCTGGGTCATATATTGGTTCTATTTTTAACTTTTTGAGGAAACTATATACTGCTTTTCATAATGGCTGTACCATTTTACATTCTCACCAACAGTGCACAAAGATTGCTTTTTCTCTGTCTGTATTCTCACCAACATTTGTTATCTCTTGGTCTTTTTGGTGATAGCCTTTCTAACAGGAGTCAGTTCGTATCTCACTGTGGTTTTGATTTGCATTTTTCTGACAACTAGTAAAACTGAATACTTTTTCATGTACCTGTTGGCTGTTTTTATGTCTTCTTTGGAAAAAATGGTCATTCAGTACTTATGCCCATTTTAAAATCAGATTGTTTGGCTTTTTACTACTGAGTTGCATGAATTTCTTTTATATTTTGGATATTAACCCCTTATCTGATGTATGACTTGCAAATATTTTCTACCATTTTTTAGAAATGACAACATTTTTGCCATTTCATTTTGTTCATTTTTTTTTGCTATGCAAAAGTAAAATATTTTTTTAGTTTGATGAAGTCCCATATACTTACTTTTTCCTTTGTTGCTTATAATGTTGACTCATGTTCCTGCTATATTCCAATTTGTTGAGTGTTTTTATCTTGAAATGATGTTGTATTTTGCCTAAAGGTTTTTCTGCATTTCCTGAGATGATTATATATTTTTTGTTCTATGTATATAGTGCATTACATTTATTGATTCACCTATGTTGAACTACCCCTGTGTCCCAGGGATAAATTCAGTTGATCATGGCATATAATCCTTTTTATGTGTCATATAATGTTCCTTCAGAGATTTTACATCTGCATTTATTAGGAATATTGACATAGCTTTCCTTTCTTGTAACATCCTTATCTGACTTAACTTAGTGTAATGCTAGCCTGGTGAAATCAATTTGGAAATGTTGCCTCCTTTTTAACTTTTTGAAATTGCTTAAGAAGAATTGGTTCTGTTTCCATTGTTAGGAAAATTTTAATTGCTGCTTCACTCTCCCTACTTGTCACTGGTCTGTTCACATTGTCTGTTCCTTTGATTCCATCTTGGGTGGTTGTATAGTCTAGGAATTTATTCATTTCTTCTAGATTATCCAAGTTGTTGGAATATAATTGTTGAGAATGGTTTCTTAAAATCCTTTGTTTTTCTGTGTTATTATTTTAATGTCTCCTCATGCATTTCTGATTCTATGTATTTGGATTTTTTTCTTTTTTCCTTTGTTAGTATAGCCAAAGGTTTGTAAACTTATTTCAAAACATATTGCTTAGTTTCGTTGATCTTTTCTATTATCTTTCTGGTCTCTCTTTCATTTATTTCTGCTCTGATCTTTGTTATTTCCTTCCTTCTGCTAACTTTGGTTTTGGTTTGTTTTTCTTTTTCTAATTCCTTGTAACCTTAGGTTGTATGTCTTAGATCTTTCTTTTTTCTTAAATATAGGCATATATCACTATAAACTTCCCTCTTAGAACTGTTTTTTCTATATCCCATAGATTTTGGTATGCTTTGTTTCTATTTTTATTTGTTTCAAGATATTTTTAAGTTCTCTCTTGGCCCATTGGTTGTTCAAGAATGTGTTGCTTAATTTACACATATCTTGAACTTTCAGCTTTCCCTTCAGTTATTGATTTTTAGTTTCAAACCACTGTGGTTAGAAAAGATATTTGATTCAGTTTTAATCTTAAATTTGCTTAATCTTGTTTTGTGAATTATTATATAATCTACCCTAGAGATTTTCTTTGTGTACTTCAGAAAAATGTGTATTCAGCAGCTATTGGATAGAATGTTCTATTTAGATTCATTTGGTCTAAAGTGTATTTCAATTTTAATATTTCTATATTGACTGTCTTAATGACTTTTCCTTATTGACTATGGGGTACCGAAATCCCCTACTATTATTGTATTTTGTGTATTTCTCACTTTAGATCTGTTAGCATTTAGATACTTCAATATTGGTTGCATAGATATTTATGATCATTATACCCTCTTAATGAATTGACCTCTTTATTATTATATGCTGAAATTTTGTCTGTTTTTATGGTGTTTGTCTTAAAGTCTATTTTGTCTCAGAATAACTATTCCACTCTCCTTTGGTTTCTATTTAGATGAAATATATTTTTCCATCCCTTCCCCTAGATCCTATGTATGTCCTAAAGTTGAAGTGATTCTCTTGTAGATAGCATGTACTTGAGTCTTGTTTTTTCCTCCATCCAGCCACTCTACAACTTTTGATTGAAGAATTTAATCAGTTTACAGTTAGAGTGATTATTGATAGGTCAGAACTTACTAATACCATTTTATTAATCATTTTGTAAGTTCCCTTCTTTTTCTCTTCTCTTACTGCCTTCCTTTTGATGATTTTCCATAGTGTTATGCTTTGAATTCCTTTCCTTGATCTTCTGTGAATCTCTGGTAGGTTTTTGTCTTGTGGTTACCATCAGGTTCACATAAAACATCTTGTAGACATAACAGTCTATTTTATGGTAATATCAACTTAATTTTGATCAACTCTACAAAATCTATCATTTTACTCCATTCCTTTGTGTATGGCTTTTTGTTGTCACTCTGGTTTTAATTTTTTATTTATCAATTTTTTAGTTTATAATTGCTTTTTTGATTCTCAGTTTGCCTCTTTTTATACTGAGTATTCATTGACAAATTATTGTAGCTATAGTTATTGTTTGTTCTTTTATACTGCGGTTAAGTGGTTGGCACATTGCCATCTTGCAGTATTGGAGTATTCTGAATTTGATTGTATGCTTACCATACAGTTATATATATTAATTTAAAACATATATACTTATTGAAGTATAGTTGATTTACAATGTTAGTTTCAGGTGCATGACAGAGTGATTTTTATATATTTTAGATTATTTTTCCTTATAAGTTATTACAAAATACTTCATATAATTCCCTGTGCTATTAAATAGATCCTTTTTGATTATCTATTTAATATATAGTAGTGTATATAAGACTTCCCTGGTGGCTCAGAGGTTAAAGTGTCTGCCTGGAATGCAGGAGACCAGGGTTCGATCCCTGGGTCAGGAAGATCCCCTGGAGAAGGAAATGGCAACTCACTCCAGTACTCTTGCCTGGAGAATCCCATGGAGTGAGAAGCCTGGTAGGCTACAGTCCATGGGGTTGCAAAGAGTGTATATAAACTCAAAAACTCCTAATTTAATATATATTTTAATACATAATATGTCTGTCTATTTTCCCAGGCTAAAATGTTCATACTAAGCTACAAGTTGGGTGGGGAAAGGTTGACTTTCTATTGGGCAGCAGGTGCACAGCTGAAAATTGGAGTTCTGTTAATAAAAAGGAGAGAATGAATTTTGAGTCTCTGCCACAAACCTTATTTACCTGCTCTTTATTTTGAATAAGACAGTGGTAACTAGTGTTAAGGTGCTGGAATTGTAGAAATAAGACTACTTTTGAAAGGTTCCGTTTAGTTCAACAAATGTTTATTGAGCACCATAAGGTCTTGGGGATATGAAAAGGTATTGTTCCACCTAATGGCTGGAAGTGCAGTGGATGTGCCGTGGAAGACTAAATAAATATGTAGTTTTAGGATGATGTGATAAACACAGTATAGAGATGCAGATGGAGCTATACACCTGCTTATTCATGGATTTATTTATATGAAACAATTTTACAATGATATACGTTAACTTTTTGCTATTCTTTGGCAAGTTGCCCTCTTTCAAAAGGATAAAACTACCTGTAAAGTTTTTAAAAGTATGCAGAGATGTATAGATCATTTATTATAATATTTCTTTTGACATTTCAACATTTATTGAAGTTATTGCTTTTCTTACACTTATAAAATTGTCTTTTCAGATCTCTCTTGGCAAATCTCAGAATAATTCATGTTTTAGATTATCAACACTTATTTACAGTTTCAATTGTAAGTAGTTAGGTTTCATGTTCCTAAGTTTATTAAACGATGAAATGACTCCTCAGTTTTAGCATTCACACCTTATTGTGAGAAGATAATTTTACACATTTGCTTTATGTTTGGCATGCTGATGTTTTCTTATTAAAATCACTAAATTCTTTCAGCTACTTATGATTATATGTACTTCAAGTCTCATTAAAATATGGTTTAAGGTCAGCTCTTTAAGATCCATTACAAAGATTTTTGTAGAATAGTGATTTCATGCCAAGCAAGCAATCAAGATTTGCTCACTCAGCTTAATCAGATAATTTCCAAACCAGAATGAATATTGTGACTAGAAAGTTCCTTCTGCATATCTTAGTGCATAGAAAAAATTAATGATTCTGAAAAAGTATAGATATTTACATATAGTTTCAGTACTGATACTTTCTATCTGACCATTTGGGAATCAGGAAAACGGAAAATAGAGGAAGAATTGTGTAAGCATCATTACAAAGTTCTCTTTCTGAAGTAAGGTATATGAAACTTCTTTCATTTTTCTTTCATCATGGGAGTCCCAAATTATAGAAAGTATGAAAAGGACAGAAAATGAAAACAGTCTCTAGTCCTACAAATTGTTTCATATTTAAAATAGAAATCTTAAAATGTAATTTTTAATTTAAGTGCCATGTTAAAATAAGAAATTTTGTTTTATAATTAATATTTTCTCTATAATAAATACATTATAATGTTACTTTTGCTTTATTTTTAAGCTTCTATTTAAGGTATATCAAGCATATACAAAGTAAACAAAAATATACAGGAATTATTACAAAGTGAATATGCCTGGATAAAACACCAAGGTCAAGAAATAGAACAGTGTCAGTACTCAGAAGCCTCCCTGGTGATCCTAATCAGTATTCCCTTCTTTAGTCCAAAAGGGACCAAACTACTCTTCTAACATATAACATTATAATAAATTTTGTCTGTTTTTGAGCTTTATATTACATATATAGATCATAAGTATCTATATGTGCACTCTTGTGTCTGGCTTACTTGTCTCAATTCTATGTGCATAAAATTAATCCAACCTGTTTTGGTGCAACTGAAACTCATTCACTTTCATTTCTTTATAGCATCTCAATGTATGATTGTAACATTTGAAGACTGTACGGTATGGAATTGGAAATATATGTCTGTAACAGTTATCAGCTATTATCTCTTCAAATTTTTTTTTGGCCCCTAACTTCTGTCCTCTCCAATCAAACCATTTCACCTTTTACCATATCCCCTATATCTTCTATGCTCTCTTCTATATATTGCATTTGTCTTTCCATGCTTTATGTTGCTTACTTTCTTTTTTTGCTTTTTTCTTTGCTAATTCTTTATTCAGTTGTGTCTAATTTTTTGTTAAATCTATTCACTGACTATTACATTTTGTTCACTGTAACCTTTGGTTAGTCTTTCTAATAGTGTCTAGTTTTCTGCCAGAATTCTCATTTGTATATTTTAGGTTCTTGTGCTTCTAGATATGCACTGTGGTCACTTCAGTCATGTCCAACTCTGTACAACACTATGGATGGTAGCCCACGCTCACGACCCCATGGACTGTAGCTCACCAGGCTCCTCTGTCTATGGGATTCTCCAGGCAAGAATACTGGAGTGGGTTGCTAAGCCTAACCTCCAGGGATCTTCCTGACCCAGGGATTGAACCCACGTCTCTTATGTCTCCTGTGTTGGCATGTGGGTTCTTTACTACTAGAATCACCAGGGAAGCCCTTCTTGAACTTAAACAGCATATTTATTTTAAAGTTTCTTGCTTATCTGGATCTCTCAAGGTCTGCTTCTACTGTTTATTGTTTATCTTGTTTTGATCAAATTAACTCTTTTCTTCCCATGCTTATTTATTTGTGATTACGTGTTGGATATTAGTGTGAAAATTTGTAGAAATAATTTGAGGCTTAAGATACAAATATCTTTGTCTTAGCTTCTCTCAGATGAATAAGAATTATTTCTCTCCAAGATTATTTTACCACATTTATTGAATATTTCCTTTAAAGATAAGCTCCAGTCCCCATGAAGGCTGATGTATTTCTTATTTGCTCTAATTTCTGAGTTGTACCTTTTAGATTTCCAATCTAAAGAATAAGATATTTACCATGACCTTAGATGCTAAAACTTTTTCCCCCTTTGCCTCACAAGGATAACAAAAGCTCTGCTCAGTTTCTAGGTCTGATGGATGCTAATTCAGAAATCAGGGGTTTTCCCTGGTAGAAAAGAGGGTCTAAATGCCAGATTCACTTGTCACCTTCTGCTCAGCTGAATAGAATACAATGGTGTAATGATGACTAATGGTTTTTCAGAATGGTGGTAATTCCAAATCGCTCATATAATGGTGTTCAGAATTATAAATAACTTTTTTAGCTACTGTAGCTTTCATTCTCTCCCCATCTCCAGATATTGGCTTTGAAATTCATGACTGCTTAGTTAAGAGAGTTGAGAGAGTAAAAAATAAAAATTAAAAATTAAAATTAATGTTTACCCTAAACTTTCTATTTGTTCTTAGCAGAGGAGTTGGTCTAAATTACTTGATCTACTTTTACTAAAATCAGTAACATATAAACAGAATATATAAACACATTTTTGTAACAATAGTGTCTTTAAATGAAGTAGAATCCCTTTATTATAAACTTAGCTAACCTAAAGAAGTTTTAATTTCAATAAAAGTGCTCTAGTAGATTAATATTATAAGCTATTAAGTTAAGCATTGACCATATTTTTTTAAAAGAATAGCATTCTTTCTTCTGTCTGTATGTTTACACAATACACTGTAGCATAATGGTGAAGAGTATAGACTCTAGCTCTATATTTTCTGGATTTAAATCCCATGTCTGCAATTTAGTAGTTTTGTGACCTAAGCATATAATTTAACCTATTTATAACTCACTTTTTTCATCTGTAGAATGAGGATAACAAATGGCCTTACTTCAAGGTGTTATGAGGAATAAATTAAATAATTCATTTAAAGCACTTAATATGGTTCCTTCTCCATAGTACGCACAAAGTATTGGGTATTATCATTTTGACAATTAAGTGATAATTTTATAATCTGTGGGCTTCCCTTGTGGCTCAGCTGGTAAATAATCCATCTATAATGTAAGAGACTGGGTTCAATCCCTGGGTTGGGAAGATTCCCTAGAGATTTATAATCCATTGTTTTCTTATTGATTCCTTTGTATAATTATTTTGCATTAAGGAGCAAATAGTGGTTATCAAATAGAGAAAAATTGGTTATGCTGGTAATTTTCAATTGAATGGGATAGAATGGTGTCATTGTTTTTGAAATTATGGTGTTTTTCTGTCTTTCATATGATGCCACTCAGATTTTTGAATAACTTTCTTTGCCACTTGTTTTACTCAGAGGATGAGATGGTTAGGTAGTATCACCAACTCAATGGGCATGAATTTGAGCAAACTCGGGGGATAGTAGAGGATAGACAAGCCTAACATGCTACAGTCCATGAGTTTACAAAGAGTCAGACATGACTTAGTGACTAAATAACAACAACAGGTTGGCAACTGGTAGTTTCTATACAGACCACGTGCCAGAATTAATGTGATAATTTTGAGAAATTTCCCATCAATTTGCTTGTAATGAGGGTCTTCTGTAAGATTTATCTTTTACACTGATTTTGGATTTTCATGAAAAAAATTCACTTTAGTTATTATTGCCTTCATACGACCGTAAAGGGGAAACTAGATTGAGGAAGAGTCAGATAATATAAAGTATGATACAGTTTTACTCTAAACTAAAACGTTTTTCATACACCAAGTTGCAGATGGGTTTATCCCTGCCTGCTAATTTACCTGTCTCCCAAACTAGTAATCTCTCTCTACATTTCTTCATTTGATTACAGGCAAACACATGGATGCATTTATCTATCTATTTGATTGTTTCTTTTTTTCAGGGACAACATTTCATATTGATAATAATAGAATGTTCTTAATATTCTAGGGAGCAATTTAGCCAATGGTACCACTATTGCATCAAAAAATGTCAGCTCTCAAATATATCTCAATAATCAAATAAAAATCTATTCTTTAAATTGACATTGTACAAAAGCATGCAAATTTAGAAATTCCTTAGGATTTTTAAAGCAGAACTGTTGTGTTTTGAAAGTAACTTTCAGTAAAATATAATGTTAGAGAATAATATTATACTTAAAGCAAGTCAGTTTCAGGATACTTTCAATACTGAATAAATAAAGGGGAAACGAGAAGGATCACTGCGATGTGTTTAGTCAATACTTTACTTGCGATAAAAAATTTTAATGGTACTACAAAAGTAGAAAATGACAAATTTGAGTTTATAAAAATTAAAATTTTCTACATAGCAAAGCACACTTATAAAACATCAAAATATAAAAAAAATCATTTCTGAGAAAATATTTGCAACACATATGATAGAATAAGTGTGTGTGTGTGTGTCTGTGTGTGTGTGTGTGTGCGCCCAGTTGCCCAGTCATGTCTGGCTCTTTGTGACCCTGTGGACTGTAGCCCACCAGGCTCCATTGCCCATGCAATTTTCCAGGCAGGAATACTGGAGTAGCTAACCATAGCTTACTCCAAGGGATCTTCCCAACCCAGGGACTGAACTCATGTCTCTTGCATCTCCTGTGGCAGGCAGATTCTTACCACTTGTGCCACCTGGGAAGCAGAAAGTATAAGTATGCTAAACATAAAATGCTCTTACCTAATTAAGAAGGCGATGAAAGGTAAAACTACTTGATGCAAAAACTAAAGACCAAAGTAAGTCATCCATGGAAACAGAAAGGTAAATAGAACATAAATGTTTGAAAAAATGCTTAATCTGAGAGAAATTAAAAGGTCAGTTAATAGTCCATTTTCTCCAATAAGATTGTTGAAAATTAAAAGATAGAAACATCGGTTATTTAGAGAATAGGAAACTGGATATTTTCATTCAGTACTCCAGTAAGTTACATTCCACAACTTTTGATAACAATCTGATAACATCTACTAACATTAAGAGTGTTGATTCCATTTAACAAAGCAGTACAGTTTGGGGCATCTGTCTTAAGGATATAAACCATAAATATGTAAGGATACAGATAAAACAATGTGTGAGTCAGCACTGTGTTCTGTGGAAACAATTGAAAATATTCATTAATGGAAAAATATTGAAGAAATGATTGTGTATTTGTCATCTAAACTATGAAATATTGTGCAGTCACAGACAATACTGACATCCATGAAATATCAAAGAGGAAAATAAATGTGAGAAAACACAAGTTTACTTAAGAAAAGGCCAGGCTTTTATAAAAACAACACATTCTAATACTTAGAAATACATTTTTGTTATTTTGTATTAGTGTAGAGAAAAGTTAGGAAAAATATTTGTTAAGCTTTTAATATTGGTGTCTTAACTGACCAAGTGATAAAAGAAGACAAGATTTGTCATTTTTCTCTTTACCATATTTATTTTACTCTGTGTGTTAACATAAACACTTGTTGATTTTGTAGTTTCAAGGTAAATTCTAATAAAACATACCAATAAAAAATGCAATGTATGTGAAGACAAAAGTTCCCAAGTAAAGACTTTGTAACATGTAATGACTAATGTAGTATTTTCTTATAAGAGTAACACTATTCAAATTGTGAGCCATACTTGTTTGTTAATAATGACTGACATTATTATATAATATAAATATGAATCAAACTATTTTTTCTAAAAAGTAAGCAATTACATTTGTATCATGTGTCTGAAAGAACTATTATTGTATTTCTGGTTTTTGAGAGTTTGCAAATATGTCAAATAACTTAATCCTTTTCCTTAAAGTCTTGAATAAAAACAAAATTTTATTAACATTCCCATGAATATTTATTAGAATCTCCTCAGATCACTCCATCTGATTTATTTGTACATTCCCTACTTTTATTGTACCACTATTTTTATGTTAAAAAATAAAAACCAGTCAATTAATATGATTGTAAATTCTATGAGAACAGCTGGGCAGAGAAAGCTCAGTAAATAGTAAGTGATTGATTTGAGTACTTAAGAAACAAAAATGGTACAGATTAATTTTTAAATTTATAATAGTGCAGAAGTTTAAAAGAAGTAGTTGTTCTGAAGAATAGAAAATGTGGCTGGTATAAAATAACATTAAACAAGTTGTATACTCTGTGCGTAAATACTGCTTTCATGCTCTTTTAGAAGCTAAATTTATTGAATTTCTTTTGGAAAGTGTGGCATGAAGTTGTTGACAAGTTAATTTCCAAATTCAGTTATTTTTCTTAAATCCACTAATTTAATATTGTTCACAAATTTGGGTCATTTGATATTTATTCCTTTGTCATGGATATTAGTTTTCTGTGACTGCTATAACACATTACTATACTTGGTAGCTTAAAACAATACAAATTTATCAACTTTCAGTCAAATTGTTTGGACTTCTGGAGGTCAGAAGTCCAAATGAGTCTCACTGGGCTAAAATCAAGATGAGGGTAGGGCTGCATTCTCTCTGGAGGTTCTAGGAGGACATGTTTTCTTGCTTTTTCCAACTTGCCCACATTACTAGCCCTCACCTACAAAGCTTGCAATGGCCATTCAAGTTTTTCTCACAACTGTGTAATTCTGACACTGAATATTCTGCCCTCTTTTTCAGTTTTAAGGACCTTGTGATTAAATGCGCCAATGTAGATATTCCAGGATAATATGCTTGTTTAAAGGTCAGCTGATTAACACCTTAATTCCGTCTGTACAGTAAATTGCTCTTTGCAGTGTAAACTAACATTCATAGGCTCTGAAGATTAGGACACAGCCATTTCTTGGGGGGCTCATATTCTGCCTAAAACATCATTTTATTGCAAAAGGAACTACAGATTGCAGTGGATTAGGAAATTCAGAGAGGTGATAAATGTTTTACTAGGATCACATTCTCTAAATCAGCAATTTGTATATATTTTTAACATTTTACCCCCAAGGGAGAAAAATACCTTTCTGATTGTGGAGCAAAAAGCAACTGAAATACAAGAGCTGATTATTTAAAAGATATTAAATCTATTTTGAGATGTAAGATTTTTAAATGTGTTTGGAAATGTTGACATCTCCAAATTTTCACAATCCCAAACTCTAGAATTAATATTAGTAATTATTCCTCAATTGCTGCCCCTTTTTAAACAATTTATAGTATAAATTTTACTGTACCTTTTACACACCTTTTGCTATTTATACTAAAAAGAAGTAGATGCTTGTCCTTGAAATAAAACGGTCATACAAATGAGTATTTACTTTTTCTGCATTACATTTTGCTGGCAAAGAATTCTTACAGACCTTTGTTTCTGAGTTCAGAGTCTTATCTTCTCTAATAACTGGTTGTTCCTGCAGGAAGTTCTCTGGGCCAGCTATAGCTTTGCTCCCCCAGCATCATCACAAGTGTGAATTACAAGTCAGTACCTCTGCAAGTTACTGTGTAGTCTGAGAGAAGGTGATGTTAGGCACCCCCTCCCCCACCAGAGTTCCCTCTTGCTAGAATTTAATAGATGAAAACCCCCATTCCATTCACTTAATTCATGAATGGAAAGGCTGTTCTTGGAAACCACTTACTTTCTTGAGTGAATTTAAAGTTTTGTTTATAATAAACTTGGGGGTAAAAGGATGAACACAAGGGGACATACACTAAATTAGCAGTCATTGAACCTGTCGCAGCTGTCCCTAAATCACTTGCTTTATTTTTGTTTCACTTTCTTAGTTTGCAAAATAGAAAGATAGATGACTTGCACTTCAACTTATCATCTAGTTTCAAATTTTTATGATTTAGAGGCCGACTTTCTTGACTTAATTCTACTTAGTCTCAAGAAATTGACACTTATGGTCATAGTTACCTTAATAGTTTTTATTATTGACCATATGACATTTGTATACTCAGTCGCTTTCAGTCAGTTCAGTTCAGTTCAGTCTCTCAGTCATGTCTGACTCTTTGCGACCCCACGAATCACAGTACGCCAGCCCTCCCTGTCCATCACCAACTCCCAGAGTTCACTCAGACTCACGTCCATTGAGTCAGTGATGCCATCCAGCTATCTCATCCTCTGTCATCCCCTTCTCCTCCTGCCCCCAATCCCTCCAAGCATCAGAGTCTTTTCCAATGAGTCAACTCTTCGCATCATGTGGCCAAAGTACTGGAGTTTCAGCTTCAGCATCATTCCTTCCAAAGAAATCCCAGGGCTGATCTCCTTCAGAATGGACTGGATGGATCTCCTTGCAGTCCAAGGGACTCTCAAGGGTCTTCTCCAACACCACAGTTCAAAAGCATCAATTCTTCGGCACTCAGCTTTCTTCACAATCCAACTCTCACATCCATACATGACCACTGGAAAAACCATGGCCTTAACTAGATGGACCTTTGTTGGCAAAGTAATGTCTCTGCTTTTGAATATGCTATCTAGGTTGGTCATAACTCTTCTTCCAAGGAGTAAGCGTCTTTTAATTTCATGGCTGCAGTCACCATCTGCAGTGATTTTGGAGCCCCAAAAAATAAAGTCTGACACTGTTTACACTGTTTCCCCATCTGTTTCCCATGAAGTGATCATGTCTAATTCTTAGCAATACTATGGACTGTCACCCATCAGGCTCCTCTGTCCATGGGATTCTCAAGAATATTTTCCAGGCAAAAATACTGGAGTGGGTTGCCATTTCCTCCTCCAGGTGATCTTTCCAACCCAGAGATCAAACCTGCGTTTCCTGTATCGCAGGCAGATTCTTTACCACTGAGTCACCAGGGAAATCCATATGACACTTACTAATTGCCAGTTGGAATGATGACCGTCTCCTTAAAAACCAGTCATCTAGGAGATTTTCTTTGCCAGTAAAGAAAATCCTGAGCACACAGTCTGTGACCCCTGTTTTGAATGATGGTCTTCTTGTAGTTTCACGCAAAGAAACAAGGCAACTTTTCTTTGCACTGATACTTTTCAAATACATGGACTCTGGCGTGGGAAATCCCTGCCTTGTCAGCTTTCTTGGAGCAAGAAGTTTCCCATTAAACCAGTATCCACTTCTCACATTTATGTTGTCTGTCCCAAGACTTTAAATTCTTTTCTATCTGTAGATTCTAGGCATTCCTTTTATTTTTCTTTCATGTATAAAAACAGCCACTACTTATTTTGAACCAAGAGCATCCTTTCTTCACAGATCTGACTGATCGGTGGAGCGCAAACGTCCTTCAGAGTAATCACACATTTATTCACTTATTTCTTCAATGCCTCCCTAACCCCTTTGTGCCATTTGCTCTCTCACGGTGCTTCAGCCAAATTGATTTCTACTTAGTACCTCAAACATGCAAAGCTGCTTTTCACCTTGAAGTCTTACCCTGTATTGTAAGGCTGACTCCTCACCGGAAATGCTGCTACCTTAGAAAGGGATTCTCCAACAGTTTTATGCAGGTTAATTTATCTCTATCCCTGCAAGGTAGGCCTTCTATATTACTTTTCAGCTTTGAGAAGTATTCCATTAGTTCATGAGAAGATCTACCACACTGGCATATAATACTTGAACACTCTATCAAGGAAACAGGGTTAGTCTATCTGATTTCCCAAGTCTCAGTCCTTTAAAGTTATCAGTGAACAAGGAGTTATCTGTTCCACTTAAAGCCTGCCCAGGATCTTCATGACTGTAAACAGTTTCTCATCTTTTCCTCTCTCTGTCTTCACTGACTTTGACCTCCCTCTCCTCCTTTTCCCAAATTAGCTTCATAAGCTTTGAGAGAACACTGGACATGCATCTCAATAATCTATTTTAGCTAGGTCTCTGAAGACTCTTCCCCCAGGACAAGTCCAGGATTCCCTGTATTTTTATGCTTTCCTGATTTACATAAAAGGCCAAAGAGCACAATCATTTTTTTATTCTATTAAATGAGCCTCCTTCTTTGATGTCATGCCCAAGTTCTTTAGGGAGGGATGTCAGGTTGTAAGATGCGGGCCATTCTTAAACAACATTTTTTTTCTTTCTTTAAGAAGAGGTTCAATATAAAAGAAAAACTAAATTTAAATTTGTTTTAAAACATAAAAAGGATTCAGTCTTTTGAAAAAAGACAGAGTATCTGAGGTGGTGTTTAAGTGTCACTTTCTAGATGTGCCTTTTTCATGAGAGGTCTCTGGATGCTGCAGAGGACTCAGCAAGCTCTATCAAGCTATCAAGGCTGCATTCATGCTCTTCCGCTTGAACCTTTAGCCAAGCACTTTATGTCTGCAAAGGGCTTTACAGAAGAGGCTGGAAAGTCCTCGTTTTCATCCTCATCTCAGTTTTCTGGTATTTCCCCCATCTGCACTGATCTCTGAGAATCCTCATCAAAATACTTCCATCTGTCCTTGAAGACATCATGACCATTATTCTGAAAACTCGTTGCGTCTATTTTTAGAATGATAGTTACCTGTGTATAGACAAATATGCTCCACAATAGAATTAATGACAATCCAGGGTTGTAGCTTCCCACATAGCTCAGTGGTAAAGAATCTGCCTGACAGTGCAGCAAACACAAGAGACATGAGTTCGATCCTTGGGTTGGGAAGATCCCTGCAGTAAAAAATGGCAACCTACTCTAGTATTCTTGCCTGGAGAATTCCATGGACAGAAGTCTGGCAGGCTACAGCCCATGGCATCTCAAGAGATGGATATGACTGAGCACACACACACATAGGATTGTATCTGACATTTTATCAAGTTCTGAGCATTTAACTGTCTTATAGAACAAACCTGAAATTGGTGGGGCACATACGCATGAACTTGTTTGACTTTTTTCTCCCTGTCACCATGGTGGCTCAGACAGTAAAGAATCTGCTGTAATGCAGGAGACCTGGGTTCGATCCCTGGGTTGGGAAGATCCCCTGGAGAAGGAAATGGCAACCTGCTCCAGTGTTTTTGCCTAGAGAATTCCATGTACAGAGGAGGCTGGTGGACTGCAGTCCATGGAATTGCCAAGAGTTGGGCATGACTGAGTGGCTAGAACTTTCCTGTTCCTTCATCATGGGAAAAAAGTCTAGTCTGATCTAGAACAATTTAGAATTCAATCTCATTTCTGATCTAAAACCCTCTCTTCTCTTCCTCCTGACTGATCAGCCTAAACTGTATTTAGGCTGATGGGAATAGCTCTAATCTTGAGACATTGTCTCTTTCCTCTTACATTATGTTGTCAGATTTAGAAAACAAACAAACAAAAAAAAAATACAATAAAAAGCAAAGCAAGATTCCAAAGTAAATTTGTACTTTAGATGAACTATTTACCTAGACAGCATATTAAAAAGCAGAGATATTACTTTTCACACAAAGGTCCATCTAATCAAGGCTATGGTTTTTCCAGTAGTCAAGTATGGATGTGAGAGTTGGACTATAAAGAAAGCTGAGTGCTGAAGAATTGCTGCTTTTGAACTGTAGTGTTGGAGAAGACTCATGAGAGTCCCTTGGACTGCAAGGAGATCCAACCAGTCTATCCTAAAGGAGATCAGTCCTGAGTGTTCATTGGAAGAACTGATGTTGAAGCTGAAACTCCAATACTTTGGCCACCTGACGCGAAGAAATGACTCACTGGAAAAGACCCTGATGCTGGGAAAGATTGAAGGTAGGAGAAGAAGGGGACAACAGAGGATGAGATGGTTGGATGGCATCACCGATTCAATGGACATGAGTTTGAGTAAACTCTGGAAGTTGGTGATGGACAGGGAGGCCTGCATTCCATGGGGTCGCAAAGAGTCAGACACAACTGAGTGACTGAACTGAACTGATTTTATTATAAATATATTCCAAATATTCCATGGCACATATTTACACTGATGTTTTTTGTTGCTGCTGTGGATTGGAATTTCAAATCTAACTGTGCATCCTGTATTTTATCTGGTAATCCTGCTCTAACAGCCTTTGGATCCTCCAGGGCATTGGAGCTTGGAAAAGGGGCAAGGAAAGAGAAAAACATCTTGTGTAACTGAGCACAGGATACTAAGTCGTTCCCTCTTGACTGATTCTGAGTTTTGCGTTGTTGCCTTGAGTGGCAGGAGCTCAAATGGGGGCCATCTCATGGGGCAGGTACATACTCAGGAGGCTCTGCAGGTGACTGCCTCATGCTCAGTTCCCTGACCTATGAGACTGTCTTCCTGTTTGACCTCTTCTGAGTCCCCTCAGCTCCTATCTCTGGCAGGAAACCCCACAGCATAGAGGGAAGGTCAGCAGGTTCTCTGAATAAGCGGAAGTCCAAAATTATTTGAGAGCCTGGTTCCCCTTTTGGTTGACATCTAATTTCTTTGAGTGGTTTTCTTGAAACCCCCGTCACATAGTTTGTGTAGATATGTTTGGTTTGAATGAAAATAAGAAATAGATAGCACTTTCCAAATGGGTCAAAATAAGCGTTTAAAAAAAAATTAAGGGACAAAGAGACTATTTACTTCTTAGTTAAGGCTGACTGATCTTCCAGTGTATGTATACTACATTTATTTTGTCTATCCATTTGTCTATGGATGGACTCAGGTTGCTACTCTATTTTAGCTTTGTGAACAATGCTAAACATGTGAACATGAGTATACAAAATATCTCTCTGAGACCCTGTTTTCAATTCTTCTGCATACCTATTTAGAAGTAGAACTAGTAGAGCAAATGGTAATTGTATATATATATTTTTAAGAACTACCATACTTCTCTGTTGACTCAGATGGTAAAGAATCTGCTTGTAATGAAGGAGACTCAGGTTCAATCACTGGTTCAGGAAGATCACTTGGAGAAGGGAATGACTACCCACTCCAGTATTCTTGCCTGGAGAATTGCATGGACAGAGGAGCCTAGCAAGCTACAGTCCATAGGGTAACAAACAGACATGACTGAGCAACTAACACTTTCTCTTCTCATACTCTTTATCCACAGTGGCTGCACCATTTCATATTCCTACCGATAGTGCACGGCTTCTGCTGCTGCTGCTAAGTCGCTTCAGTCGTGTCTGACTCTGTGCGACCCATAGACGGCAGCCCACCAGGCTCCCCCATCCCTGGGATTCTCCAGGCAAGAACACTGGAGTGGGTTGCCATTTCCTTCTCCAATGCATGAAAGTGAAACGCAAAAGTGAAGTCATTCAGTCGTGCCCGACTCTTAGCAACCCCATGGACTGCAGCCTACCAGGCTCCTCCATCCATGGGACTCCCCAGGCAAGAGTACTGGAGTGGGCTGCCGTTAGAGTTTGAATTTCTCCAAAGCTTCATCTGTATTGTTATTTTGTGTGGGTTTTTTTTTTTTAATCCTAGTGGGTTATGATGTGATATCTCATTGTGGTTTTGATTTGCATTTTGTTAATGATAACTGATGTTGAACATATTTTCACGTGCCTCTTGGTCATTTGTACATCTCCTTTGTGAAGTGAAGTCTCTCAGTCGTGTCCGACTCTTTTCGACCCCATGAACTGTAGCCTACCGGACTCCTCCGTCCATGGGATTTTCCAGGCAAGAATACTGGAGTGGGTTGCCATTTCCTTCTCCAGGGGAACTTCCAGACCCAGGGATCGAACCCAGGTCTCCTGCATTGTAGGCAGACGCTTTACTGTCTGAGCCACAAGGGGGGCCCATTTGTATATCTTCTTTGTAGAAGTGTCTATTCAAGTCTTTTGGCATTAAAAAATCAGACTGTGTTTCTCTTGGTGAGTTTTACTAGTTTTCCATATATTATGCTTATTAACCCTTAATCAGATACATAATTTATAACTATTTTTCCCATTCTGCGGGTTGTCTTTTTAGAGGCAGAAAGTGGATTAGTGTTTGCCAGGGACTGGGAGGAGAGAAGAATGGGAGTTATTGTTTAATGGGTACAGAGTTTTAATTTTGCAGGATAAAGAATTCTGGGAATGGACAGTGGTGATGCTTGTACAACAGTATTTATATACTTAATACCACTGAGCTGTACACTTCCAAGCGGTTAACATAGTGTTGAACATTTTGCCACAAAAATTAGGGGAAAAAAAAAACTCACCCGGGAAAGCCTATGGATGAGAAAGTGAAAATCTAACTCGTGATAATGTGATCAAAGTAAAATAGTAAAATTTGTTCATTAAAGAAGGACTCTCTTAAAAGGTGTAGGAAGGATATAGGAATCTCATAAAGGAGAATTCAGTGCCCTTAGATTCTTGCAGCTCTTGGTAACAGCTCTCCTTTCTCTTTACCATATCATGCCAGTTCTCCCCAATAGTGGTACCCAAGGACAGCCAAAGAGCATGGGAACCCATTGATGCTGCCCAGACAGGCTGCCTCTCAGAGTAGGGGCACATAGAGAAGGCTTGAGAGGTGGACCTGTCATAACATTCTCTCCCTAGACTAATGACTCTTGATTCTTATAAATTCTTTTTGAATGTGGTGGTCTGCTTTTATGGAAGGTGGGAGTAGGGTGTGTAATGTTTGGGATAGCAGCCATAACACAGTAGATTCTATGGCGATACGTCAGTTGGTCATCTCTAGAGTGCGTGTGATATTTAACACCAATAATCCTCAGCTTTTGGATTATATAGCAATATCAAACCACTGGCAGGGCCTGTTTAGCATCCTGATTCAGATACAAATGAGGGAAGGTTATTAACGCACCTCATAGGAGAAGGAAGGCATAAATTTCACTGAGCCTTCAGCTTATATAATTTTGTAGAAACTCTTTAAGGAAAGGATATAACAGTATGAAAACAGGGCTTCCTGGGTGGCTCAGACAGTAAAGAATCTGCCTGCAATGTGGGAGACCTGGGTTAGATTCCTGAGTTATAAGATCCCCTAGAGAAGAGAATGGCTCGCCACTCAAATATTCTCGCCTGAAGAATTCCATGGACAGAGGAGCCTGGTGCGTTACAGTCCATAGGGTTACAAAAGTTGGACATGACTGAGTGTACAGTATGAGTACAAATTTAGTTATGAAAGAAGCTATTGATACAGAATTGGGAAATCACAACACATGACCAACCTAGATAACATGTTGAAAAGCAGAGATATTACTTTGCCAACAAAGGTCCGTCTAGTCAAGGCTTTGGTTTTTCTAGTGGTCATGTATAGATGTGAGAGTTGGACTGTAAAGAAAGCTGAGCACCGAAGAATTGATGCTTTTGAACTGTGGTGTTGGAGAAGACTCTTGAGAATCCCTTGGACTGCAAGGAGATCCAACCAGTCCATCCTAAAGGAGATCAGTCCTGGGTGTTCATTGGAAGCACCAATGCTGAAGCTGAAACTCCAATAATTTGGCCACCTCACATGCTGCAATTCATGGGGTCACAAAGAGTCGGACACGACTGAGCAACTGAACTGAACTGAATGCTGAAAACACCAAAAAAAAAAAAAAAATCCCCACACCACTAAAATACTTTTTTCTTCCAAAATTTGGTGGAATATTCTCTGAACACCTTTACACATAAGAAGGATTTTATAACATTTTCTGTCATCCTTCCTCTGGGATATCTGATTAAAATTTGTTTTTATTGATGTTTTCACCACTTACTATTGATTCCATAATGTCAATTTTGGGGACTGTGATATTTAAGAAAATTGCTATAGTGTATTTATAATTGCATATATTTATTTATAAAGTATATTTTTGATAGCCAACCCTTTTGACTTGATGTCAATGTCAATCACATTCTCTGCTTACAATTTTAACTTCTGTAATGACTGGAACACTACCACAGCCTAACTTCTGGCTCTGTACATTTCACATCTCACTTCCCTGCCCACATGTTCTGGTTCAGGTGCTATAGGATTTTCTCCCTCTGAGAGCTGATCTCTGGATTGCGTCATGTAATTGAGAGTATCAGTGTGGTAACCTGTTCCTGGAAGCCTCACCCAGCTGGCAGTAACATAACCACACACATACGTGACTGAGAATCATAGGAATATGCCTCATTAAACTCAACATGGGGCTTTCCTGGTGGTTTCAGTTCAGTTCAGTCACTCAGTTGTGTCTGACTTTGGTGACCCCATGAATCGCAGCACGCCTGGCCTCCCTGTGCATTAATATTCCTTAAAACTTAAACTTAATTTGCTTTGTGGTAAACCCATCTTTGCTTCCTGGAACACACAGAGTGCTGCCTGTGTCATTGGCTGTGGATAGGTTCTCCTCCAATGGTCAGGTCCTCCTATTAAATCCAGCATCCTATGCCATCTCCTTCAGCCTTTGTAAAATATGCTCTCTCAGGGTATGAGCATCTGTGAATATGGGTCCTTTTGGTTGCCCTTTCTCAGTCCCAAGAAGCTTTAGTAGATACCTAGACACAGTTGTAAATTTCGTTTTTTTCTCAGGGAGAAATTTCAGCTTTCAGGAAAACCAACAGATACAATTCAATAGTTGGGGTTATATTATACCTATAAATTACAAATTTTGATCTCTGCTTTCTGTTGGTTGGGAAACCCAGAAACATGGTTAATTCTGGGAAGCCACAAAATTGTTAGGACCAGGATACCTGGGACAGTCTCTTTGCTCACTTGATAAGACATCAGTAATACCCTTAGAATAATACCGGTCAGTTCAGTTCAGTTCAGTCGCTCAGTCGTGTCCGACTCTTTGCGACCCCTTGAATCGCAGCACGCCAGGCTTCCCTGTCCATCACCAACTCCCGGAGTTCACTCAGACTCACGTCCATCGAGTCAGTGATGCCATCCAACCATCTCATCCTCTGTTGTCCCCTTCTCCTCCTGCCCCCAATCCCTCCCAGCATTATTTATATACTAAAAATCGTTATATTCATTTTGCTTTTAGTTATCCACATGAAGAATTAAATCTTTAAATCACTTCTGCCCTATTGAAAATTTATTGTCAAGGTATTTGAAAGAACTGATATTGCTTGTAGTTTTAAATATGGTCAGCATTTGAAGACTCTCAGGTTAAAATTCTTTTTCTTCTCTCTGCAATGTTATGGGTGAAATACCAAAGTCAAAAAGTCATCTTTTGAAGTCTGGGAATAAAATATTCCTCATCACATTGAATTATCCTGCTGCCTGTTTAGCATTTTTGTTACTGAATGCAAGTTCGTGTGCCTGATACACAGTGAGGCCAAACAAACCAAAATATGTGGAACAGAGAAAGGTTTATTGCAGGGTCATGCAAGGAGATGAGGGAAGGGATCATGCCTCCCAAATCCCAGACTTCCCAAAAAGTTTCAGCAAAGCACTTTTAAAGGCAAGGTGAGGGAGGGGGCATGGTTATATGTTGCAAACTTTTTGGTGTCACAATCCCATCGCTCTTAAAGTTGTCCACCTATGGCAGGTCACAATGTTCCTACAAACCTCCAACTAAACAAAAGGTATTCTCTGTTTTGCAACTTTTTATCTCTATATGAATGGGCACTTGAAGGTCAGAGCCTTGAGAACAGGCTGTCCTGTATATCTTAGGCTACAGACAAGGTTCTTTTGCAAAAGGTGCACAGCCAGCATGACTAAGCACAGGCAACAGAGCACAAAGATTAAATCAGAAGGAATACATCTAACAAGAAGTCAGATCGAATCTAGTTTTCAAAAATAGTTTACTTTGAAGCAATGCAGATTTTAGCAAATAGTATGCTAAAGAGACAGTTCTTACTGGGAAAAGATCATGTTGATTCTTTGTGACCCTGTGGACTGTAGCCCACCAGGCTCCTCTGTCCATGGGATTGTCCAGGCAAGAATACTGGAGTGGGCTGTGATTTCCTCCTCCAGGGGATCTTCCCAACCCAGGATCACACCCACATCTGCATCTCGTGCATTACGGGCAAATTCTTTACCACTGAGCCACCAGGGAGGCCTATAACCCTGGGTACCCTTGAGTAAATCCAGTGATATGTGACGCAGGATAAAGATTTACTTCAACATAGCATTCGTTTATGTTTTACCTTTCTTCTCCTTAGTCTTTCCTGCCCGTCTGTTACATCAACAATGAGATTTTTCTCACAAATTTCTATTAAAACCTTTTTTCCCATTCAGTTGAGAAAATGATCACAGATATAGTTCCTGACTCCATTTGCCACCAGACATTACTTTGATGTTCTGAAGGGATTCCACAGAGTTCCTATCAGAGAAAAGAGGAAAACACACACACACACACACACACACAATCATTTCGGATTACTGTAAATGCTTGTCTGTGCTTTGTAAGTCTGCAAATTGTCAAATCTTGTGTTTAGTTTACAGATTTTGAATAAAAAATTTAAATTATACATGATGTATTAATGTTTGATTGTGTGACTTACAATTAATATACATTCAAGTGTGCATGGATATGTACATAAGCAATAAATTCCCACTTGCATATTTTTAATTGTTAGACCATAAAAGGTTGCACTTTTGTCTTACTGTTTTATGATGTTATATCCCAGTAGTAACACTAAGATGTAGTCTATAAACAAAGTACTTATTAGATTATCTGAATTGTGAGAATATAACATTTTGCTTAAAAGAGCTGCAGTCTAACACCTGTAAATACTTTTTAAACCATTTGAAAAAACATAACAACCAAAGTTACTCTGACAACTGAAGATCAAAGGTACATATCAAACTGTAAAACAGACCTAACATCTGCATTTTCATTCTAGCAAGACACAGCCTGTATTTCAGTTTAAGTTTCTTCTAATTGATTTAGCAGGCCTGACACTGAGCGGCACGTAATACTACCAGTTTGATGAAGTGTGGCCTATCCTGAGGTCACTGGGTAACCATAAAAAATTTGCACTGAATCCTAAGTCTCAGACTTTAAAGTTGGACAGTAATATTCACAAATATATTCAAAAATAAAGTTTCCAGTTGTTATGCACTTTTGAGTTGTACTTTGTTGAGAAGAATGTTCTCTGGAACAAACAGCAATATTAGGGACAGAAGCAAGGAACATTCATAATAGGAAATATTGAATTATTATGGTGCAGAAATAATTTTGCATTTCATTAATTAATCCAAAGGTCCTTTATTTGAGAATGGGGAGATGAGTTAGATAATTGTGTTGCTTCTTCCTAGCCCTGACAGTCTAGGTAAACAATAAAGATCAATACCTTAAAGAGAAAAACAGTAGGGCCAAATGGAGGTTTTCTTTTGATACGCCATAACTTGGATCTTTTTTTTCTGGCTTTCTTTTTCAAATCATGTTTTTTTCCCCAATATAAGTATCCTAAAAAGGGATCATCAATCTTACATCAAGCAAAAACTTAGTGATGAGATAACCAGAACAAATCCAGAAAGATAGCTGATGTGTTTATAGTGATACCGTCCTTGTTCATTTTACTTTGATTTGTGTGTTGCTAGCAAATTCCTTAGCAAAACAACCTCTGAGTCTGTTTTAAAGTGATTTAGAAGGGAAGAGCAAAAAATAATTTGATTTCCACTCTCCCTGATATGTTCCCTCTCATTACAAAAACCCACTTGAAAAAAAAAATGTGATTCAAATCTCTTGTTTCTGACAGCTACTGCAGAGGAAGATACCATGACTGCATTCTTACACAGCCATCAGACATCATAACCCAGGGGCATATAGTTGAATAAATCTCTAGTATTATCCAAAATGAATTTGTATTCCCCCCTCCCCAGTATCCTGGTCTTCAGTGTTGATTGTGCCTCCTGTTTGAATATATTTTCTAAAGGCATTGATAAGCAAAGTTGTTGTGGGCAGAGATCATTCTAAAGAAACATAAAAACTTCATAAAAGCTACACCAATATCCGTGCTTGGAAAATGGGTGTGATTTACAGTGGTACATTTGTGTTTACTTTCTGATGTGTTTTCTGGTTCACACAGCATTTCGAACTTGAGAGTAGAAAATAGAAACCCACATGCAAAGGTAAAAAGAGATAATTTGGCAGGAAAATTTGCATCCTGACAATAAAATGAAACACTTTTGCCCCCTGAAATATATTTAATTTTTGTAATAATTTTAAAGAATTTCTTTTTAAAAAGTACCCAGTTGAAAAGTTATGTGCAACATTTGTATATTATCAATGTTCTCCTTAAACCTTTCTTCATATAGATATTATTTTTTCTATAAAGATCAATGAAATATTTATTATAGAGACATTCTAAGTAGGATAAATTATAAAACTGCTTAAAGTAGCATAGAAAATGATTTAATTTAATCAGAAATGTGATGTGGTAGCATGAAATTTCAATTATTAAGTAGGAACACCATAGATATTAAGTATACAATATGATGACTAAATCATTCTTATGAATAATATGTTATCAATTTTTTGAAAATTGTATGGCATAAGTTCTAATGAGGTGGATGAAACTGGAGCCGATTATACAGAGTGAAGTAAGCCAGAAAGAAAAATACCAGTACAGTATACTAATACATACATATGGAATTTAGAAAGATGGTAAAGATAACTCTGTATGCAAGACAGCAAAAGAGACACAGATGTATAGAACAGACTTTTGGACTCTGAGGGAGAGGGTGGGATGATTTGGGAGAATGGCATTGAAACACATATACTATCATGTAAGAAATGAATCACCAGTCTAGGTTTGATACAGGATATAGGATGCTTGGGGCTGGTGCACTGGGATGACCCAGAGAGATGATATGGGGAGGGAGGTGGGAGGGGGGTTCAGGATTGGGAACTCATGTACACCAGTGGAGGGTTCATGTCAATAAATGGCAAAACCAATACAGTATTGTAAAGTTAAAAAAATAATAATAAGAATAAGAAAATTATACGGCATATTGAGAAATTTTTTTTGATAGAATTTATAAACAATTCAGAATTATGTTAATCTATCCATTTTGTACATGAAAATAATTGAAATGGAGACAAAGCAAATCATTTGCCTGGTGTCCCGTTAGTATTCTGTGTAGAATGGACTACAAGGGCTATTATTGATCTATCACACTCACCCTGCAGTGTAGGGATCCTTCTAGGGAGCAGGACCATCACAGTAATGTGTATCAAGTGTGAATTTAGTATCAGGAAAATTTTACATAACTTCATGTTGAAAATTTGTGTAATATTTCATAGTCAGTCTGACATACCATAAATAAAATATCTTATGATTATAATAAAGATTTTGATTCATGGCACAATATTTTCTAAATACCAAGGTGATTTATTATTTGAGCATTGTGTAGTCCTTGTGTAATTGTACACTCATTAGATAAAGCAGACAATTTATTAATGGATGGAGGTTGTGAATTTGCTTTTGTATTTTGTATTTCAGACCTGTTAAATGGAGGGAAAAGAAGCAGACTAAATCTTGGAACTGTGCTTCACAATTGTACAATATTTGGTATAGTAGGAATTTGAATATTGTTAACTGATATTTTAAAAATAATTCTGATGAGTATTGCTTTTTGGAGCAAGTCAGCCAAAGATGTAGCTTCTTGACCCAGGCTTCCTAAGAAGCTTACAATTTTAATAAATTAGGTTTTTGTAGAAAACAACCCAGACTTCCAACAAAGTTAATACTTCCTAAGAATCCAACAGCAAGCATGACAGATATGTTTCTAAGCATACCCTTCAATGTAAAGAAAAAATGAAAAACATTGAGAGGTCAGGGATTATGAGGTGGGTTAGAGATTGAAAAGAGATGGAGTAAACCCTAGAATGTTTCAGAAAATAGAGACCTTGAAACAAACAATTAGACATAAGATGCAATATGCTTTCCTGGAAGTAAGAAATTGCCTATTTAGGGCCTCAAAATTCACTCTGAAGCAAGAGAACATACTGTCAGAAAGGCCATGAAATAGAGGTTAGTGAGAAATGAGCTCAAGGGAAGTATAACTGTATGGTAAGAGACTCTGTCTCCTTTCTCCTATACATGATTTCAAATTTCATGTACTAATAGTTCATACTGAACACAGAATTGTGGACAAGGGCATGGATTCTAATTTAAGGGTTATCTCTAATTGTAAAAGGTAGATAATAATTTTACTTACCAAATGATCAGCATTATTGGAATTCTTATTATAAACTAGGAACACTTTGCATATGTGAACTCATTAGACCTCAAGATAACCCCTTGAGGTAAGTTCTCATGCTCTTGTTATAAAGATTAAAAGGAGAAATAAATGCCCAGCACTTCAATGAATGTAGCAAACTCTCTAAAAGGCTAGCAACTAGGATCATCTTAATGAGATGGTCTTTAAATTAAAATGAGTGTAAGTTTATTTTTTTGTTGAAGTATAGTTGACTTACAATGTTGTTTTAATTTCTGCCCTACAGCAAAGTGATTCAGTTATGTGTAAAAACAGAGCATGTGTGTGCTCAGACATGTCTCTTTTATAGCCACGTTGACTGTAGCCCACCAGGCTCCCCTGTGCATGGGATTTTCCAGGCAAGAATACTGGAGTGGGTTGCCATTTTCTCCCCCGGGGGATCTTTCCAACCCAGGGATCAAACCCATGTCTGTTGCATTGGCAGGCATATTCTTTACTACTGTGACACCTGGGAAGCTTGATTATATAAATATATATTTTAAAAAATATTCTTTTCCATTATGGTTTATCATAGGATGTTGAATATAGTTTCCTGTACTGTACAGTAGGACAAGGTTGTTTATCAATTCTATATAAAATAGTTTGCATCTCGGAGAAGGCAATGGCACCCCACTCCAGTACTCTTGCCTGGAAAATCCCATGGACGGAGTAGCCTGGTAGGCTGCAGTCCATGGGGTCGCTAAGAGTCGGGCACGACTGAATGACTTCACTTTTGCGTTTCACTTTCATGCATTGGAGAAGGAAATGGCAACCCACTCCAGTGTTCTTGCCTGGAGAATCCCAGGGATGGGGGAGCCTGGTGGGCTGCCGTCTATGGGGTCGCACAGAGTCAGACACGACTGAAGTGACTTAGCAGCAGCAGCAGCAGCAGCAGCAGTAGCAGCAGTTTGCATCTGGTAACCCAAACTCCTACTTCATCACTCCCCTGTCCTTTCTCCCTTTTGGCAATCATGTCTCTGTTCTGTATGTCTGTGAATCTAATTCTGTTTCTTAGCAAAGTTCATGGTGTCATATTTTAGATTCCACATACAAGTGATATGGTATTTGTCTTTCTCTTTCTGACTGACTTCAATTAATATGATAATCTCTAGAGCCACCAAATTACTGCAGATGGTGTTATTTTGTTCTTTTTTTGTGACTGAGTAGTATTCCATTGCGTATATGTACTACATCTTCTTTGGCCATTTATCTGTCAATGGATGTTTACGTTGTTTGCATGTCTCGGCTATTGTGAATATTGCCGCTGTGAAAACTGGGGTGCATGTGTATTTCTGAATTATAGTTTTGTCCAGATACATGCCCAGGAGTGGGATTATTGGATCATATGGCAAGTCTCTTTTTAGTTTTCTGAGGAACCCCCATGATGTTTTTTATAGTGGCTACACCAGTGTACATTCCCACTAACAATTTAGGATGGTTCCCTTTTCTCCACACCCTCTCCAAGCATTTGTTATTTGTAAACTTCTAAATGATGGCCCTTCTGACTGGTGTGAGATGGTACCTAATTGTAGTTTTCATTTGCATTCTTCTAACAATTAGCATGCGAAGAGCTGACTCATTGAAAAAGACCCAGATGCTGGGAGGGATTGAGGGCAGGAGGAGAAGGGGACAACAGAGGATGAGATGGCTGGATGGCATCACGGACTCGATGGACGTGAGTCTGAGTGAACTCTGGGAGTTGGTGATGGACAGGGAGGCCTGGCGTGCTGCGATTCATGGGGTTGCGAAGAGTCGGACATGACTGAGCAACTGAACTGAACTGAACAATTAGCAGTGTTGAGCATCCTTTCACGTGCCTATTGGTCATTTGTATGTCTTCTGTGGAGAAGTGTCTAGTTAGGTCTTGTGCCCATTTTTCCACTGGGTGGTTTGGTTTTTTGTTGTTGAGCTCTTTGAATATTTTGGAAATTAAGCCCTTGTGAGTCATATCATTTGCAAATATTTTCTCCCACACCATGGTTGTCATTTTGTTCATGGTTTCCTTTGCTGTGCAAGAGCTTGTAAGTTTGATTAGGTCCTCTTTGTTTATTTTTGCTTTTATTTATGTCAGAGAATGTTTCGCCTATGAAAGTGAATGTACGATTACTCAATATCTAGTTAAAGTCATTGTTGGTAGTGACATGACCAATGTCAAAAGAGTAGATGAACAGTTATACCTGAAATTATTTATGAATCCAAGACTCATCATAGTATCTGAAGATCATAACAGATCATCCTGTCTATGTTATGTGCTTCACATTTGTAGTTCAACTATTTTTATTCACTCCTTGTCTTTTGGAAGGTATCTATTTTTACTGCACAAAGATATGCCTTGAAAATGGGTTTCTAAGGAATACATTTTTTGTTTGTGTCTGCCTGATTCTGCTCAAAATATAAAAAAAATACATTGTGTGGGTGTAGTAAAATTTCTGATTGTACTTGTATTTTGTTGAGTCTTTAAGAATTTTCACCCCTTGTCCACAGTAATTTTGAACGTCTTTTCTCACTATGCCAAGAGCTACCAAAATTTTTGTCTTTTACAACAGAGCTTTGCAACAATAGTTGGGACCAAGATTCTCCAGCATGTTGGAACAAGCACTTTTGCTAAGGGTCTGGAAATGAATGATTTTAGCTAAAGCCAAAACTTGCCTTCATATCTCTCTGATCTGGGACACAGAGCAATGAGAGTTAAATGAGATTGGGATACTGATTCCCTGTAACAAATATAAACTGGTGCCTGTATATATTGCACATGGATAAAAGGGCAAAAAGTCAATGCCTTTTGAATATTCACCCTAGAAATAAAATGATCTTTCATAGTAGATTTTGTGGCTTTTGAATAAAGTATAATTATGACCTTAAAAATTTAACATTTCCTAATTTTTTAATAGTGTATTTGTATATTGCAATTTAGGGCTTCCCCAGTTGCTTAGCAGGTAGAGAATCTGTTTGGAATGCAGCAGACACAGGAGACTCAGATTCAATCCCTGGGTCAGGAAGATCCCTGAAGAAGGAAATGGCACCTACACTAATATTCTTGCCAGCAAAAACCCCATGGACAGAGGACCCTGGCAAGCTGCAGCTCAATGGATCACAAAGTGTCGGATACTAAGAGAGACTAAGAGATACTAAGAGAGACTAAGAGAGACTAAGGACACACACATGTACATGTTGCAATTTAGTTAAAACAGTTATTAGTCAACAAGCACAGTATAAAATACATAATAAAGTGATTTGCCAGTTAGATGCATGATTACTTTATTAAGAAAACTATAATTGGACAAACATTTGGGATATATTTTAGATATAACTTTTAAAAATAAGAGAATGACACAACTCCAGCTACGAAATATCCTTGGAGATTGTTGGAAGTAATTTATGCAAGCCAGTCAGCTCAAAATGATAGTATTTTTCTGTTGAGCTTTGATACTTTTCAGAAAGCCAAGAGAGAAAGAGGAGGGAATAGATTTTGAAAAATATTTGTGTTGCTAAAATAATGGTCTCAATAAAATGCAGAAATAAAATATAGGCTGTGCTCCAATAAACTGGTAATCTCCTTGGCAGGGCTCCGAGTAATCCTTTTTTCAGATTGAGCATTTTTTTTCTTTAGGAAGATGCAGTATGCACATTGATTTGTCAGAAAAATAAGCCCCTCTAGAATCCATTGACAACAATTCAACTCTAACTCTGTGAGCATTATATGCTATCTGATATTACTCATACAGAAGAATTTTTTACACTTGTGGGATGTTTTCTCCATCTTTATTTTAATTTCTTTCTTAGTACAGAGAATCTGCCTTGACTCCAGTGGTTTTTTTTTTTTTTTTCTTCCTTCCTCCTTTTGTTTTTAGTTTTGTCTGCATTCTTTTGAAAGTGGCTTACTTCCAGTGGTTTGCTCTATTCCTTAGTCAACGTTATAAATGAGTTTCTTCTTGGATCCAAGTTATATCTTAAATAGATATCCTGATTATTCTTATGCCATCCCTTTATCAACAGTGTGATGACTGCCTTCCACAATGATACAGAGGATGTTTTACTACAAAGCTATATTTGGAGTTTCACATATTATAAGAAAAACATAAAAAGAAAGCATTTGTCTTTATGGGAAATTGCAGAGAGTAGAAATACTTGCATATGCACTTCAAATACTAGTTTATCTCTAAGGATACAAGAAAATAATGTGGTTTTAGACTTCAAGACACTTTGAAAATGATATCAGACCTTCCACAGTTGAAGAATCAATATAGCAAAGTGCCAAGAACATAGACTTTGGAAAAAGATGCCTCTACATTGAAATCACTCCTCATGGGACTTACTAACATTGTGTCAGGTTTCTTAAGCTCTCTGAGATTCTGTTCCCTCATCTGTAAAATAAGGATTGTAGTATATACCCCACAGAGGTATTGTAAGCATTAAGTGGGATAATATGTCATTAGAAGGGTAAAGCACCAGTAACAGTTAGATGGCTGTTGCAAGGGAAAGAAACATTTCATTGAATTATAATAGGAAGTTTCGGGCTTTTCCCATTATAGAGGATATTTTCAGTCTTATTTGGTTTTCTCTGTGAGAATTGAGAATTAAACTATATGTTGCAGCTGCTGCTGCTAAGTTGCTTCAGTTGTGTCTGACTCTGAGCGACCCCATAGATGGCAGCCCACCAGGTTCCTCCATCCCTGGGATTCTCCAGGCAAGAATACTGGAGTGGGTTGCCATTTCCTTCTCCAAACTATATGTTAGGTATACATAAAAATTTTTGTAAGGGAAACCCCATAAACTGTTTCTGACAATGGAGAATAATAGAGGGGAACATGCTGTTCTGATGATGTTAGAAGTTTGCAACGCAAATAGGGCCCTGGTCTGACACTTCCTTAATAGAAAAAAAATAAATGGTTGCGGCATCAATTTAAATAATAGCACCTCAATATCATATCTCTGCAGCATTATTCTAGGTAACAATGAACAAATGAGACAAAATTTCCTGATGTCTTAGAGTTTATATGTGGGTGGGAAAGACAAGCAATAGGTAAGATAAAATAGGTAATATATGACATATAACAGAAAGGGAGTAAGTGCTTTGGAGAAGAATCAAGCAGAAAATTATTGGGAGCGCTGTGTGGGATTAAGAGCTATTTCATCCAGGGTGGTCAGGAATGGCCTCCCTGCTCAAGACTGGAAAGAGGGAGGGAGCTGGCGGACTCCTGGGGCTCAAGTGTTCCAGGCAGTGGAGAGAGCAAGGGTAAATGCCCTGAGACAGGAAGGAACTAGCATTCCCCAGGACTGGCAGGAAAGTGATACAGGAATGGACTGAAGGGAGGAGAGGTAAATGCTGTCAGAGAAAAGGACTGAGGGAACTTCCAGGCCCTTCTGCTTTCACAAAGCTCCAGTTAAAAACCAGGGGAGCAACCAAAGGGGACTCAGTGCTTTAGAACAGCGGTCACTCTGGGTTTTGCGCTCTCAGTGATCTGTGAGATAGGGAACATGATTTATTTAAAATCTTAAAATGTGAAATGAATAAGTAAATAAGAGGCATAATATGTGTTTACCGAAAGCTTTACTCAATGGCTAAACCCTGTATAGATTTAACATTGCACAATATGGAGAAGGGAATGGCAACCCATTCCAGTATTCTTACCTGGAAAATTCCATAGACAGGGAGCCTGGTAGGCTCCATGGAGTTAAGTCAGACATGATTAACACTTTTACTTTCAATTTCATCTAATCCTTATAACTAAGCTAAGAGGTAGTATATACATTGCTTATTCTTATTTTATAGAGAGGAAAATGAGTTTCAGCAACTTGTCTAAGATCATAAGGACAGTGAGTCACATTAACATGATCTAATTCTACATTCCAGAGTCCAGATTCTAATAGTTTTCCTTAGCAATCTTTGGGGAGATATTATTCAGCCTATCACTGAAAGCAAGCGAAGACCAGCCTTTCTTATGAAATGCAAAATAATCTTACAAAGTCTTACTATCAAAATAGTCTTACTAAGACATTAGATGAGATTTAAAATGTTTATATCTGTGTATGTGTTTGAAACTTTTTCTTTAAATTCTTATTTTACTATAAAGCCTTATTATTAGTTTTTAATAAAATACACTGCCTTTTATATTAACGACCATGAGAAAATGAAAATACCTTCATATTTCCACCTAATATACTTTGTAGCAGGTCTGAAGCTCAGGAAACAGTTTTCTATATCAATATCAATATTATTTCACACATTTTAATGCTCAACAGTGTCAGGCTATTTAAAAAATTGATTCATAAATGTGTGTTCTTTCCATCTTGACTCATTCCATGAGACCACCTTTACCCTGATACCCAAACCAGACAAAGATATCACAGAAAAAGAAAATTACAGGCAAATATCATTGATGAACACAGACAAAAAAAATCTTCAACAAAATACTAGCAAATCAAATCCACAGTACATTAAAAGAATCATATACCATGATCAAATGGGGTTTATCCCAGGAATGGAAGGATTTTTCACTACCTTCAAGTCAATCAGTGATACAATGCATTAACAAATTGAAGAATAAAAACCATATGATCATCTCAAGAAATTCATAAAAAGCTTTTGATAAAATTCAACATCCATTTATGATAACTCTCCAGGAAGTGCGCAGAGAGGGACCCTCCCTCAACATAATCAAGGCCACATATGACAAACCCATAGCTAATGTCATGCTTAACAGTGAAACGTTGATATACAGTTATTGCACAGTACATTCTGATGTACAGTTTGGCATTCTAATTAAGTTTTTCTAAGGAAATAACAGAATTTGAAATAGATTCAAATGAATAGATATTTACCTTCAACCTAACCCTTCTTTTTTTTTTTTTAATCTTTGAAATGACTTCTGTTCAGGTTCTGGTGACATAGTTAACACCCAAACTTTTCCTGAGAAGCCTGAGGAAATTTTTTAGAGTTCTAGTAGAAATGTGAACATAGGTGAAGATGTTTCTTCTTTTGCATTTCATAAGAAAGGCTAGTCTTAGCTTGCTTCCAGTGATCGGCTGAATAATATCCCCCTACAGATTACACATATCCTAATCTCTGAAACTTCCGATTATGCCACTTTATTGTATTGCAACACAGAAACTTGAAGATGTGTTTAAGGATCTTAAAATGGGAAGATTATACTGGATTATCTAGGTGAGCCCCTCTGTAATCACAAGGGTTCTTCTGTAAGAGGCAGGAGCTCAGAGGGAAGAGTAGGAAAAAGGAATTTGGAGTGAAGAGGAGCCATGAGTCAGGGAAGCTTGTGTGTATGCTCAGTCCTGTCTGACTCTTTGCAACCCCATGGGGCTGTAGCCTTCTAGCCACCTCTGTCCTGGGATTTTCCAGGCAAGAATACTGGAGTAGTTTGCCATTCCTCCTCCAGGGTATCTTCCTGATCCAGGGGTCAAACCTGCATCTCCTTTTTTGGCAGGTGAGTTCTTTACCATTGAGCCATTTGGAAAGTCAGAGAATGTCAAAAAGCTGAGTAAGGCAGGGAAATTGATTGTCCCCTAGAACCTCCTGGAGGAACCAGCCCTTGCTGACATCTTGACTTTAGCCTAGCGAGACTGATCTTGGAACTTTTCACCTCTAGAAGTACAAGATAATAAATTTCTCTTGCTTTGAGCCACTAAGTCTGTGGTAATTTACTACAGTGACAATAGGAAACTAACTACTTTGTTACGTCCGTATTTCCCTCAGATTTTCCCCGAGTGTCATGTTACAGGTTGAGTCTCTCCTTAGTGTGGGCTTCATCCTGGAAGGTGGCTTCATCTGGTTAGTTCAGGAGCCTGATAGGTCCAAATCCTCCAGCACAGCCACCCCACACCTTTCTGTGGTCCCTTTGTGCTCACCTATGACCTGGAGCAGCAGATCCACCTGAAGTTTTGATGCTGTGTAGAACCGGCCCTACTCGGCTTTTCAGTGAGCACCTCTTGGCAATGTCTGGCTTCTCCAGCCACCAGGGCCCTCAAAAGTCCCCTCTGCCTTTCCACATTTTCCTTAACAGTTGCAGACGCTCTGGTTCTTCAAGCTTTTGATGGATTGTGGCCACTGAGTCCTATTTGGGGATTTGTAATGAGACTCTCACTTAATTGTGTTGTAGATGTTATTTGTGGGTTTCAGATCTTTGCTGCTTATATGGGAGATATAGAGAGATCCCAAAATAAGCTTTCCGTGTTTTATCTCCCCAGAAATTTTTAATGTCGGTGCAAGTGTGCTCAGTTGCTTGGTCATGTCTGACTCTTTTGTGACCCCATGGTAGACTGTAGCCCACCACACTTCTCTGTCCGTGGGATTTTCCAGGCAAGGATATTGGAGTGGGTTGCCATTTCCTACTTCAAATATCATTTGTAAATATGCACAATTTGGGGAATGGAGCTTTTTCTTCTTTGTCTTTGTTTTCTTAAATAGTGTATGGAGGAGCCTCCAAAAAGCAAAAATACATTATTCAGGGATTTTAAATCAAAAATTTTAATTGACACTTGCTAAATAAACCAAGGGCCCAGTATAAATTTATACTTATTGTTTTCTGTTGATCTTGGCTGGCCTTGGCCTGAAGTGGCTTGAAACAGGATTTCAGTTTCCACCCAGAGACTGAAGTCAGGCCTTAGCAGTGAGAGTGCTGAATCCTAACCACTAGACCACCAGGGACCAGTGGTCAGTGACAAGGCCCTAGCCCATCAGACGTGTAGAAATGGGTTTCTATGTAGAGATGCAAAGTAGTCAAACAAGTAAAAAATTATTTGGAGTAAAAAAGAGTACCTGTGTCTAGACACATGGTTTGGACTCAGACGGTTGCACTCTTACGGTAGCTTGAATCACTTTTATGAGGCACTTATACTGATTTTCCTTTGGCCAGTCATTTTTGTTTATTTCCCTGGTTCTGAGTTTGTATTTGGTATATCTCAGGGTCCTCCCATATGTGCACGTGTATCTCTTAGCCAAGATGGATTCTAGTGAAGAGGCGGCTATGAGTAGTTGATATCACTTACTATGAGGTGACACCAGTTGCGGCAGTCTGAGCGCAGGTTGGAAGAAAATTTCCAGACACAGAGCATTTCAGAAGGAAGTGAGTTTATTAAGGACAAAGAGCAGAGATAGTGTGTGTACTACAAGCATAGCGGGCCAACTTCTGGATAGACCAGGGAGAGTTGACAGTTTTCGTGGGTTAGTAGCTGATTTTTATAACCTGAAGATGAAGAAAACTCCTGCTGGAAGGTTGGTGTTAGGTGATTGGTTAGCTCAGCTGGTAAAGAACCCACCTGCAACACGGGAGACCTGGGTTCGATCCCTGGGTTGGGAAGATCCCCTGGAGAAGGGAAGGGTTACCCACTCCAGTATTCTGGCCTGGAGAATTCCATGGACTGTATAGTCCATGGTGTTGCAAAGAGTCAGACACGACTGAGCAAGTTTCACTTTAGGGCACTAGTGAGTGGCTACTGGAGTGGGCATCTTTGCCTAACTGGGGAGTCAGGAAGCCTGTTAGTGATGATGTGGCCTGGGGGGTGGGGTGCTTTTGTCAGTGGTTACAAAGAGGTCAGTCAGCTTCAGAGGTGACTTTGGTTCTGGGCTCTGCTTCTGTGGCCTTGGTACAGGGCCTCACAGTTGTGGCCTTGGGGCAGAACTCAACACCACCACATCCCTTTTTGATCTCCAAGGAGCCTTTCTGCTCATGTGTTGTCAGGAGGGTCTCCTTGACTTTGAGAATGAGGAACATGTGGTCTTTTATCTGCACAGGGCCCAGTTCCTCTCTCACATCTGCTGTTTTGGATTATCTGTCCACAGGGGACAAACTCCGGCTGCTTAGCCCTGGACCCATCTGTCTCCTGCCTCCCTGTGACTTCCCTTCTTTTGAAAGGAAGCCAAAGGCATTTTATGTCATCTGTTAGGCATTGCGCTGAGCACTTTGTGTTCATTAGGTCACATGTTCCTCACAGCCTTATGAGGATATGTTAGCTGAATGTGGCAGATAAAGACTCAGGCCGTGTGTATTCAGTTTGCTGGTGGTGGTGGGTGGGATTTTTACAGAACTCTGGCTCCTGAGACGGATGGAAGGCCAAGGGCTCATGCAGAGATGCATTCAAGGTAGTAGGGGTCTACTTACAATGAAGACAACGTGTGGAGGGACTGAGGCAAAAAATTAGCCACATGAGCTGGGCTTGCATGTCGTGGAGTTGAAACAGACTGGGCATGCAGGTGACCAAGAGCAATCTCATTCTTGACTGTGGGGGAAATAGTGACAAGACTTTCTGATCCTAACGCCTAGTGAGTGAGGCGGTACCTCACTGTGTGTGTGCTGTGTTCAGTCATTTCAGGCATGTCTGACTCTTTGTGACCTCATGGACTGTAGCCTGCCAGCCTCCTCTGTCCATGGGATCCTCCAGACAAGAATACTGGCGTGGGTTGCCATGCCCTCCTCCAGGGGATTTTCCCAACCCAGGGATCAAACCGAACCATGTCTCTGTATGGGCCACTTTAGGGAAAGGTGGATTTAGTTGAAGGATTACAGTAGACCAAAAACACAACAAAACATGTTCAGCTGAAAGGAGGAAAAAGGATGATTAAAGGACGACGGCAATAAATTTAACCTGATTTACCATCTCCCTTAAGTGTGCCACCAAAAATGTTCTCCTTGGAAGACTTTCCATGTCATTCATTGCCCAACCTTCATCTTTTAAAACAGCAAAAATATTTTGATTCTGTCAAACCTATAAAAATGGTTGACTTCAATTTCTTCCTGTCATATTTAAAATGTGTCAGAGAAACGTGAGTTATTATAATTGGATGCTTTTCTCATATGGCATTCTCAATTAACAACATGACCATAAAACACCCAGCCATAAACATATTTTTTAAAAAGTGACTTCCTTCCTTATTTCTCTCCTCTCTCCATCCACCTCTCCCTCCTTTCTTTCTCCTTTCTTTCTTTTTCTTAATATGCAAACCAGTTTTGACTCAGTTTGCTAGGAAATGATACGAGACACTAGTAGGTACAGTTTGAACCTTACTTCATTGGCATATTAAATATACAAACTTCAGTGCTATAATTGGTAGAATTTCCTACCATTCTCATTAAGAAGCCGAAACCACAAAAACATGGTCAAATACTAGTTATGACAAGCGCACTGAATTTTGCAGTTGGCTGTTTAACTGAAATGGATGCATTCTGACTTGATGTTCATGGAAGGAAAAGACTTCTTTGCCAAATTAAAAACTCACCTCCAACTTAGAGCTTTGCAAATTTAAGTTATTGTCAATCATGCTGTATTGGGGTCTGAAATCCCCAAGCACAGCAGAACCACCTGCATTACTTCAAAATTGTCAACACATTCTCTCTGCATCAGCTTCATTTATCATCCTCCCTCTACCTTTTCAGCTTTCTTCTGAACACCTGTCAAGTCTTGATATTTTTTCCTTTACTTTGTGTTAAAAGTGTTTGTTCCAGATTCACTGACACTTTTCCAGGATGTGATGTATGTTTTTGGTTAGCTGTATCCTAGCTTTCCTCTTTGGTTCTTTCACAAGTGTGGTGTTTGATCATAGCAGGCTTGGATGGGACAGATTGCTATGTTGCAGTTTGCTCATTAACTTGGCAGATTGATCAGCTCAGAGTTTCAAGGGGAAGCAGAACAAATGGACCACCTTGCTGTGTGTTGTGTGGTTGTCATTTCTATTTCAATAGAAATACACACACACACATGCACACACACACACACAGAGACTGGCACAGCCTATATGTCATAATGTAATAGGGAAGAGCAAATCTCACACCATATTGAATCTGTTTCTTTTACACTAACCTTTGTGTTCTATTGCTTTTGCTATATGTTAATCACTATAGGGATGTTGCCTATAGTTTAAAGTATACATATTAGCCCATCTCTGGGAACTGTGCCTCTCATACCTGAGTGTTAAGCTAAAACATCTTTTATTTCTCTCAGGATGCATCCTGACCTGGCCCACCTGTGAATGGCTTCAGGAAAGAATAAATTACCCTATTCCCTCTGGTGTCTGGCTGGAAACAAGAAATAGTCACAACAATTTATCACCTTTTTACTTTACCTCTCACCTCCTTATCTTTGTTCTGGAAAAGAAATTAGCACCCAAATCCAGGCAAGATGGTTCTTTGGGATACTTGTCCACCATCTCCGCAGTCTGCTGACTTTCCAAATAAATTCGCTATTTCTTGCCCCAACACTTCATCTCTTGATTAACTAGCCTATCTTGTGTGAGCAATGTGAGCTTGAACTCAGTAACAATTACTGTGCCTGTATTTCTGAGGTTTCTCTTACCACTTGACTGCTCACCATAGTCTAAATTCTTTGTTTCTCCTCACAGTGTGTTATGCCACATATTAGACTATTTCTTCCTATTTTAGAGACTGTTGGATACATACACACACACACACACATATATATTTACAAGGTGGATAAAACTTGTATTGTGGGAGAGAATTCCGTTATAACTGCTTCAGTGTAGCACCGCTTCTATAAGGCACTAGCCAGAATTTGTAAACATACTTGCTATAGCATATTTTACCTTTCAGTATTATTCCTTTGAGATTGATTTGTTCTGCTTGCTTTTGCTTTATCTTGCATTTTTATTCACAGTTATATTCTCAATATAATAGTGAGGAAGAAAAAAAACCTGTTAGTTGAAAAACTAGGACAGAATTCCTCTTTGGTGAAGCAAATGCATTCTCAAGGCCAGGGCTGTGTTGGCCATTTGGTTTGTGGAATGATGGCCCTTGGTGTTAAGTATAGACTGGACTAGGAGTGAGGCAAAGGCAAACCATTTGCCATGGCTTGAGTTTCCCTGTGCTGTGCTTAGTCGCTCAGTAGTGTCCGACTCTTCACGACCCCATGAACTGTAGCCCACCAGGCCCCTTTGTCCATGGGAATTTCCAGGCAAGAATACTGGAGTGGGTTGCCATGCCCTCTTCCAGGGGACCTTCCCAACCCAGGGATCAAACCCAGGTCTTCCTCATTGCAGGCAGATTCTTTACCGACTGAACTACCAGGGAAGTTCTAGGCAGTCTGAGAATGAGAGAGAAGATGAAAGTAGGTAAGGGGTAACGAGCAACTTTCTAACAGTTGGCATTCTCTCTGGAAGGAGGATTATCAGGCAAAAGTCTCCAGATCAGGAACGTGATCTCAATACTATGCAGCACTGTTTCCAGGGACTTATTATTGCATTACTCTGGAGAAGGAAATGGCAACCCACTCCAATATTCTTGCCTGGAGAATCCCATGAATGGAAGAGCCTGGCAGGTTACAGTCCATGGGATCACAAGAGTCAGACATAACTTAGCGATCAAACCACTACCACCACTACTGCATTACAGAGTTATCTGCATGTAGGAAGGAACTCTGAGCATATTTATCTCATGGTGTAAGTTATGCAATTTGTGCATTTATGTGTATTGATGGCCAAAGGAGATAAAAAGGAACACAAAGAGAAAAATGAAAGGGAGATGAGGAAGAAATAAGGGAGAGAGGAAAAAAGGCATGTCAGAATTCTCCAATGTTTTCAAAATTGATCATGAACTTTCTGTTGGATGCTCTTCTCTCCTCCTTTCATTCTTCTCTCCACTTTTTTTCTTTGTGTTCTTTTTTCCTCTTCTTTTATTCTTTCTTCCTTCCTGCCTTCTTGCTTTCATTCTTTCCTCTGCAATGAAAGAGAATGGATTGCAAAGTAGGAATGAGGGAAGAATTTTGGGAAAAGGTAGCTTTCTGTCAGTAATTCCTACATTCTCTTTGGTTTTGCTTACTTGATGCAAGGAAGTAACTGCTCATGTGTGCTCATGTGAGTCTTTGCATATTCAGTGGGATAAAGGATATTTGCCTACTGGAGGCCAAGTATGAATTTATTGTCAAGGGCAGGTCAGGACATGGGAAAGAAAGGGGTAAGCAGTAGGAAAAGGCTGAGTAAGGTCCGTGGAGTACAGCATCGGTTTAGAGAGAAAAGCAGTATTGGGCAAGTGGGACAAAATAAGGAGGGGTGGTTGGTGGAAATCAAAGATGTTCCTGTGCTTTCTCAAGGACATCATCCCTGACTTTCAGACCATTTTCCTGTCACTTAGGCTCCCATAGAATCCTTTCTTACCAATTATTCTAATTAAAATAAACTTATTAGCTGCTTCTGCCATACTAAACTATAAACTTCATGAAGGCAGGGATGGTAAAGTGCTTTTTCAGTGCCAGGTATCAATATATAACACACATTATTATTATCACTATTATTATTTTTATTAGCGTACTAAATATCCTCACTTTGTGTAATGCCAGGCACATGATTAAATATTCATCAGATGTTTGCTGAAGGAAGGAGTCAATTGACAGATGCACATGGGAAAAGCATAGATTGAAGAGGTCAATGAGTTGGGTTGGTTCTTCCAAAGTGCATGTTCTCATCTAAGAGTTATGTATGGTGGGTTATACGACTTCATATATCATTTATATGCTTTGGCAGGATGTTCAAGTGGAAAGAGAATTTGAAATTACAAAACTAATTGAAATACTAACTAAGCAAATTTTAAAATAATCTAATTTCAGTGAAATAATTTTACATTACTAGTTTTTGATTTTGCAGTTTATTTATAGTACTTTGTGACACCTGCTAAAGTGAGTTAGACATTTTATAGAACTTCTTTTGGTGAATTTTGGCCCTGAATTTCACAATGAGATTTTCATATAACTCATGACTGAATTAACTAGGTTTGAATTCCCAGTTTATTACTTGTTATGTTTAACAGATAAAACGTGTGAATAAAATGTCTAGTCAAAGCTATGGTTTTTCCAGTAGTCATGTATGGATGTGAGAGTTGGACTATAAAGAAAGCTGAGTGCTGAAGAACTGATACCTTTGAACTGTGGTATTGGAAAAGACTCTTGAGAGTCCCTTGGACTGCAAGGAGATCCAACCAGTCCATTCTATAGGAAATCAGTCCTGATTATTCATTGGAAGGACTGATGCTGAAGATGAAATCAAATACTTTGGCCACTTAATGTGAAGAAATGACTCATCAGAAAAGACCCTGATGCTGGGAAAGACTGAAGGCAGGAGGAGAAGGGGAGGAGATGAGTTTGAGAAAGGTCCAGGAGTTGGTGAGGGACAGGGAAGCCTGTCATGCTGCAGCCCATGAGGTCTCAGAGTCAGATACGACTTAGCGACTGAACTGAGAGAAAAAGATTTCACCCTCCCTTCCATACAGCAATGATTTAATTTGTAACTACTATTTGGAAATTTTCTTTAATAAGCTTATTCCTTATATGAAGTACAGGGCCTCTAACAAATGAATCTACTGAACACTGACATAAATCATATTGTAGTTATGCTGTCAGTAGTGGTAAAGGGTGTATCCTTTTCAGGATTATAAGATTTCCTGCTTCTTAAAAGAACAAAGACTGGAAATCCAAGTTGAGACTTGACTATACCTATGTTGTGATGACTGAATATCATGATTGAAATCAAAGAATGTGATTCTTTTTTAAGTTTCTGAAATGGAAATATCATAAGAATCATGATATTTAAATTGCACATATTTATATCTATATTTATACTTACAATTTCTATCCTTTGTTGTTTCTGAATATTTTCTCTGGAGTTCACAGATTTTCCCAGAAAACCACAGTGCAGAAAGCTGAAGATCTTAATTACTCTAGGTGTTTTGAAATTGCTCATTTATAAATGATTTTAGTTTGTTTAGGTTTAATATAACCTCAACCATCTGTTACAAAAGAGTGCTTTCAGACATTCCCTGATGACTGATAAAAAATGTATGTTAATAGGAGGCTAAGTACTCTTCCCCAGATCTCTTTTGAGTCACAATTTAGACTTAGTTGAGTGAAATAATTACAAGCAAGACTAGACACATCCTACCATACTAAATATTCCAGTGATTCCCTTACTGGTGTGTGTTGTGAATTCTTCCTAGAGATGATGGTACTTACTGGAATTTTATATGAACTTTGAAATGTCAGATTTTTGTCATACAATTCCATTACATCTTATTAATGAAATCATTCAAACACATGGAAAACTTGGAAAATAATATAACAAACACAGCGTGCACAATTTGAGTTTAACAGAGGTTATTTTGCCATGTTTTCTGGAGCTCACATTTTGTTTTATTTGAAACAAATAAAACATTAACAATCCCAGCAGAGCCTCATTCCTGTAACTCTTCCCCTCTCTTTTCTCTTCAAAAGTAACCACTCTTCTGGGGTTGGTTAAATCCCTATGTGCTTTTTGTTCTTTCACTACATATAGAATGGATTCATAAATGCTATGCAGAATTGTATTGTGTACTTTTAAGCTTTATATAAATGGAATCATGCTGTGTGTATCCTGCTGCAACTTGCTTTTTTTCAGTTAATCTTATGTTTTTGAGATGTTAATACATGCAAATTTGGTTCATGCATTTTACCAAGTGTATCACATTTTGTAGGAAATAAACAGTTTATCTATTCCTCTATGACAAATGGTTAAGAGGTTTCCACATTTTTGCCATTTTAAACATGTTGCAATGTGAGATCCTGTGCTTGTCTCCTTTGAACACTTGAATGGGAATTTCCTTAAGGTAGATTTCTGGAAGTGAAATTCATAACTCATAAGGCAAGTGCAACTTTACCTTCTCTAGATATTTCTAAATTGCTCTCTTAAATTATTGTATAAATTTACACTCTCAGATCAATATTTTGATTTTTTCCCCATATCCTCACCAAATGTCGGAGCTATCCATCTTCATATTTGTCAAGCTGAGAGGGGTGAAATGTTAACTACTCTTTCATTTCCTGTTGTAAAACAGCTGGTTAAGATTTGTTACCAGGAGACTGGAAGGTACAATTACTACTTTTATTTCCTTTAGGATCGCAAGTGTTACATTCATTATATTCCTAGGTTCAAGATGCAAAACCATTACTAGTCCATGCATAGCCATATTTTTACTTACCTGTCTCTTTGTTTATAAATAATGTCATGAATGCATATGAACTCTCATATAGATCCCATAACCCTGAATTTTAAAATGTTTATCATTTCCTTGCCACTTAGGAATTGTGTGTGTGTGTGTTTGCTTTTGCTTGCTTTTAAACTTCATGAAAAGAGTATCCTATTGAGTGGTTTTGGGACTTTATTTTAGTTCACAATATGCAAGATTCAGCCATGTTGTAGCATGCAGCATATAGTTTCTTAATTTTCACACTCCATTGTATGGATAAAACATAATAGTTCTGCGGTAGAAGGGAATTTGGGTTGTTTGTAATTTTTTGCTTTCTGGTTGTTCTTGTGGATGTGTAAATCTTTCTCTTAGTTAAATTGCTATAAGTAGAATTGCTGGGTTTTAGGGTAAGCAATTTCCAACTGTACTACTTTTTAGAAGTTTTAGTAAGATTCATCTGTGAAACCACCTGTGTTGCTATTAACATTCTACAACTCTTCAATTTCTTTAGTAGTTATATTGCAATTCAGGTGTTCTGTGTCTTCACAGATTAGCTATGTTAGCTTAACTTTCTATTAAGAATTTTTCTATGTTTTCAATTAAATTTAAGTAAAGTTGCTGATGATATTTGCTTACTATCTTTTAAAATTTCAATTGCATCTTCAGGATTGTGTTTCCTTTATCATTCATAAAATTATGTGTGCATTCTGTATCTCTTTCATCCATCTGTACTACCAGAGGATTGCTTTTATTTGTCATCTTTCAAATGTCCAACTTAGAGTTTATTGACCTCTTTATTCATCTTCCTCTTTTATTTCATTTTAAAAATTATTTTCTTTTTTTAACTTTCTTTGGGCTTATTGTTTGTTTCTAATTTCTTATTTGGGACATTTACTCTTTCGTTTTCATTCATTCTTGTCTTCTAAAGTGAGTAGTTAAGGCTATACATTCCTCTCCTAGAAAGGCCTTAAACTATTCTTCACAAATTTAGATATATAATGCTTTTATTTTTATTCATCTCTAAGAAATTTTAAATTTCTTACCATTTATTTTTTGATCAAAATTTCTTTTTAATGTGTATTTTCATTTTCTTATTTTCAACTTCTAACTTAATTGTGTTATGGTCAGAAAACATAACGTGTATACATTTTCTCAGAAGAGGTATGAGATTTGTATTATGGTTTTAGTGTGTATCAACTGTGGTAACTGTTCCATGTGTATTTGAGAAGAGTGTGTTTTTTTCTTTTAATTCTGTCTTGGATGAGACTATATTGACCCCAGGGAGGCTTATGAGGCTGGATAAGATGTCTAGGAGTAAGAATACAGAAAGTTGTCAAATAGTGGGTTGTACACTCCTTAAAGCCTCTTGATGAAAGTGAAAGAGGAGAGTGAAAAAGTTGGCTTAAGGCTCAACATTCAGAAAACGAAGATCATGGCATCTGATCTCATCACTTCATGGGAAATAGATGGGCAAACAGTGGAAACAGTGTCAGACTTTATTTTTTGGGGCTCCAAAATCACTGCAGATGGTGACTCCCGCCATGAAATTAAAAGACGCTTACTCCTTGGAAGAAAAGTTATGACCAACCTAGATAGCATGTTGAAAAGCAGAGACATTACTTTGCCAACAGAAGTCCATCTAGTCAAGGCTATGGTTTTTCCAGTAGTCATGTATGGATGTGAGAGTTGGACTGTGAAGAAAGCTGAGTGCCGAAGAATTGATGCTTTTGAACTGTGGTGTTGGAGAAGACTCTTGAGAGTCCCTTGGACTGCAAGGAGATCCAACCAGTCCATTCTGAAGGAGATCAGCCCTGGGATTTCTTTGGAAGGAATGATGCTAAAGCTGAAACTCTAATACTTTGGTCACCTCATGCGAAGAGTTGACTCATTGGAAAAGACTCTGATGCTGGGAGGGATTTGGGCAGGAGAAGAAGGGGACGACAGAGGATGAGATGGCTGGATGGCATCACTGACTCGGTGGACATGAGTCTGAGTGAACTCCGGGAGTTGGTGATGGACAGGGAGGCCTGGCGTGCTGCGATTCATGGGGTCGCAAAGAGTCGGACACGACTGAGCGACTGAACTGAACTGACACTCCTTAAATGGATGAGTTAAACCTGGCCCTGAGGAGGTGGTCCAGGTACTTACTCAGATGAGTTTACATGCAGAATTTCCCCAGGATTATTACATCCGGCCAGATCTGGAGAGTAGTTGTCATGCTAACAGAAAGCCAGGGGGAGCTCACTTATCTCATTCATATGTCATGGTAGATAGCTGGTTGAATGGTCCGTAGATGGTGAAGTCCCATCACTTCATGGTAAACAGGTGGGGAAACAATGGAAACAATGACAGATTTTATTTTCTCAGGCTCCAAAATCACTGCAGATTGTGACTGCAGCCATGAAAATAAAAGACTCTTGCTCCTTGGAAGAAAAGCTATGACAATCCTAGACAGCATATTAAAAAGCAGAGACATCACTTTGCCAACAAAGTTCCGTCTAGTAAAACTATGTTTTTCTCAGTGGTTATGTATAGATGGGAAAGTTGGACTGTAAAGAAAGCTGAGCACCAAAGAATTGATGCTTTTGAACTGTGGTGCTGGAGAAGACTCTTGAGAGTCCCTTGGACCAAAAGGTGCTCAAACCTGCCCATATTAAAGGAAATCAGTCCTGAATATTCATTGGAAGAACTGATGCTGAACATGAAGCTCCAATACTTTGGTCACCTGATGTGAAAGATGGACTCCTTGGAAAAGACCCTGATGCTGGGAAAGATTGAAGGCAGGAGGAAAAAGGGATGATAGAGGATGAGATGGTTGGATGGCATCACTGACTCTATGGACATGAGTTTGAGCAAGCTCTGGGAGTTGGTGATGGACGGGGAAGCCTGGAATGCTGCAGTCCATGTGGTCCCAAAGAGTCAGACACAACCGAGCAACTGAACTGAACTGATAGCTGGTGAGCTTGAACCTCTGTCTATGCCACAGAATGAAGTTAAGAACTCTGAGGTGTAGACTTGAGTGCACTTGCTGCCTTCTCTGTGCTTTTGGTACATAAACCTAATTTGATTTTCCAAAGTGGTGCTGGCCTCCAGTAACATTTATTACTAACAGTTTTCAATAAAGTGGTTGTGTATCTAATGAGGTACACATTGTTATGTTTTCTCCCAACTGGGTTTTCTCATTTGAAATAGTTTGGTTAAGTCCTTTCTGTCTTGCATTGTTTACCTTTTCTCATAGATTTGCAAATAGATATTCTAAACTTTGTGTTTCTCTTATTGAAATAATAAATATTATTTTTTAGATAAGGCCTATCTATATGTTTATGGTAACTTAATGTTTAGAAATGTGTCAACTTAATGTGATAAATTTATAAATACTTATTTTTTTGGTATTTTTATAATTCTGCATATGTTATTGAGGGAATACTTCATGCTACGCACTAGGTCTTGGGAAATATTCTATTTCTATCTCACCAGTGATGAAAAATAAATTGTTATGATAAAAAATAAAACAGGGTAATTACTTTATATTACTGAGATAGCCTGATGATCACTATGAATTATTTAATATGTAAGTGTAATACATTAAGAATATAATTAAAGATTTGGAGTTTTTTCTCTTTTATTACTTTGGGTGACAGTTTGCTTAAGATGTGAATTATGCGTTCTTTGACTGTTTATGGATCTTTCCTACATAGATACCTGTATGCTTTTTGTGCATTTGTTATACATGATTTTTAAACTGCTGATTAATTGCTATTGAAGAATTCGAAATTTCTGTTTACCCTTGAATCATTGTGGTAATATATATATTTTAAAGATGGCTCATTTAATATAATTTTTGAAATAATTTGTCTTGAATTTGTACTATTTTAATATAGTTCTAAACCTGTATTTTGTTGGTACATATGAACCCTATTTTTCTTTACAAGAATTCAGTTCAGTTCAGTTCGGTTGCTCAGTCATGTCCGACTCTTTGCAACTCCATGAATTGCAGCATGCCAGGCCTCCCTCTCTATCACCAACTCCCAGAGTTCACTCAGACTCATGTCCATAGAGTCAGTGATGCCATCTAGTCGTCTCATCCTGGGTCGTCCCCTCCTCCTCCTGCCCCCAATCCCTCCCAGCATCAGAGTCTTCTCCAATGAGTCAACTCTTCGCATGAGGTGGCCAAAATATTGGAGTTTCAGCTTTAGCATCATTCCTTCCAAAGAAATCCCAGGGCTGATCTCCTTTAGAATGGACTGGATGGATCTCCTTGCAGTCCAAGGGACTCTCAAGAGTCTTCTCCAACACTACAGTTCAAAAGCATCAATTCTTCGGCGCTCAGCCTTCTTCACAGTACAACCCTCACATCCATACATGACCACTGGAAAAACCATAGCCTTGACTAGACGGACCTTTGTTGGCAAAGTAGTGTCTCTGCTTTTGAATATGCTATCTAGGTTGGTCATAACTTTCCTTCCAAGGAGTAAGCGTCTTTTAATTTCATGGCTGCAGTCACCATCTGCAGTGATTTTGGAGCCCAAAAAAATAAAGTCTGACACTATTTCCACTGTTTGCCCATCTATTTCCCATGAAGTGATGAGACCAGATGCCATGATCTTCGTTTTCTGAATGTTGAGCTTTAAGCCAACTTTTTCACTCTCCTCTTTCACTTTCATCAAGAGGCTTTTTAGTTCCTCTTCACTTTCTGCCATAAGGGTGGTGTCATCTGCATATCTGAGGTTATTAATATTTCTCCCGGCAATCTTGATTCCAGCTTGTGCTTCTTCTAGCCCAGCGTTTCTCATGATGTACTCTGCATAGAAGTTAAATAAGCAGGGTGACAATATACAGCCTTGACGTACTCCTTTTCCTATTTGGAACCAGTCTGTTGTTCCATGTCCAGTTCTAACTGTTGCTTCTTGACCTGCATACAGATTTCTCAAGAGGCAGGTCAGGTGGTCTGGTATTCCCAGAAATTCTGAAATTCTTTCAGAATTTTCCACAGTTTATTGTGACCCTCACAGTCAGTCTTTGGCATAGTCAATGAAGCAGAAATAGATGTGTTTCTGGAACTCTTTTGCTTTTTCCATGATCCAGAAGATGTTGGCAATTTGATCTCTGTTTCCTCTGCTTTTTCTGAAACCAGCTTGAACCTCTGGAAGTTCACAGTTCATGTATTGCTGAAGCATGGCTTGGAGAATTTTGAGCATTACTTTACTAGCGTGTGAGATGAGTGTAATTGTGCGGTAGTTTGAGTATTCTTTGGCATTGCCTTTCTTTGGGATTGGAAGGAAAACTGACCTTTTCCAGTCCTGTGGCCACTGCTGAGTTTTCCAAACTTGCTGGCATATTGGGTGCAGCACTTTCACAGCATCATCTTTCAGGATTTGAAATAGCTCCACTGGAATTCCATCACCTCCACTAGCTTTGTTCATAGTGACGCTTTCTAAGGCCCACTTGACTTCACATTCCAGGCTGTCTGGCTCTAGGTGAGTGATCAAAGCATTGTGATTATCTTGGTTGTGAAGATCTTTATTGTACAGTTCTTCTGTGTATTCTTGCCACCTCTTCTTAATATCTTCTGCTTCTGTTAGGTCCATAACATTGCTGTCCTTTATCGAGTCCATCTTTGCATAAAATGGTCCCTTGGTATCTCTAATTTTCTTGACGAGATTGCTAGTCTTTCCCCTTCTGTTGTTTTCTTCTATTTCTTTGCATTGATCGCTGAGGAAAGCTTTCTTATCTCTTCTTGCTATTCTTTGGAATTCTGCATTCAGATGCTTATATCTTTCCTTTTCTCCTTTGCTTTTGGCTTTTCTTCTTTTCATAGCTATTTGTAAGGCCTCCTCAGACAGCCATTTTGCTTTTTTGCATTTCTTTTCCATGGGGATGGTCTTGATCCCTGTCTCCTGTACAATGTCAGGAACCTCCATCCATAGTTCATCAGGCACTCTATCTATCTATCTATCTATCAGATCTATCTATCAGATCCAGTCCCTTAAATCTATTTCTCACTTCCACTGTATATTTATAAGGGATTTGATTTAGGTCATACCTGAATGGTCTAGTGGTTTTCCCTACTTTCTTCAATTTAAGTCTGTTACTCAATTTTTAATGTACTGATGCCACACATTTTAACTAATGAATAGCTGTAGTATATTTTGATTACCTACTATTCCCTTAATGCTCTTATTTTTCATAATTAAGAAACATTATTCTTCTGTAAGTGCAGAATCAATTTTCTAGTTAAAAACAAAATTAACTCTTAGCATTTTCGTCTAGATCATGTCCTATGTATCAACTAAGAACTTGATAGCTGTATGATACTAGTCTTCCTACCCATGAATATAATGTACTCTTCTATTTGGTGAAGCTTATTCTTTTAAAAATACAAGTTTATAAAATCTCTTATTAAGTTCACTGTTTAATTTTAAATTTGTCATTGTTAGTATAAATGACATAACTGGTTTCATTGTTTTCATTTAACTTTTTGCCTATGCAAATATTTATAATCTATAAATATATTTTATATTTATTTGTTTTTATTAATTACCTTATAAAATTTTTGATCCTGGTAGGAATTTTTATTATTATCCCTGAATGTTTTGTTTTTTTCCAGGTAACTTATCATAAAATATAATTTTGGTCCTCTCTTTTTTATTTTAAATATTTATTTTTCTTGTCTAAATGCTGTGATAGTACCTCATGCTGCTGCTAAGTCACTTCAGTCATGTCCGACTCTGTGTGACCCCATAGACGGCAGCCCACCAGGCTTCCCCGTCCCTGGGATTCTCCAGACAAGAACACTGGAGTGAGTTGCCTTTCCTTCTCCAATGCATGAAAGTGAAGTCGTTCAGTCTTGTCTGACTCTTAGCGACCCCATGGACTGCAGCCTACCAGATTCCTCCGTCCATGGGATTTTCCAGGCAGGAGTACTGGAGTGGGGTGCCATTGCCTTCTCCAGATAGTACCTCATAGATAATATTAAATAATGGTAACAAAATATTATTTTGTTTTATTTACTCTTCATATTGAGGAATGCTTCTCATGTTCTCAAATACCAAAGAGCTTGAACAGGGCAGTGCATTCCTTTCCGATGGCAGTTAGGTTTTTTTTTCCCCCATTTTACCTTAGGCAAGAGTCTTAGTAATTGCAATATAAAAGCCTGAAATGGGCTATGAATGCTCTAATTGCCATTAGTAATGGGATCCTTACTGCCATCTGACAGAGGAGTGAGTAAACAACCCTAGCACTTTTTTTTAGAATTTACATTCTGGACTACTTTCAATATATCAATCATCTTAGTTCATATTCTATAGAAAAAGATTGTGAGATGAAGGATCATATGTAAGCAATTGATAAAGAAATTTTTTCATGAAAACTAGTAAAGGAATACAGAAAGCAGAGCAAGGAGGAGAAATAAAACAGCGAATATGCAACTTTTGTTATACAGTTTTTCAGGTAAAGTTTCAATTTGATTCTTCAGGAAGAACTCTTGAGGATAAATTATACCTTAGAAAATTTCTCAACTCAAGGCAAGGATTTTGGACTTTCATATAATCAGATCAGTGGGTCATTGACTGATATCTGTTAAGGGATGTAGACTTCGAGGTACTTTCCATTCCATTAGTTCACAGGCAGTCTTCTGAGGACAGTCACAGCTATGCCTTTATAAACCAGAATAACAAGTCAGGAAATGGGTACACAGAAACAAAAATAGTGATATAAGGAAATTTGATAGAAACATCAGTAATTGCCTACAACTGATAAAACTTTTTTTATTGATTCAACAAATATTAACAGTGTTGATATTGCCAAGGACAATTGTGTATGAAATTTTCCTTGTAATTCAATCATAATTGCTTCACTTATTTTGTGTCTATATTTTAGGTACATAAATGTCTTAATTTTCACCATGACTTCATCCATAATAATTTTTTATCCTCAAGTTATTTTGTTTTAATTTCATATGCTCTTTGTAAATAGAACCTAACTGTATCTTCATTTTTTTATAATTCAGTAAAAATCATTGTCTTTTAACATATGCTTTTAATCCTTTTAAATTTATTGATATTACTCATATATTTTGATATATTTTTATAATCTAATTTTTTTCATTTTATTTAGCTTGCCGATACTTTGCCCTTTTACCCCTTTTTTCCTAATTATAGTTTGGGATAGTGGAGGTTTTGCTCTTTTCTTTTGATTTGGGAGTCATGGATCACTTCTTTTTTTTTCTTTTTATCCTTCCCTCATTTGTTTCTTCTTTCCTTCCCTTTTTATAATTATTTTTAAATAATTCATATGAATACATGACTATATAATCTAAATTGATTAATATATCTACCTTCCTAATGCTCAGATAAAAAGGTATTAGAAATTTTGATCACTTCCTCTTTTTATGCTATTTTATCTGAATTTATTGTTGTTGTTCAGTTGCTCGGTTGTGTTTGACTCTGTGCAACCCCATAGGCTGCAGCATTCCAGGCTTCCCTGTCCTTCACTGTCTCCTGGAGCTTGTTCAAACTCATGTGCATTGAGTCAGTGATTTTAATTTTTTTTTAGTTTTATTTTAATGAAAAATAAGATAGTTTGAAAATTCAAGTTATTCTACAAAGTTTTTAACAGGAACAGCTGTCCCTGTTTTTTATTTATTTAATTTAATTTAATTTTATTTTACTTTACAATTCTGTATTGGTTTTGCCATACCTTGACATGAATCCACCACGGGTGTACATGTGTTCCCAAACATGAACCCCCCCTCCCACCCTGTCCCTGTTTTTTAATACCTCTTTTCATTCTTCCCCTATCCTTTTCCTTGTTCCCCAAACACAACACATGCCCCAGAGCCTGATTTTCTCCTATTCTTTGTGTCTATATGTCTAAATAATATTCATATCCTGTCATAATAGTTATTTTTGTTTTTATTATAATTATAAAATATAAAATTTTATACTTATATACAAACAGTATAGATTATATAATATAACACATATATTATAAATTTATATATAATATAAATAAATATAACATGTAAATTATAATATTATTTTTATTTATAATATAGTTATTATTGCTTTGTATGTTATATATCACCTTTTTGCTATGAAAGATAATGACGTGACTTTTTGGCTAGTCCTTTCTTCTCTCAATCCACTCCTTTTTCTTTCCCTATAGAGCTATAGAATAGTATTGTTTCTATTTCAGGGATTTAATGATTGTCAAATGTATATCCAATACTTACTAGTCTGTAATAAATTACAGGGTAGGCATTCAAGATATAGCAATAAAAATTCATTCCAAGATGAGGGAGCTCACAATCTAATGAGGTACAGAGAAAATTAATAAAACTAACTGAAATAAAATGATTATTTGTGGTAACAGTTTGTACAGGAGGTGAGAATGAGACCGGTAAATATTAAGGGAACGGAATTTCAGGCGGAGGGAAGAGCATTTGCAAATGCCCTAAGTCTGAAGCATATCTATGTTATAGGACTAGCAAACTATGAATGTGCAAGAAGAGTTATTAGTAGGAGAAAATCAAAGAAGAAATGGGTTAGCAGTTCCCTTAGGCCAGGGTCATCAAACTTTTTGTATGTTCCCTTAGGGCTTTATGATAGCTTAGGCCAGCGTCATCAAGCGTAGGATGGTAAACATTTTCTGCTTTGTGAATTACTCAGTTTCTGTTGCATTTATTCACCTCTCCTGTGATACTGTCCAAGCAGCTAAATACAATATGCAAATAAGTGGGCATCCCAGTGCTTCAGTAAAACATTATTTACAGAATCATCTGTCATAGTTAGCTCAGTGACTTTGCATTACTTTATCCTATTTGCAATCAAAGTACTACTAGACCAAGGGTTGGTAAACTGCACAAAAGCAAAGAATAATTTTTACATTTTTAAAGTGTTGGAAAACACAAATGCATACACCCATGAAGAATACTGGACAAAGACTACGTGTGGCCTTAAAGTCTAAATATTTACTACCCAGCTTTTTACAGAAGTTTGCTGATTACCACGCTAGACTCACAAAAATAAGTTGGATAGTTACTCTTTCATTCTCTCGAATAACTTACTTAATTCATAAATAAGTTATACAATAAATAACTAAAAAAGCTTTTTTAGTTCATAAAAATTTGGCATGCCTCCTCTGTAAATCAGATTCCTGTGATTCCAGGCTCAGTGATGAAGAATCCACCTGCCAATGCAGGAGACACAGTTTCAATCCCTGGATCTGGAAGATTCCCTAGAGAAAGAAATGGCAACTCACTCCAGTATTGTTGCCTGGAGAATCCCATGAACAGAGGAGTCCGGTGGGCTATAGTCCACGGGGTTGCAAAGAGTCTGAAATGACTGAGGGAATAAACATGCACGCACGTATGTAAAGCAAATGAAGCCTAGTTTTTTTTTGTTTGTTTGTTTAGTTTTTGCATTAACGATATCCTTGATTATCACCTTAAATGGTTATTTGATTTTTCTGTTTGTTTTTCTTTTTTTGTCTACTGCCATTTCAGTGTCTATCTGTTTTTCAAAAAGATGTCCATTTACCGTAGGTTTTTATATTACTGGCACATAGTTCTTTTCATTATATTTCTTTGTTACTTAAAAACTTTCTCCATCTTGCTAAGATGTTTTCTCTTTTTTTATTTTACATTTAATTAATTTCCTAAGTTTTGTTCAATTTGTCAAACTTTTGTGTATTAATCTTGGCAAAAATTACAGTTTGCTATTAGAAATGTTTTCTATTGTGCTTTTATTCTGACTTTTCTTACGCCTGAATTTTTTAGTTATCCCAAATTTTGTGTTAAACATGTAGCTACTTTGCTCTAAAATTTCCTTATTTTCTTATTAATGTAATTTATAGCTTTCAGTTTTCCTTTAAGTAATTTTCACAGAGTCTCACAAATTCGAACATATAGTTTTTGTTATTATACAATTTTAATTATTTTCTGAATATTTTTTCTCACTTTCATTCTTTAACCTAAAAACAAGTTGATAGTATGATTTTTAATTTACAGACATGCAAGATTTATTGTCTTACATTTTATAAATGTTACTAATTTCTAATTTTATTGCATAATGGCAAGAGTCTGTAGCTTGTGTGTAATTTTTTGAAACCTTATTGGGGTTTCAGTTGTGTCTTAGACATGGCATTTTGAATAATGCTTTCTATATGCTCTAAAATAATCTGTGTTTTATTTGGTGAATAGGAAGTTCTCTATAGAATGACCATCTTAAATTTGTTTATCATAATCTGCAGATTTTCTATGATGTTGCTTATTTGTCTGCTTGATCTATCTATTTTTGAGAGAATGCTGTGAATTTTCAAGTAAAATACTTCTTTTTTAAAAATTGAATTTTAACATGCATACAGAAAAGTATAAAAATATAAGTTTGCAACCCAGTTAAAAGACATAGGTATTTACCAGGTTGTTAAATTGCACACAGGATCCTAGAACCGCCTCTGTGCCCTCTTCCCCCAATCACTTAAATCCACTTATCCCCCAAAGATAGCTATCTGAGTTTTCACACAATAGAAGTTACTTGTTTTTCAATTTTATGTAAATTAAATCATACAATATGTATGTTTTGCATCTGTCTTCTAACACAATGCAATAGCTATCAATATTGCTGTACATAGCTATATTGTCCATCTGTTTCATTATCTTGTAATATTTCACAAAACAAATACAGTGGTGCATCTGTCCATTCTACTGTTTATGTATATATGTATTATTTTCAGTACTGGCTACTGTAAGTAAAAGTCAAAGTGAAGTCGCTCAGTCGTGTGCGACTCTTTGCGACCCTGTGGACGATAGCCCAACAGGCTCCTCAGTCCATGGGATTCTCCAGGCAAGAATACTGGAGTGGGTTGCCATTTCCTTCTCCAGGGGATCTTCCCAACCCAGGGATTGAACCCAGGTCTCCTGCATTGCAGGCAGACGCATTAACCTCTGAGCCACCAGGGAAGCTACTATGAATATTCTTATCCATGTATTTTGGTACATGAATGTCCTGCATTGTTATTGGGCAGGCAAATTCATAAGAGTGGGATTTATTGGTCAAAAGGTATCTATATGTTTAACTTTAGAGAAAGAAAGTGAAAGTGAAAATTAAGTTGCTCAGTTGTGTCTGACTCTTTGAAACCCTGTGGACTGTAGCCCACCAGGCTCCTCCCTCCATGGGATTCTCCAGGCAAGAATACTGGAGTGGGTTGCCATTTCCTTCTCCATGGGATCTTCCCAACCCAGGGATCGAACCCAGATCTCCCACATTAGAGGCAGATGCTTTAACCTCTGAGCCACCAGGGAAGCATCTAACTTTAGTAGGTACTATCAAATAACTTTAAATCCCGTTTTAATGATAGCTTTAGAGAATTAAAGGAAGATCTTCGGGATCCACAGCCAATCTGGGCTACTTAGGAAGTAAAAGAGGGCTTGATGATACTGGGACTTTCTAAGTATCCCTCTTCTCTGCTTATTCTCTTATTTCATGAGGGTTTTCTCAACATGGCAGAGGACAGGGCCACCAGTTGTTCTGGGGTCATATGAGCAAAAATAAACCTAATCTGTTTAGAAATATCCTAGCTCAGGCCGCATTCCTCCTATACCCTGCAGGTGGGGAGATGATTATTTTTGACCAGGTCATTCATTATATGTCCATATTAATAATCATGGGACAGAAGTTATCAGCAGAAAAGAGAAGCTACAATGACATATTACATCTGTTTTTAAATATTATTTTTATCCCTATTTTATGGAGGGTAAAATAGGATCTAAGATAAAATAGATTGTCAATAGCTAGATTCTTTTTTAAAAAAGCAATAAAAATTTTTGCATGAACAGCATTCATGGAAATGAAAATGAAAGAGAAGAAGCCAAATGACAAGGATACAGTCACCCTAACACCCTGACAAGGCAAACTGAGTTTTCACCCTGACAAGTCACCCTAACACCTTGACAAGTCAAACTCAGTTTTACCTTCTAGTTCTTGTCTTCTATGCAGACATAATTTTATTGTTTTAATTACTGTGTCAAAAAATGTTCCATTTTCATTTAATAGCTTTTTATTCCACATAATCTTTGTAAACTTCAATGATTTGTATTATAATTCATAGTTCATGTAACTTCTAGTAATTGGATATTTAGTTTGTTTTAAAAATATTTGTGATGGTAAACAATGCTGCAGTAAGCATCACTGGGACTATAGGTTGTCTTTTGTATCATTTTCTTGGGAGGGAGTCAAGGAGCATAAATACTTTTATGGCTCTACCAGGCAGTTTGAAGATGGAAAAATTCCTTTAAATTATAGTAAAAATTCCTTTAAATTATAGTTTGAGGTTTCTGTAGATTCATATCTTTTCTGTCCCACAGTACCTAATTCTGTGCTTTTATCTATTTGGATCTCTTTTTTTTTTTTAACTTTTTACTTTGTATTGGAGTATAGCCGATTAACAATATGTGATGGTTTCGTGTGAACAGAAAAGGGACTCAGCCATACATATACATGTATCCATTCTCCTCCAAACTCCTCTCACATCCAAGGGGCCCCATAACATTGAGCAGAGTTTCCTGTGCTATACAATAGGGCCTTGTTGGTTATTCATTTTAAATATAGCAGTGTGTACATGTCTATCCTAAACCCCCTAACTATCCCTTTCCTTGATCCTTCCCCTCTGGCAACCATAAATTCATTCTCTAAATCTGTGTGTCTCTTTCTGTTTTGTAAGTAGTTCATTTGTATCATTTCTTTTTAGATTCCACACATAAGAGATGCCATACTATGTTTCTCCTTCTCTGTCTGACTTACTTCATTCTGTTTGACACTCTCTAGGTCCATCCATATTGCAGCAATGCAGTATTTCATTCTTTTTGAAGGCTGAGTAATATTCCATTGTATATATATATATATACACCATATCTTTATCCATTCCTCTGTCAGATATTTAGGTTGCTTTCATGCCTTGACTATCGTAACCCTGCTGTGGTGGCTATTCTTTGGGCACTAAGTTAATATTTGTAAATAACACTAAAATAGTCTCCCAATGCTTAAAATAGGCCTAAAGCAGGGGGAGACTATAAATGCATTTGCTTAGAACTAATTTTTATGGTACACACATATTTGAAGACCACACAATTTTCTAATTTATAAATTTAGGACTATTGATTTCTAAGGTAACCCTGAAAATAACTCAACATTTTCTCTGTAAACTACATTTTTTTGCAGATTTCTGTGTGATTGGATGAGATATACTGGTGTCTTTGGTAACTATCTGCAGCTTTGCAGAGTTTTGGAATGTGACTATATATGATAGTCCAATCCTTTTGGCCATTAGACGAACTTCAACAACTTTTCTTCAAAAACATTTTTTCCCCTCGTTTGGAGGGGAGTGTTATTTATTCTTAAGAGAATATTTTTCCTCCTTTAGACTTTATCTAACTTCTGTCTGAGTGCAGGCTTACTGTCAATTTATTAGCTCTGTCATTTAGCACAAAATTTAAAATTAAACTGTGGCTCTATGTTAGAGATGGGAAACCTTTTCTGAGATTCTAACATGCTACTTTTAAATCATATTTCTTCAGAGGTAATCTGTTTCCCCTTTTTGGAAAACAGAGTCCTCTCCTCTCTTCATTATGTACATGAATCAAGAGAACTGTGTGATTAAAGGACATGTAGGAGGAGGAAGAGAAATAGAGGAAGAATTTTCCTTTAGCTTCTTTTTTTCCCTTTTATTTCTTTCTTTGGCATTTCAACAAGATTGAATGAGGAAAACTAACTATTTTTATTTTTTAAAAAACATGCAGCTGGGAAAAAGTATTTATTTTGGCTTGATAAAAACACTAACTTGGTATACTCAAAGCAAAGTATTTGGGTTTAGGTAGATTATACAAAAGGGAAATGATGTAGCCTCAGTTACTTGCATTGATGTGGTATAATTTGCTCAGGTGCCAGCATAAGAGAAAATGGTCTGAACTCCACTTTTAAGTGGCTGCTTCTTTCTTGTGTCATCCTGGCTTACCTCCTCATCCCCATTGCCACCTCTCACACACACGTTTGCTGTCTGTTGTTTTTGCTCAGATGTTCAGAAACATATTTAATAGTGTTTGTAAATGTAGACTCAGAGTAATGATGACTAATTCTTCTCACTAAAATCCACAACCACCTATGACCACAGCCAAAAGTGGTAGCTGAGATTTCTTTTGGTATTTGTTTAATGAATACTTGATTAAGAAAGTTAATAGGGTTTAAACATGTTTGCCTTTCTTGCAATTTCAAACTAAGCATTTTAATTTTAGCTTATATTACTAATATATTTAAAATTTAGAATCATAATGTAACAATAGTCTGTATACTTTAGACAAAAATCCTACATAATGTGAATACTTTCTCAATTATTATTCTGTGTATCTGTTTTCAAGCTTTTGTTATATGCATATGTTTATATCATTGTAAATGTTGGTTAATTTTGAAATTAGATATTTTTGGTAACTTGTTGGAATAACATGCAAATGAAGGGTATATCTTTTATGAATACTTAGTTTAGGAGGTCACCTAGCACTAATAAGAATCAAAAAATGACTATTTTCTGGAGTCATTAATTTTTGAAGTAGTCATACTAAGGTGGCAGTTTTAAGTACCGGTGTATTATTGGTAGTAAGAAATAGTTTTTATCTTTAATGTTAAGTAAAGCTCACAGTTGTTTTGTGCATGACAGCAGCTTTACAGAATCCTTCTAGCTCTGTAAATATTAGATTTGACTGTGTTGCTAGGAAACCCAAAATAAAAAGAAATTTAAGTAAGCAGGAAGCATTATGAAAACTAAATTTTGTTTTTATAAACAGTGCAGCTTTGGGTTATGCTCCGTGATTAAAAGGTTGGTGTAAACCTTTTCATATGTACATTAAAGAAAAAAGAAACTTCTTACAACGTAGTGATCGTTTCCTGTTTCATTTTTAATTTTCTTCTCGTGTAAAGAGCTTTCACTAGGAGTTGCTTGAAATCTCTGGGAAGGTCTGTTCTGAATTTACTACTTCTGGATTGGTTAAAATCCCTTTTAAGTGTGTGCTTTGTTCTTTGAAAGCTTTGGTCAGTTGAGCAACTTGCTGCTCGTGTTTAAAAAAAAAAAAAGAGCTGAGTAATGCTGGAGCTTTCTCATGTGGCTGATGCAAACCTGGAGAATTTGCATCATCATCTAGCTGGAGTAAGTTGGTGTGACAGGCAGGCGCTTAAATACCAGCCCATGAGGAAGCTGATCTGGTCTGTAGTGATAGGGCGGCAGCAGCAGCCGCAGCAGCAGGGGTAGTCGGGGAGGTGAACGAACCAGAGCACCATGATCGAACACACAGGTGTTTCTGAGGTGTAATTAGATCGCGGAAGGTGAAAATACACCTTAGCTCTTTTACCTGGGAGCACAATATCACTGCGAATCTGAAAGCAAAAAGGAAAGAGATTAGATCGGTCAGTCACCCCAAGAGACACCACAGTTGAAAGTTTGGAATTAAAAAACAATTTTTTTTTTCATTTCCTTTTCCCCCTGCGGGTCACTACCATGGTCAGAAAGCCTGTGGTGTCCACCATCTCCAATGGGGCTTACCTGCAGGGCAGTGTTAATGGGAGGCTGCCTGCCGTGGGCGGCAAGGAGCCACCTGGGCAGGAGAAAGTTGTGCTGAAGAAGAAAATCACTCTGTTGAGAGGAATCTCCATCATCATTGGCACCATCATCGGAGCAGGAATCTTCATCTCTCCTAAGGGCGTGCTCCAGAACACAGGCAGCGTGGGCTTGTCCCTGGTGGTCTGGACGGTCTGTGGGGTTCTGTCACTGTTTGGTGAGTGTTCCTGCTTCTCTGGGGGTGTGTCTGTGGGGCTGAGCACTGTGCTGTCTGGGAGAGCAGAGGGAGATTTCAAAGGAGTGAATGAATGGCAAAGGCTACCCTAGATTTTCTGATTTTAGGAGAGGTATGCGAAGTATCTAAGCACACTGTCCACTGTTGGCAGAATGCTGAGTTCCCTGAAATTGCATCCTAAGTCTATGCTCTCTTTTCCTGACCAAGGCGCTCTATGTGCTGACTTTTTCCTTTGGCATTGAATGTTGATGCTAACTTTGATGACCCAGTAAAATACAGGTGAATTTTCTGTACCCGGCACTTGTGCTCAGTGAAGGTATGTTTGGGGTGTCTTGGCAGCTGGCAAGCTGAATGAAACACCTGTGAAGTGAAACCCAGTGTGGCCTGTTTCGACACAGAACTGAGTTCTCAGCAGAAGTTTTACTGACTTTTTATTGGCAAAACAAATGAATGGCAGTCTTTTCCCTTTTAATTTTTTTAACTTCATGTGCTTGTCAGTTCTTAGTCTTCTTTCAAAAGTCCTTGAATGTGGATCGAAGTGTGATGGCACATAATTCAGCTCCTTTTGTAACGGATTATTGCAAGGGTGTGAGCATATTTCACATTTTTTTGTACTTTTCATCTCTCCCCAGTACCCATAAATTTTTGCAATATAAATTGTAAAATTGGAATTGGGTATTAGCTTGCTGTTTGCCCAGCTCTGTTTTCTTCGTTTACAGTTCACTTGGTCTTCGGAGACAGGTCATTTGTCCACCTATCTGCAGAGTTAGTCTCAACAGAATTGGTAGAACTGGTAGAAGAAATGTGATTATTAACTTTTTTTCAAAACCTAGATCTCTTTTATTGATGTCATAATTAATAATAAAGAGATAATAAATGTCCCCTCATGAGGTGGGCATATGACTGGAATGCTTCTTGGATTAGCTGTAAAGGTGTTAAAAACTGGTGAATGGTCAAGAAAACTAAATTGTACTTATACTATGGGGAAAATGTCTAAGATATATTTGCTCTTCTCTGGCTAATAGTGCTTTTTTTGTTCCAAAAGATACTGCTCTTTAAAGGTTTTAACTCTTTGTCCTAACTCTCTAGGACCAAGTACTACTAACTCTTGGTCCTACATGGACCAACCTGTTTATTCTGAAGGTCTTGGCAATGTTTTTCATGCATTGGTTTGAACATTTATCTAGAGAACTCAAATTTTCATGATTAGGAAGAAAGTATTTTAAACAAAACTTGTTGAAATAAAAACTTAGTATAGAAATATCAACAGAGGAATTATATTTAGGTGTTTACAGAGGGTTTATGGTATTCATATGATGTGGCATACACATTTATAGACAAAGAGAAACCTACTTATTGATCTTCTTAAATGATTTTGTGTACCCTTGGCCTTTAATCTTCCCCAACACTTGGTATATTCAGAATAAATCATCGTCTAATAGGAGAAACCATAACCAGTTTCCTGGATTTTGTATCCTGTGTGCATGCAGCTCCCACTAAGTGATTCCATTTTTGTATACTATAAAAGGCTATTCAGATATGATAAAATGGGTGGCTCTGAGCATTAACTAAAGTGATGTTGACTTGTACTAAGAAAATATGCTTCTGCATAAGTGTGTCATCTCAAGTGATTAAAAATAAACTAATGAGACTAGCTAAGTTTACACTTGAGTTGGTATTCTTTGATTACTAATCACAGGGAATATGCTTCTATACTAATCTATTTATCCATGTTTGCATTACGTTGGTCACGAGCTCCTAGGAACTTTTGACAGAGTGCCTTCCTAACAGAAAGCAAAGCAAAATATAAGGGAAAAAATTCTTTGTCTTAAAACTCTGGAACTAAGAGTATAGAATGTGTATATTGTGGTTAATTTTGTCTAAAGCCAGGTTAAATACATGGGTTCTTACATCCTATTTTGAACTGTTTTCATCTGACTAATATGGTTATGGAGCCTGAGACCTTCAAATGAAAATTTCACTTTCCCAGCACTCAATTTAAACCTGGGGCAACCATCCTGGAGTTTAACCAAAGAATACACAGGTCTAGGTATTGAGTCTCTGGAGATAAATTCTGAGGTTCTTAAGACATTTTCTAATAACATTTAATATTGGATGATTTTTTGTACAGTCTACCAACATGGCAATTGGTTTCCAATAGAGAATGAACTGCAAGTAGTTATAGTTAGTTTTAAGTGGACAAACTGTATCAGTGATTCCCAACTATCCATCTGTAGACTAAGTTACTTTAGAATTAGCTGTGCTAATTTAAAAATAATAGATTTTCTTTGATTCCTCTGTCGAAGAGTCTGACTTCTCTTGATCAGAGAGTAGGTCTAGGGGATGGCCTTAGTGGTTGTATTTTTTATTTTAATTAAAAAATTGTTCCCAGGTGACTCTGATACAGTTCTAGTTTGGAAATAGGATAAGCAACACTAAGATTTTGCTGAATATCCAAATTATGCTTATGTTGGACAGTTCTACCTGAAGCTCTACTGATTAGTAATAATTCTCATGCTTTTAGTCTCCAGAGTAGCTCAGGCACAAATTATGTCTTACATTTGAATACTTAACAGTATGGGTAGAACTTTTCACATAATGTCAAGATATACTTTTCATTATATATACAATAAGTTGCTCACAGTAGTAGGTAAAGCTGTATTTCATGAGGTGCTTTCTGTGTGTCAGGCCTATTACTGTCCTTGACATTCATTTTCATACTTATACACACAATCCCCTTATGAAACAGGTTTGGGGAGATTACATAATCTGCTCAAATCTTTGTGAATTTTATTGCTAAATGTTAAAAATTGGTTCATAATTAATTTTATCTCCATGTTCATAAATATGTTAAAGCATCTCTTTTTCAAAACTTTTATTTCAGTCACCCAGGAATGATACTCTGAAATACATCCATAAGAAACTTTCCTAAAAATAGAATATCTGAGTCAAATTAATTTTGTTGATAAACAAAACATACCCTATAAATTAAATGAAGCCTTCCAAAATCTTGAGACAATACTTTTCAGGAGAAGAAAGGAATTTAATTTATTTTGATGTGTCACAAAAACATCATTTATTAAAAGGATGCTCAATATAGTGAGGTCAATTTGATATAATTCTTTGTCTTGATGTGAAATTATGTTCTTCAAAAATGGATTGTGGATTCAAAATTCTTAATAATATTATATTGTTTTAGAAGTTTGTCTTTACCATTTCAGGTAAAATTACCTTGAACAGAATGAACGAGATTTCAAGCATGAGGAAGTTACAACGGGAATTTGGAGGTTCTTAGGAATTTGATTAGTATTGTTTAATTTGAAAAAGGGTGTCATTCAAACCAAAGGAAGTAGTGTCATCTCATGAAATACTGCTGTGTCCATTCTACTGCTGGATGACTTGGTAATATTTTAACTTGTGCCTTTTTATCACAATTATTTCACAGGAGCCTTGTCCTATGCTGAACTGGGAACTAGTATAAAGAAATCTGGTGGTCATTACACATATATTCTAGAAGTCTTTGGCCCATTACCAGCTTTTGTGCGAGTCTGGGTAGAACTGCTCATAATACGGTAAGAGCCTAGACAGAAAAAAAGATTAAGGAAAAATAAATCTATTCATTATCCCATTTTTGAATCACTTTGATTATTTTTAAATAACTAGAAATATGCATGACTATGTGGTAAATATGTCTCCTTCAGGACATAAAATCTGGGATGAAATACCTTTCTCAATTAATGTTTTTAGTGCCATTTTGCCACTGGCAGTAGTTTTCGAACCATGCCAAACTTTCAAAGCATCTGCTTGTTGTTAATATTCAACTATTCTCTAAATCATTTTCAGGAAAGATGCTGACCTAAAAGAATGTGAATTGTCAAAATCTACCATGATAAATCAGACCTTTTGTTTGATTATAAATTGTAATTTGACAAAATTAAATATTCTCCTAGGAACTGGGGTTTTCCTTCTTGTAGATCACACCATTAAGCCATCTTAAGTTTACTCAGTTTTCGAGACTAGGAAACTTCTGTTCCTAGCAACTTAGTATGTCATCAAGTTTTATATTCTACCAAAAAAAAAAACAAAACAAAACAAACACACACACTTGTCACAGTGACTCATATCCTCACGTTAAACAAATCAGTGAACTACAGTTGCGAAAAGCTTTTTGATTATATTGTTGTAAAAATGCATTCCCCTTCCTGATTGCCATGGTTTAAAATCAAACCAAATAATGCTAAGTCACTCTGAATAGCAAATTTCCTCCAATTTTGTGGGAAACTTATGATGTCACGTGAGAACTTCAGATTATCCTTAAAGCAAACTGCTTCCATGAAATGTGACTAGCACATTCTGACAGCAGAATTTAACAGAAATAATGAAAGAAACTTGTTCTTACTGTAAACTTATCAGACTTACACAGCTGAAAGCTCCTGTGAGCTCTTATCCTATCATTTAGAGCTAAGTGGTAAATGCAGAGCTAATAAGTATTGACTTAACACTAATCTTGATTTTTATAGTCCTAGGAGTTTTTTTTTGTAGCAAAGAGCTTAGAATAGTATTTACATCTTTGTTAAGTCTGTTCTCATTTTAAGCAATTTTGCATTATTTAAAACTTATTATTATGAAATAATGATAAAGAAGTATTTTGTTCTTTTTCTAAACTCTGGGATTTGCCTGGGAGGTGCCTTCTACTCTTTTCTGATAATATGAAGATTACTCTTCAAAGGTCAACTTAAGTTCTATCTTTTCCACAGTTAATTTCCTGTTCACCCTAGTTTATAGTATTTCTTTTCTCTCTTAATTCTTCTGGAAAAAAAAAATGCAGTCTCTGCTTCTCATTTGACATTGAACATGCTGGCTTATATTCTTACTGAATATTTTAGGAATCTGTGCTCTGTTTCCATGTTAAAACTGCAAGCATTTCAAGCATATAAAACCAGGTCTCTCACTTTTTGTAACTCTTATACTACTTATTGTCATATATTAAATGCACTGATTGTCATATATTAAATTCTTTTTGAATAGCAGTTGAAAAATTTAGTAAATATTCAATCTTTCAGTAAGTTATATTGGGTTGGCCAAAATGTTCATTCAGGTTTTTCCATTAAGATGGCATGGAAAATCCCTAACAGATTTTTTTGCCAACCCTAATAGTTTGAATAAAATATACTCAGTAGTTAAATAAGTACAATTCTTATTTAGAGTGGTGGCCTGTCAGAATAGTGGGCTTTGGGGCCTGATGCAGCTGAGCTGGAGTCCCTCTCCAGCCATGTACTGGCTAATTGTGTTGGTTAGCCATACTTTGGTTAACTGCTCAGCATTATGATGGACTTGATCATTCCATTTGCACTGGTAGCACCAACACAGTGCTCATTCATTCATCTGTTCATTCCGCAGACTATGCTACTGAGTGATGTATGGCAAGTTAAAAAGATCTAAAGTGAAGTGAGCCTCAGTTCTTCTTCTCAAGTAGCTTATAATCATATTACCTTAGATAGCTACTTCACCGGGTATGTGTTTAGGGAAGCAATTACCTAAATATTTTCTAGAAGCTTTTGTAATGGATGCATATGTTTCTTTGTGATATGGACTCACATTACTCAGTTGTTCTCTCAGAGTAATGAATGACTTGAGGGGTGACAAAGTACCTGAGTCATATAACATTCCTCTTCCATTGAAAGTACCCATGGTACCTAAATATTTACTATTAAAATTGTACTTCAGATTAAGCCACTTTTGTCAGAAATAATCTGTAACAAATCTTAAAAAGAAATCATACATCGGGGTCATTTGAATCCATGCATTCACCATGTATTCATTAGTTTTCTGTTGTGTGACAGACACTTTACTATACACTGAGGATGAAATAGTGATTGATATGCACACAGTCATACTCATGAAGCTCACGGTCAAGTGAGGGAAACAATTATCAATCAAGACATCATGTAAGAGAATAAAAAGTTGCTACTGTGATACACACGTGAAAGGGGGGCTATGAAGTTCCATAAGAGAGTATACTCTGGGAGATCTAACGCAATTAGAGGACTGAAGAAGCTTCCTTGGGAAAAAGATTGAACTAAGACCTGAGGTATAAGAAACTGTCAGTGAGTTTCAGGGGCTCTAGCAAAGGGTATTCAGATCCTTCTAGTGGGAGGAAGCACACTGAAGAGGAAGAGAAAGTTTTGACCAGATGGAGCCTTGTATTGAAGGATTTTTGTGGATTCTATGTTTTGAAAGCACTAAAATGACATAATTAGATTTTAATTTACACATCAGAAGTTTATAAATGATGGAGAATAAGAAAAATTGTCTTGTGGTCAGGAGGAGATTGTCTTGGAAAAAAAAATCAATAAATCTCACTACTGCACATCTACACTGAGGAAATCATAATTGAAAAAGACACATGCACCCCAGTATTTATCACAGCACTGTTTACAATAGCCAGGGTATGGAAGCAACCTAGATGTCCATTGACAGATGAATGGATAAAGAAGATGTGGTACATATGTACAGTGGAATGTTGCTCAGCTATAAAACAACACTTTTGAGTCAGTTCTAGTGAGGTGGATGAACCTAGAGCCTGTTATACACAGTGAAGTCAGAAAGAGAAAAACAAATATTGTATATTCACACATATGAATGGATTCTAGGAAGATGGTACTGATAAACCTATTTGCAGGGTAGCAGTGGAGATGCAGACCTAAAGAACAGACTTATGGACATGGGGGAGGAGGAGAGTGGGGTGATTTGAGAGAGTAGCCTTGAAACATATACATTATCACAGATAAAATAGATAGCCAGTGGGAATTTTCTATATGATGCAAGGAGGTCAAATCTGGTACTCTGTATCTACCTAGGGGAGTTGGGATTGGGTGGGAGCTGGGAGGGAGGTTCAAGAAGAAGGGGACATATGTATGCCTATTGATGCTGGCAGAAACCAACACAATATTGTAAAGCGGTTATCTTCCAATTAAAAATAAATAAATCTATCTTGGTTTCTAATACCAGCAGGTCAGGGTTGGAATACATAATGGTGGTTGGTTTCCTGACAATCTAGGTGTTAGACCTGGAGGTTGAGTAACCATGAGATGGAAGATAAACTGAAATGGAAGACTTGGCATGGGAAATTTAATAATTCCATTGACTTGCCTGTGTATCTAACAAACATGCATTCATATGCAGTATATTTAAACTGGAAAGGCCTGTGTCATTTTCTAACAGAAAGTTGAAAAGCTAAAATAGAATCATTTGCTACCTGTTTTACTATATACCTGAACTTATTTCATTTTCTTATCTCATTCATGTTTTCTCTATTTATAAAATTACAAGACTAATTTTGTTTTTCAACACATACTTTTCACCTAAATATTTCTATGGAGTTAAGAATAATCACTTGGCTTTTCAAGGTTTTTCTGTTTGGAAAAATCTAGACTAATACAATGTCAAGCATGTAAGCATATATTTGCAATGAACACTTATTAATACTAATTTTTTAAAGTTGAGTTTTGTGTTCCTTTTCTGAACCCATTAGACTGTGCTGTTAACTCATCCCTATTTTGCTGTAGTTTAATCGTTGACTTTCTGAGAAAGGAGACTATTTCTTGTATGGCCCAGCCCTATTGGATCTCAAGTAATAAACTAGATTTTTAAGAAAAAAGTTAAATATGGGCGGGAAGAAGAAAAACTGACAGCACTCAGCCTTGTTCCCAAGCAGATGTGAAGTTTAAAAACTAGCTACCAAAGTTGCAGACAGTACTTCATTTGGAATATCTGTGATGACCTAATCAAATATAGGCTAAAAACTCAACCTTCAGAAAACTAAGATCATGGCATCTGGTCCCATTACTTCATGGCAAATAGATGGGGAAACAAAACAGTGATAGACTTTATTTTTCTGGGCTCCAAAATCACTGCAGATGGTGACTGCAGCCATGAAATTAAAAGACTCTTACTCCTTGGAAGAAAAGCTATGACAAACCTAGACAGCATATTAAAAAGCAGAGACATTACTTTGTCAACAAAGGTCTGTCAAGTCAAAGCTGTGGGTTTTCCAGTGGTCATGTATAGATGTGAGAGTTGGACTATAAAGAAAGATGAGTGCCAAAGAATTGATGCTTTTGAACTGTGGTGTTGGAGAAGACTCTTGAGAGTCCCTTGGACTGCAAGGAGATCCAAGTCTATCCTAAAGGAAATCAGTCCTGAATATTCATTGGAAGAGAATGCTGAAGCTGAAACTCCAATACTTTGGCCACCTAATGTGAAGAACCAATTCATTAGAAAAGACCCTGATGCTGGGAAAGATTGATAGAGGGAGGAGAAGGGGATGATAGAGGGAGGAGAAGGGGACGACAGAGTATGAGATGGTTGGATGGCATCACTGATGCGATGGACATGAGTTTGAGGAGGCTCCAGGAGTTGGTGATGGACAGGGAAGCCTGGCGTGCTGCAGTCCATAGGGTCACAAAGAGTCAGACATGGCTGAGTCATTGAACTGAATCAAATATAGAGTTCTGAAAAATCATAGACTTCTCTATTTAATATGTTCCATATGCTGAGTAACAGTACCTCAAGGTAGAAAAAGTTAGTGAAAGTGCTATTTTTTTCTCTGTGGTTAACCTAAATATGCGTTTCTTCTAGCCCTGCAGCCACTGCTGTGATATCTCTGGCATTTGGACGCTATATTCTGGAACCATTTTTTATTCACTGTGAAATTCCTGAACTTGCGATCAAGCTCATTACAGCTGTGGGCATAAGTGAGTATCATAGGTATAAATATGAAAAAGAAAACAGTCCCTACAAAAGTGATTGGAGACCAAATTTCTGGAGACTTTTTGCATGGTGGTACTACTCCTCACATGGTGGTGTTCTTGCTTACAACTGCTCGCCAGATTTGTGTTGGAAAATAAAGAAAAGAATAAGGGTTTGGAGTGATGCCTGATATAACATTATAAGCCTATTTTGTATTGGGTCAATAGATGTGATGGCTAATCTTTTAAAACAGGCAAACAAAACAACCTTGTTAGTAAAACAGTAACTTGATTGTGCATAAAAAGAGACTTTTACAAGTGAAAACCCAATTTTTAAATGGGTGTTCTGAATTATAAAATATCCTTCCTTAGCAATAACATGTAGAAGTATAAGGCACTTACCCTCATGGAATGGTGTATGTGTGTTGGGTGTATATGTTGTGTTCATGAATTTTCTAGTGTTACCACCTGCCACTCTGTGTTCGGATTTTAGCTGTCCGTTGATGGTCACTAGACTCTTCTTCCAACGTTTGATTATTAGTAGCATTTCTCAACGGAGAAGGCAATGGCAACCCACTCCAGTACTCTTGCCTGGAGAATCCCAGGGACAGGGGAGCCTGGTGGGCTGCCGTCTATGGGGTCGCACAGAGTCGGACACAACTGAAGCGATTTAGTAACAGCAGCAGCAGCAGCAGCATTTCTCAAATAGGAGTTTTCTTTATCATTTCCAAATTAGGAAGTTGCTCATTTTCATCATTGGGCACAGATATTAGAACTTTAAAAAAAAAGGAAGTAAAAAAAGGGGAACATGTGCAACATGAAGTAAGTGATGTGAGGCTCAATATGACTCCAACTTCCTGTTGTAAGAAAAAGGTGAACATTTCACAGTAGAGAGCTGAGTGATTAGTAGGAAAGAGTGAGGAGTTACACATAAAACATCTCTAGTACTGGCTCCATATTGCTGCACTTAAGTAGGTTCATCCTGGATTCCTCCCTTAATTCATGAAATGTAATAATTGTGATGTGGAATCACAAGAAATCACCAAGAAAAACACTTGAATGATATATGTCTAAGTTCTGGAGTGGTAATGGTGTTCTCAATTGATCTTACCCTTTACACACACTACGGCTGTGAGACTTGGGGTCAAGTCACTTCTTCTTTCTGCACCTCAGTGTTCTTATTTATAAATCATGTCCAGTCTCATAAGGTGTCTTTGAAGATTAAATGATATTAAAAAGGTGTATATAAAGTGTTCTGAGTAATGCTAGAAAAGTTTAAAGAGTGAAATTACAAATGGTAGCTTTTTATACTCTTGTGGGAACACATCTCATCAAGTTCCATAAGACCAGGGCCTTAACTAACTGCTGTTTCCAGCCCTTCACATAGCCCCTAGTATGTTGTTTGTGCTCAACAACTATTTGTTCATGACTGATTTTAATGAGAATAGATATGAGCATTCTTCTCTAGTAGAGAAGCTAATGGAATGCCTAGGTGTTAAAGAATTACACGTCTTCACGTTTCTCAAGCAGCAGGAAATGGAGGTAAATGAACTAGATTTTGTTCAGATCTAACACCATGAAGTTTTAATTTTTTGAACCATTTTAGCATTGTGGTTATAGCTCAGGCTGTGGAGGCAAACAATCCGGAATTGAAATTTAGAGTCGGGATTTTCAGTTATGTGATTTGGGGCTAAATATTAAATCTCATTAAGCATCAGCTTTATTTATTGGTAAATTACCTGTGAGATGATAATTTATCTTGAATGGCTCTGGAAGAATGAAGTTAGATTTTTAAGACTTCAGCAGAGTGCCTTGCCCATAGAAAGTTCTTAATAAATCTAGTGTTCCACTTAGGGACTGGATCAGTAGCCACTGTTGTACTCATTTCATTCTTGTTTCTCAACTGACTGAGGCAGAATCATATCACAATTATTATATTTGAAAAGAGAAACACGGGTAGCATTTTGAGAGCTCTGTAAATTGCCAATCAGAGGTTACTGATTAAAAGCTGTAACAGCAAACTTTCATTATATATTATGTAAACATTTACAAATCCACAGCTTGGATTGAGAAGGACTTGTAATGAATTAGATAATGACAACACATTACCATTTTGGTAAATCTAGATAGCTCTTTTATTTGTCCCAGTTCTGTTAAACATTTTAAAGGGAAAACTGTATTTTAGAGGAGTAAATGGAAACTGTTCAAATCAAAAATTTAAAGCAGTTATAGGTAAGAATGATTAAATATGTTGCAGTTTACAAAACCTGTAGTATAGTTTGGTGATGGTGTAACTAACAAAGAGCCTGAGTAAATCTTGCATGAACTTAGTCATGTTCTTCCATTTTTACCATTAGTTATAACATTAATTTACAGATTTTGATGCAAGCTTGAGTTTCTGAGGAAATTTGTTCCTAGGATCAGAAGCACTGAAAGATGAAACTAGATATTCTTGCAACTCGGTGGCAGGTGGTATAAATCAATGGCCTAATTGGGAAAGTCAAACTGTCTTTGAGAACTTAGCTTTAAAGCAACAGCAGGTGGAGATGGAGATAGAAAAGGAGACATTTACCTGGGGGCAAATCTCACATTCTGAATGGTTCAAAGCAAGGAGATAGGTGATTTTCTGCCTGCTGGGGGTGAAAGGTTAGTGAGATGTAGAAAATGGAGTTTAATTGCATGAATTGCTTCCCTATGTTCTCCTACAGGGATGGAAGCAATTTGTGGTAGTTTGAATTCTCTAGTTCAAGTGTAGAAGAAGAATAAACTTGAAGGATATTGTTATGGTCAAATCATAGACGAAAAGGGATTTCAGGGTTTGTGAAATGTTAACTGATCACTTGAGAAGTGAGAGTGGGGTGGGAGTGTGGCATTGCTAAATACTAAATACCCCCTCTGGGGCTTCCCTGGTGGCTCAAACAGTAAAGCATCTGTCTGCAGTGTGAGAGACCTGGGTTCGATCCTTGGGTTGGGAAGGTCCCGTAGAGAAGGAAATGTGCTCTTGCCCCAGTACTCTTGCCTGGAAAATCCCATGAATGAAGGAGACTGGTTGGGTTTACTCCTCTCCTCTTTTGAAAGTATTCAACTTCATTTCTCTCAAATTAGTAAAAGTGAAAAGTTTTGGAGTCCTTCCCTGGTGGGCCAGTGGTTAAGACTTCTGCCTTCCAGTGCAGAGCATGCAGGTTCGATCCTTTGCATGGTACTAGATCCCACATGCCTAGCAACCAAAAAACTGAAACCCGAAACAGAAGCAATATCGTAACAAATTCAGTAAAGACTTTACAAATGGTCCACATTAAAAAAAATAAAAAGTCTTTAAAGAAAAAACGGTTTTGCTTACTCTAAGTCTTGTCCATTCTGGCAAGCATGTCAGGCAAGTGGAAGCTGAGTAGGGAAATCTTATATATTCACCTTTGTCTTCTCTCCTGTAGCCCAGTGTCCTTAGGTAAAGGGCCATTGCTCCCTTTACTTTCTATGGAACTTCATGAATTTTCACTCTCCTCGAAGCTTCAATAAATACTGAAGTATGTTCAAGAGTTAAAATGACATTTAGTTTTCGGTTGTGGTCTCCTGAAACCAGACCCTGTTTAAGTATACACTTGAGTGGCAGAATATTCTAATAAAAGTTCCTTATGTCAGATGTGGGCTCTTATCTCAGACACATCCCTAACAACCTCCCTGAGTCTCAGTTTTCTTATTTAATTTACATAGGTGAATAAAGAACATTAGCTTCTTCTGACAACCTATGGGAATAATTGGAGAAAGTAAGCAAAATAACACTTGTGATTATGATGTGAGAAAGAGAGCCATTTCTATAAATGCATTACTGTATTTTTTCAAACTGTATTCTACTAGCATCATTAAATTACATGAAAGAAAGTCTAGGGTGAGTTCTGTGCTAGCTTTTCAAATTTTGCACATAAAGTGGCTCTGTTTAAACCCCAAATTGGACTATCTTTACTCCTCTTCTACCATAACTAAATACCATGACAACCAATTCTTAGGTAGAGATATGTAGTATTGAAATATACAAGGACTTCAAAACAACAATCAACCCTTCAGAAGGATGAGAAATAAAATGAGGAATCAAAGTGTCTTGAAATCCCAGCCAAGATAAACATGATCCTTAGCAGAGAGGAAGAGCATCAGATGTTTGAGAGAACTAGTGAAATCATATGTGTCTTTTGACCTGCTTCCTCATTGTTACCTGTGAACTGCTGGTAAAATTGTGGACTCTGGAGTCAGCTTACTTGGCTTCCATCTTATCTTCACCTTTACCTCTATGAACATGGACAAGTTAAGTAATATCCGGGTTCTCAGCTGTTCATCTGAAAAATAATGCTGATGATGGTAACCAAGTCATAGAGATATGAGGATTAAATAATATTCATGTAAGGTCTTCACACAATATGTGTCATATAATAGTGTACATTTATTTAATGCTTACCATTTTTATTCCCAGTAGTGAGATCCTAGATATAGCCTCTCTCCTTCAAAAAGGTCTTTATTGCTACATAGCTTCTCTGCAATGAATCTGTCCAGGAAACAAATGCTAACAGAAAAATGGGGGCAACCCAGGCAGCTGCTACAAAGAACAGTGGGACAGTTCACTTCAGCTCACCATGATGCATCCGTACAGTGTCCATATATTTTACCAGCTTAGCACAAAGCAGCCAGAAGCCAGGGAGAACCTGAACCTGGGAAAAACAAAACAAAACAAAACAATATATCCAGACTTAGTAACCTCCCTCTACAAAACAAAAGACAAACTTGAATTACTGAAGTACAGAAAGAAATGCTTGCTAGTCCTTAAATCACTGTATCAGTTTTTAACACCCCTCTAAACATCCTCTTCAAATACAGCTCCCTTCCCTATGTATTTCTGATTGCCAGAGTTTATACCTATAACTTTCATTGCTGCATTTCAGTTCTTAGAAACTGACCAGCACCATTAATAAGTAAATAAAAGCTATATGTCTCTCTATTTTCATTTTGGTAACATTTAAGGTCAGCAAAAAATAATAATAAGATCAAATCAATACAGGTAATTTTTAATGCATGAAATTAGCAATTATTATTCAAAGGAAGTAAAGCTAGGATGAAAGCTTGCTCAGATTTCTTTAATGATTACAGTGTAAATAGATAGTGTATAAAAACCAGAGTAGATACTATTTGTTTCAGAAACTCTGAAAGCTCTTAGCATTTAGTGAATCCCAAATCCCTTTTCAACATTGTTGGATAAGCAACATACATGGACTTAGACTTCTCTGTAAAGACACATGAGGAAACAGCAGTTCTCGCCACCTGAGGACCTCCACAGTCCCTCTGTACTGGCTGCCTCATTGCTTGTTAAGCTGTATCTCTTCAGGGTCATAGAGGTAAGTCTCAGCCGGAATTTGGCATATGGAGTAATGAGGGCAATGTCTGGATGCTCAGATAAAGCAGGGTTTTGAGCAACCTTTTGAGAGAAATCAGGCTTAACCAGAATTTTGATTTCAGCTGCTTGAGAGGAAAGCAAGGTGAGATTATCAATTCATAATATTTGTTTGATTTTTGTCTTCCATTTTTCTAAGAAAACTTTACAAAATATAAAATTCCCAGCACTCACTTTTGTTTTCTATTTCAATAGGCATTGAATTCTAACACTCTTTATGAAAGTAACCTTCTTTCCTCTTCCCAAATACATAGAGGTTCTAATATGAGAATGCCTCTCTTTTCCCTCCCCCTTCCCCCTCCTTCTTTTCCTTCCTTCCTCCCTCCCTCTATTCCTTTTTTTTTTCTTCTTCCTTCCTCCTCTTTTCCCTTCCTCTCTTTACAATAGCCCTTTTCTACTGTGGAGTACTCTCAGAAATGGTGTTTGGGTTTTTGGGAGCTCTGCTTAAAAGAAAACAGTGCTCTTTTGTGTTGGTGGGAACATGAGTCCAATTATTTTCAGACCAATGCTGAATCTCCTTAACTAAAAAAACAATCCCTTTCATATGATGATTCATTTATCACAGAACCATTTGCATAGAAAAAGGACAAGAATCACTGGTTGATGACGATGAGTGCAGAGTTGCATTAAATTATTTTCAGTATATAAGTGCTTTTTACAGGGGCGAGAAAAATCATTTTACTTTTTATCTTTCTGATAAAATAATGCACTTGGCAATTAACAATGGACCTGTCTAGTTCTTCATGTTTCCAGCTTCAAACACAGGTAGAATATTTCTCTCAGCCTACCATATAGCTTATTCAGGGCTTCAGCCTTTCTAATCATTCTCATCATGTCTCCTTTGAAACATTTCTTCATTAGTAACCCCCTATTTTAACTTTGTATGGTTCCTTACTCTTCCCATCTTTGAGCTTTTTTCAAAGATGAAAATTGCTTTTTTTGATTTTTTTACTTAATGCTTTGTGTTCATTATAAGGATTATTAAAAAGTGTATAAAAATAAACTTTTAAACTTAAAACTTATTCCATATTCTATCATCTATAGATACCTTCTCTTAATGTTTTGGTAAATAGTCCTTCAGAATTTTTCCTTTTCTTTATTTTTATGTTTGTAGCATTGACTTCTACCTGTCTTCCTATATGTTAATGTAGCATCTATTCATCTCTCTGTAATTTTCTGTATTGGTCAGTAACATGTCATGAACCATCTTTTATGTAATGTTTAATTGTGTCATGATTTTAAATGGCTGCATAGTAACCCCTTTAAAAGACATACCTTAATCAGCCTACATTTAGAAGGCTAGATTATTTAAAATATTTTTGCTATTGTATATTATGTGTTGAAAACATTTGCACCAATTCTTAAATTCTGAAATGAGCTAGTGATTGTATCAGGCAACTGGAACTTTGAAGATCACTCATTAGTGTACATACGGAAAGCTTCCTATTGCAACCTGAATTGTAAGAATTCTGTTTTTTTTTAAAATCCCCCAAGAAGTATTTTCATTCATTTTTGTTGTTTGTATAGGGAAAATACACCTTTTAAAAATAAAGCTTGTAGCTAATAACTACAAATGTCAGGTATGAAGTGGCTTATTTGTTGGGAGATGGGAGGAGAGGGTGAGTAACACCAAGTGTGAGGTTTTAGACAGAGTATAAAGTTGAAATCTGCTGTCTAGAATAACTCAGTTATTTTAGAATAGTATAGGAGGCAGGGCCTGAAAGTACCACCATTTATTTCATGCCTTTTTGGCTGAAGGTATTACAGATTTTGTTTTAAAAACTGAGGATCCAGCACATTCATTTATTCAACAAAACTGTGTTAATGATCTTCCTGGGCCATGGATGAAGCTGGATACTAGCAAGACAGAGATGAATGATGCTGGTTCTGTTCTCAAGATTCTCATGGTCCACCGTCCGGGGTGAGTGGCTAGTTGCTGAGGACATTGTAGATAGCATCACCAAGAAAAAGTAATTATGCTGGCTTCAGACCCCGTGTGCATCCTACTCTGGAAACACTTTTGGATTTATTATTCAAAACATTTTTTCAAGTTCCAAAACATATCTTGGAAACCTGTACATTTAGGGTAAGCTGAAAGTCACTCCTTACTATGCTGATTGGAAAGTGGAGAGAAAATACAAAAAGTGCTGGCTAAGGCTAATTCTGAAAGCAGAATAAACTCCCAGCCCACTTTTCCACACATTGTCCCTTCTTGAGTGTGATCCCAACTTTGTCCCTTCTTTAATGTGATCCCAAGTTGGCAGGTCACTATGCATGTGGACATTGAGGGAGGAAAAGAGCTGTCCACTGTGTCAGGCTAGAGTCACATTCAACAATCTGCGTGTGATGACCTCAGGATTGGCTTAGAAGATATTTTTATATGATTGTTAGGGCACCACAATCCTTGTTCACTCTTATCGACATATACAAGGAATCAAACCATGGTCTCTTGCATTGTAGATGGATTCTTTACCAACTGAGCTATAAGGGAAGCCCATACAAAGAACGAGAGGTAACTTTGTATTGTCTGCACATTTTATCCAGTTTCTCAAACTTCAGGATGCATAAAAATCACCTAGAGATCTGATTGAAATGCATGTTTGTAGTCCTTAGGTCTGGGGTGGCATCTGAGATTGTGCATTTCTAACATGCTTCCAGGTAATGAATGGCAATATGCTGGTTCATGGTTGGCACTTTGAGTAGCCAGGACCTAAGACGTCTTCACGTATATCTGTTTTTTTGCAGCTGTGGTGATGGTCCTAAATAGCATGAGTGTCAGTTGGAGTGCCCGGATCCAGATTTTCCTAACCTTTTGCAAGCTTACAGCAATTCTGATAATTATAGTCCCTGGAGTGATGCAGCTAATTAAAGGTATGGACTGAAAAGTAAATGCTTTTTAAAATACGTATCTGCTTTTGGTCTCTTCTAACACTGACTTTCACTTGTACTAGCAGAATCCCTTAATTAGTCTCTCTGCTCATGGAACTTAGACTCTATACTGTCATCTAATTGATTTGAAAGCCTGTAACATTGCGGGGTGAGTTGGTATTTACAGCTGATTGGCAACAAGAGGATTAAGCCTGGGCTAAGCAGCAAAATAAGGCATCAGTGAATTTTCTCTTGGTCTAAACTGTTTGTAGTGAAAACACAAAGTGGAAAAAAAATAAGCTGTTAGTTTTAACTACAGATAAATGTGTCTTCTTATTTTTACTTCAAAGTAGTTCAAGGATATATTAAACATTAGAGAAAAAGATATCTGGAAAATAATGAAAAATGATAAAATATTTTTTTACTTTTTTGTAATTATTCCTTTTACCTTGAGAATGGAATTTTGACAGAAGGAGAGTCAGATATGGAAACAGCATTCATAAAAAAAATGCTATTTGACAATAAAAATAGTTGTAAAAATGTATTTTATTGTTACATTATTTTAATGTAAAATCTGCATTTCTACAGAAATGTAACACCATTTTCTGGGAGTATTTGCCTTTTTAGAGTTGAGATGGTTGAGAGTGATGTCATTTAGAGTTTCAGTTGTTCTAGGTAAGAAGGCACAGGCAATTGCTTGGATTCAGGGGAAATTATTGGATGAGAAGGAGGTCTAGTGAGTTATTTAACAATGGGCACAGTAGTAGGAAATAATTTAGAAAGTAAGAAGAAATGATAAAGGAGTGATGTGTAACTTTGGCACGTAAAGTTTTTCATGTTCACATTGATGTTGTCTGTTCCAAGAAAAGGAGTTTATAGAGAAATTTGATGAAGTTGCAAGAGAAGGATTACTCAAGGCAAAAGGAAATACCAAAATTAAACAAAAAATCATTGCTGAATGTAGAGGCATTAAACGATAACAAAGGTGGAAAGATTTGTCATTCTATACCTGGGGAAAGGGAACCACTGCTGTCTGTTTAATAAAACCTAGTGGGACATCTTAGAACTCTCCTGGCTAAATGTTTGCATCAAATTCGGCAACCTCAGCCAACTCAAAATAAACACAATGAAGATCTTCAATACTATAGCTTACACTGAAGGGAAAACAAGAACTCTTCTAATTCATGTTGGTCTCCACAGAGCTGGCCTTCTCATACTTTATCTGATCCATTAGAAATGTAGGGAAAGTAACTTACTTTGTTACTGCTTTCCTTTTCTGGGCTAACTCTTTATATTTCTCTAAGGAATTTCTTACATTTTTGGAAATTTCAGAAACTGAGTCATTTAGATTCCAAAAAATGACATGCAGTCCTTTAAAACAAAGATTATTTTTTTCTTTTCTCTTTTTGATGTAAGACTGTAGTCAGTTTTTACTACTTAATTATATATGTTGGTGAGGTGAGGTGAGGTGCAGTTGCCCAAATGTTACTGTATTGCAAATTCCTTGAGAGCAGACATATCTTTTAGCTTTTTTTTTGGACACTTACAATAGAATGATCCTTTAATATTTATGGTATTGTTGCTGAATCAAGCTTGGGTCTGCTTACCCAAGGACCAGCAATGCCAATCTACTGTCATCAAATTGTGGTGAAGGAAAGCATAGTGTTTGTTGCAGGGAGTCAAGCAAGGAGAATGGGCACCTTATGTTAAAAAAAATCTAAACTCTCTGGCAGCTTTTAGGAAAGACTTTATAAAGAGAGTTTGAGGGAGAAGGTCACAGGGTACCTGATAAGCTCCTGCACAATACTCTGATAGGTTGATGATAAAGGTGAGGTCACAGAGGTCAACATTATCAATCCTTAGGTTCCAGCCAATTTGCAAGCTATGTGATTGTGGTCATCTTACAATTAGCTTCTTCCTCCTGATACAGGCTTTAATGTCTGGGAAACAACTCAAGGATAGGACTCAGGATGTCAGCTGTAGCCCTAAGGAACAATTGGTGATGGTGGTTTTAGTTGCTAAGTCGTGTCCAACTCTTGAGACCCGACAGACTGTAGCCTGCCAGGCTCCTCTGTCTGTGGGATTCTCCAGGCAAGAATACTGGAGTGGGTTGCCATTTCCTTCTCCAGGGGATTTTCCTGACCCAGGTATCAAACCTGGGTCTCCTGCATTGCAGGCAGATTCTTTACCAACTGAGCTACAAGGAAAGCCTGAGGAATAATTAAGGAATTTTAATTTTGCTTTATAGCTAAACTATTACTCTTTTAATCTTTCTTGACTGCTTTCCTTTGTTTCTGCATTTTCTCACTTCTCTGATTAAAATCGCTCTTTGGAACTCAGGGAAGCCTAGGAGCCTAAAACTTCTACAAACATGTGGCAGGGGACAAGGCAGTGGTCTGTCCCCAGTTTCATTATCAGTGCTTAATATGACCAGCTTTCCTTATATATCTCACTTAGCAGAGAAATGACCTGGGAATTTTCTTTTACATTTAAAGTAAGTTAAATATTTTGGAGATTATTCATAGCAGGTATATTTGCTCTATTACTATAAAACAGTGATATTTCTTTGTCTCTAACTTATCACATATGTTTCACATTAATACAAAACTTCAAGAGGAGAAAATTTTTACTTACCCAGATTGTACATTTATTTTGATCTAATGAGATTCAGAAAATAATGGTATGTTCTATATTCTCTTATGAGGATTTGTTAAACTTTCCTTTGAATCTAATAACTTTCATCTTCTTGAGAGCTCTGTTATGCAGCCAAATACTCCTGAAATTTGGAAACAACTCTCTTTTGTAACACTTTGTGCTCAGGATTAAGTCTTTACAAAGTTTTGTATCTTTTATTGGTTATTCAGTATTGCACTTTTAGCAATGTTGTCCCATAAGGCCTAGGAGACCACAGATCATGATAAAGCAATAGACAGCAGATGTTTTTAATCTGGGTTCCAAGATTTATGTTTTTCTTCTATGAGGACACAGAGATGTTTTAATATAATAGATATTTCTCAATTGACAGTGTCATTTAAAAAAAATGAGATATATTTAGGAATTGGATGTTTTGAGAGAGTCATTTAGTGGATAACACAATATTCTCCATTTTTGGCCTCAAAACTCACACACTGTATTGATATATATGTTGTTGTCTGGAAACTGCAAACAAAAACTGAGATTTAAGTGTGGAGAGAGTTTTATGTACACCATCTGTCTTCCACCCCCCCTTTTATTTACTTACATGATGGCCAATTTTGAAATAGTCATATTTCCCATTTAGATAATCTTATTTGCCATTTTCTTTGGGAAACAGAAACTCATTATGCTTTACTTTGAATATTGACTGACTAAATCTGAATTTCTATTTTTTAATTATCCAAAAGATATAGAAGAAAAGTCCCATCACAAAGAGGAGAAAACTGTGATGCATAAAAGCACTCAGTCTACATGTTGATGCAACAATGTGTTTAAACCTATTTAAAGTTCAATATAGTTTCTTTTCCATGCTTCTAGAAGGAAACAGTGCTGTTCTCTAGGTAAGGTTCCACAGACCTTCTCTGTAATTGGACAGATAGTAAATGTTTTCAACTTTGTGTGCCGTGTGATCTCTGCAACAATTATCAGCCCTATTGTTGGAGAGTAAAATTAGCCATAGACTGATGGTATCATGGCATCTGGTCCCATCACTTCATGGCAAATAGATGGGGAAACAGTGGAAACAGAGGCTAATTTATTTTTCTGGGCTTTAAAATCACTGTGGATGGTGATTGCAGACATGAAATTAAAAGATGCTTGCTCCTTGGAAGGAAAATTATGACCAATCTAGACAGCATATTCAAAAGTAGAGACATCACTTTGCCAACAAAAGTCTGTCTAGTCAAGGCTATGATTTTTCCAGTGGTCATATATGGATGTGAGAGTTGGACTATAAAGAAGGCTGAGTGCAGAAAAATTGATGCTTCTGAATTGTGGTGTTGGAGAAGACTCTTAAGAGTCCCTTGGACTGCAAGGAGATCCAATCAGTCCATCCTAAAAGAGACCAGTCCTGGGTGTTCATTGGAAGGACTGATGTTGAAGCTGAAACTCCAATACTTTGGCCACCTGATGCGAAGAGCTGACTCATTTGAAAAGACCCTGATGCTGGGAAAGATTGAGGGCAGGAGGAGAAGGGGACGACAAGATGAGATGATTGGATGGCATCACCGACACAATGGACATGGGTTTGGGTGGACTCTGGGAGTTGGTGATGGACAGGGAGGCCTGGCATGCTGCGGTTCATGGGGTCACAAAGAGTTGGACATGACTGAGCAACTGAACTGAACTGAACTGATGGTATCTAGATAAATAAGTAAGCCCAACTGTGCTCTAATAAGTTTTCCTTTATAAAACAAGCTTGGAAGTACCAAGCAGATTTGTTTCACAGCATTTTGCAGCCCCTCTTGGTATCTAATGCACTATAGGGAGAAAGCAAAAAAAGCAAGTTAAATGATGTGAGAAGGTGGTTCTGGGGTTTCATGCCACCTCCTCATTGAAGATAGACCCTTGAATAATTCTTCCCAAGCACTGTCTTATCATCGCTGTTGAGAATTATATCACACTCCTAAACACTATAACTTACAGGTGATCCTTTAGTATTTTTTCATGGTGAAACTGTTAAGAGTAGAGGCATGCTAAAGCAAGGGACTGTTTTTGAAATGTTGTTTTCTTCTTTGCCATGATTTTATTACAATAAATGTGAAGTAGTGTTTGGCTACATGATGAAAAAAGCTGAATCACTGGAAAAGACCCTGATGCTGGGAAAGACTGATGGCAAAAGGAGAAGGGGGCAGCAGAGGATGAGATGGTTAGATAGTACCACTGACTCAGTGGACATGAATCTGAGCAAACTCAGGGATATAGTGAAGGGCAGAGGAGCAACATGCTGCATCCATGGGATTGCAGAAGGTCAGACGTGACTTAGTGACTGAATAACAACAACAAAAGCTTCTTCTTAAATGGTATTTTATGATTACGTGGCTTAAAACAATTGCCTATTTGTCTTTACAGTAATAGATGTGACAACTAATCACAAAAATAAAAAAAAATAAATGTGAAGTAGTGTTAGTGGCAATCAGCATATGTTTGGGATTCCTTCTCTATAATGGATGCAGCATTAATAGATAAAGTTGGAAATGAGCAGAGAGTAAGAAATCTAGACCTGAAACTGTATAGTTCATCCCCAAGCCCCCTTCTCCCCCTTTACATGTTTATGGTTAAAGAATGAATAATAACCAGCTGTTTGAAAAGTCCTTAATCTTTCTATTCATATTTCAGGGCAAACACAGTATTTTAAAGATGCCTTTTCAGGAAGAGATGCAAGTATTATGGGATTGCCATTGGCCTTTTATTATGGAATGTATGCGTATGCTGGCTGGTAAGTTGATATCCCTATCAACTGGTGATTTGGATGATTCATTAATTCCTTCAAGTACTTCAAGTGCCAAGTGAGGTGCTAGGTAATTGTGAACAGCCATGATTCACCATGATATGCTGTACTTGAAGAGAGGAAGGTAATGTGGCTTCCTTCACCAGCCCAGTCACTGTGTATACAACTTAACACAAACATCACTGAGGTTTCCAGTCAAGGCAGGCACTAGATTTAAGCTGATAATGTAAATTTAACCTGATAATGTAAAAAATAAACAAATGCTGGGTCTTGAGAACCAATACAAGTCATTTATAAGTATGGATGAGTAAAGGCATAATAGTGCCAAAAGCCGCTAAAGAATAGTACTTTGTCAAAAAGCCTTCCAAGCTGAAGCTCCAAGATCTACGCAAATAGTGATTAGTTGATTTTTTTTTTTCCGCCTTCCTATGAGAAAGAAAGAATTCAGATATAGAAATAAGTAACCTCTTCCCAGGAGGTAAAATGGTACTCTAAAGGCAAGAAGGAGTAAATGGGAGAGTGAAATCAGATGTACTGGATAATCTGCTACATTTCAAAGGACTTTATAAATTCCTTAAAATTTCCTCAACATTTGAAAACAAAAAATGCAGAAAAGATGAATAAAACCACAGTGCCATAGGTACATTTCCGTGGTGGATCCATGTCAAAATGTGATGACATTTTGGTTGAAGCATTAAAGCTTTGTATTTATGTCTTGCTTTGTTTAGGGACTTGAATAACAATAACCATGGTTATGAGTAGGAATTTTTTCTAATTAAATTTTATTGATCTAGTAAGATTCAGTTGAGGTGATTATTGCAAGAAATGCCACTAGAAATGCCATTATTTAAACATCAAAATGATTGTAGTAAAATTAAATTTCAGTTTTGAAGTAATTAGTAGCAATATTTCTTTTAAAACATAATTTATGGAGTTAATTGTACAGTTGCAGTGAGAATGTTCTATGAGCCTAAAAAAGCAACAAACTACACTAGCTTAAAATTATGTAAATGCATCTCAAATACAAACACAATTTCTTTTTGTTTCTTCAGTTTTTAGGATCTTACTCTCTAACTAATGCATGGAATATAAAAATATATTTTTCAATAAATGGAATTTTTACCCTATTAATCTCACTGAATTATGGAAATTCAGAGCACTAGAGGAGGATTAGGAGAGTAAAGGAACTAAAAATTTTAGCATGGCATCTGAAGCATAATGTTTGAAGTTCTTAGAAAATTGTAGCTCTGAAGATTCTAGCATAAAATATTTGTGTACTTTTGGAATATTTTGATAGCCATTGTGTATGTGTGTTCGTCTTAGTATTTGTGAAGTCTTTTTATTTTTGTCCAAAGCACAATGTGGTGCTGAGCGAGAAAAAAAATTTAAAAAGGAGTTGTGCTCCCACAGGGGTAGCAGTGGAATCATCTATTCTATGGCTATTCAGCCTGATCAGAGCTCCAGCGCCCTGGGGCAGCGGCCAAGCCCTGGGAGGGTCACCAGGAGGGGCCAGAGCAAGTTGGGGAGGTGACAAAAGCTTTCAGTTAGAGCCAAGTGTTGGGGGCTTGGTAGTATTCAGTCAGGAATGTGGCATGTGGAGATCCTCATGAGGGAGTTTTGATTAATTCTATTGAATGAAGTTTCTTTTGCCTGTGAGTGCCATGCATCTGTTCCCACAGAATCTTAAAATATTCTTCTACCCAACTCACTCCCCTGCTACAAGGGCCGAATACTCAAGTCACCTGCTTTATGGAGAGCAAATCTTCACTTCTGTAAGCTTTTGAGGGCTGATAGCTTTCTCCAAGTATAAAGAGTCTTTTCATTTTGAATTATCTTATTATCTTAATCTTTAGTTTTGTTGATACTAAACCCAAAATGTTACTCTTATTAGAAAGATTTTAAAAAGACAGTTTTGGTGGTATAAACAAGAGTCCAGAGAACTTAAAAAGGAGGTGGAAGACAGGAAGCTTTTATGGGATGAAGAGTAAGGAACAAAGAAAAGAAAAATGGAAAATGAATGTAAAATAGGGAAATAAGTATAGAACCCAGGGTTGACTTGGAGATTAGTGGCTCCATCTTAGACATAGAAATTTATTTCAATACTCTGTTTACAGGGCAAATGGGGTTTACATGAACCTTTGTTTATATTATACTCTTCCTCATAGAATCCTCGTGTCCATGTCCTATTTTAAAGAACAGGAAACTTGGTTTTCTTATATTCTAGAGGGTTGAGTCATAAGACATTAAGGCCAGGATTTTAAATGAATGTCATCTGATAAAAGTGATTTATATATGGGGCAGATAAGTAATTGTATATTTCCAACAGCTGTTCAGCTACCTGAATGCGGCTTTGCAGGTAGGTAGAAATAACCTGCTTGTTAATATGTGGCCATTTGTCTTAGAAAAAGGGAGCTGTGTTTAGAAGAAATAGTCTGCTGGTTTGGAATTCCAGAGGAAAAAGTTAATATCTGGATATAAATGGAACAAGATGGAAACTAAAAGAGTGCCCAAAGCGGGGGTTATGTAGTCACTTTACAAATATGATCCTGCCTCTCTGACCTTTCTTTGTCTTTCATGATGGAATTAAAAGACTGTGTTGTGGAATTATAAGTGGGGCACCGTAAATGAGCCTCCACTCCCTGTGCTCCTGCCCTGACAATGTTTGATGCAAAAATAAAAGTGTAGGGGGCATTGCAAATAAGGAGACAGAAGCAGTCATTGTCCTCAGAACTTAACCACCCACGGTTTAAGTAAAAGCAGCAAGACCCTTGTTGTCTGGGAGGCCTTGTTCGGTTAGCAAGTCACCACCTACCCATTGAATAGGAAAAAGGCACGGCCAGACCTTGGATGTGAATAGAGCAGGCTGTTGGTTTATGAGGAGTGCTGGACCTTTTTAGAATGATGAAAACTCCTTCACAGAAACATGATTGGGGGAAAGAAATCATTAACCCAGCCAGGTCACAGAGTTGGGTCAGAACAACTTTAATATTATTGCCAACGTCTGCATTCAGAGAAATATGTCAGTCTCCCTGTGGCCCAAGGGAACTCAACCAATTTCAGTTCCATATCCTGATCCAAAGCTAAATATTGCTTGGTGGGAATTTTTTTTTTTTTTAAACATGTGATAGGAAATAGTTTTTCATTGTGGTTTTTTCTTTTTTTTTTCCCCCTTTAAATCGTATCCTCGGGGGATTTAGTCTTCTAAAGCATCTGCTGGGATTATTTTGTAGCATTGTGTCAAATCTAATCTAAAGAATAAGCTTCTTTTTAAAATAATTCATAGTTGGGTGTTAGAATGCATTGCCAGCTTTGCAGTGCCTTTTATATGCAATCATGGAAAAACTGGAACAATAGATCTTGTGAACATTCTCTAGAGAACTTGAGTAGATGTATAGAGAACGCTATGGATGCATTACTGGAGACTAGGAGAGCATAAAGGTATATTTCCCACAGGATGTGAATGTTTGGACCAAAATAGAAGCTTTCTCCTTCCCACCTTGCTACCATGTCCCAAGTCCTTTCCTTTTCTCTATGGAAAATATTTGAAATTGGGTTCTTTTTTCATAAATATTTCCTTTCTTTCCTTAACATTGTTGGAAAAAGACTGGTTTCTAAAACAACTGTTTAGAAGGAACTGGCTATTTTTGAGGTGAGAGGCCTGGAAATATTTCTAAGTGTGTGTGTGGTTTTTGTGTGAGTTTTTTTTTCCTCCTTGGATGTTGTTTTGTTCATTTTCTTCTTGTACTTCCCATTGCCTTGGGCTTATAACAAACGCATCAAATCCCTCAGAGTGCATATTCCAGATATAAGTATTGATTTTTGCTTGCCTTCCTGGTATAACTACAACCTCTATTTTTAGAAAATTACTTTCTAGTCATTAAAAAATATCCTTGGCTGCTAACCTTTTAGATCACCTTTGTTGCTACTGTTCTCTCAGATATTCAATTGTTTCTGCTTCACATATAGTCCTTAAAATATCAGACACCTTAACGTTATTAAAATATAAATTGAATCATATTAAAATTTTTAAGAGTTTGAGAAAAAATCGATATGAATTGACAGCATCCTATCTAGCAGATAGAAAGGAACTCGAGGGAGCTGTACAAAAGAGAAAGCTTTTTATAGGCTGAAAGGGTGGGAACAAAAAAGTTATACTAAGCTAAAAAACAGATTGGTTATTACGGAGTTATTTTCATTTAGGGGATAGCAAGAGTCTACCAGGCAGAATACTTAAATAAGGCAATTCCTAACTGACTGGTTTTGGATTCCATTCCTGGGAGGTGTGAAACTTTAACTGAATTATGTTTTGATTTGGTGACACGAGGATTAAGCATAAATGACTCCATTTTGGGCCTGTTGTCTTGGTTTTTTACAACTATGAGCATCAGTTGCCTGCTTGTGAATAAAGATGGAATAAGACAGGTTTTCTCATCTTTGTTTGAAGTTATGAGATACTTTAAGTGTATTAGAGGCTGATGGACTAATATTCTAGTCACTTGGTTTTAGATTATATAGAGGATTTGTCCCGATCGACCCATGCTTCTGTGGACCTATGTAATGGCTATTTTATCTTCTAAAGAATAATAAAAACAATGGAAGAGTACAATGCAAATATGACTTTTTCACTTTGTGGACATTTTCTAAGCCTCTACAGTGAAGAAATGGAAAGGTCTTTGTCCTTATATGTCTAGCTGTATTCATTATGATGCCTTAGTTTCCCCATCGTCACAATTTGGTTATCTATGTCTGCATATCTGAGGGGTCTGCTGCATCTTGGAACCTTGAAAGAGAACTTTAAGGGCTTTAAAGGGTCTCCAGCAGTCCTTTTAGACTGGAAAAAGAAGTCAAGGATGTGAGGCAGCCACCATTCCTGGGTGGGATAAGGAGAGTTATAAAGTGAAGGAAAGGAATCTGAATTTTTCTTGGGCCATAAGTTTAGGGTAATATTTGCAACTCTATGGGACTAGAAAGTTAAATATCATGTGTCTAGAATGCTTCTTGTCATGTAAGAGATGACAAAAGTGTTCAGGTCTTGGGGGAAATATTCAAAATGTTATGTTCTTTAGTATCAGCCTATAGGGTATTGACTAACAATGGACCTAAAATTAGCTGCCTAAATATACAAAAAAATTGGCAACTTCATAGTTACTATTATGCATAAGGCATATTTTCCTCATGTTGTTCTTATAGTTGCCTTATGACTTGAGATTTTTGGATGGGATGCATATTGGAAAACTGAATTGAAAGGAAGAAGTGAAAATTGAGAATTTATTATCTTTTATCCCATTTTTTATTTCCTATTTGTCTCAGTGTTCATGTCTAGTAAGCCAATTCCCTAAAACTGAGAAATGTTATTATCATACTTCTATTCTTCTACAAGTTTCTATTGACCTGTCACCCCTACTGAAATCTAGATTCCCAGAAGCCAGAGGCCATCTTGTCCTCACTCTGTTCTCACTCCTGGGCACCCTTTGTACTGCAGAACACCTATCTGTAGCTCATGTCTCTGTGCATACAGAGCTTTACCACACTCATGTGTGTGTGTGTTATACTCCACTTGGAATGTCCTTATGCCATCTCACCAGGGCTAATAGGTAAGCATTTTTGAAGCCTCTGCTTGGGTGATGCCTCCTCTGAAAAACTTTCTATGACCTGCCAGTCTGGTTTGGACCTCACCCCTGGCTCCTGGTAACCTGGACATGCTCTAGCATTGCCTCCTGTGTTGTTATATCCACAATGGACCATTCTATGAACAATGAGCTCTTTAAGGAGAGGGATTATAGATTTCCTACTTTTATTTCCCCAGTGACTAACACATAATAATCTCATATATTGCTGGAATGCAATTAGGAATCCAAAAATGGTAAAAAAAAAAATAATAATTTAATAATAAGCATGTATCTAACCTATGATTCAGTGATCATATTCTGAGTATATGCACAAGAGAAATGATTGCATGGTCCCCAAAAGGACATGCACAAGCGTATTTTTATGGTATCCATATTCATAATAGCTATAAATTAGAAATAATTCGAATACCCATCAGTGGTTGACTCTATTGGTGTTACAGTCATACAACGAAAAGCAAAAATAAAGAATGATGAAATGCTGCTAAATACAATAACATGGATGAGAACCAACAGATATAAAGTCCAGCAAAAAAAAAAAAAAAAAACAAAACCAGACACAAAGGAATAAATATTGTATAATAGTTATACAAGCAGATATTATTAGTCTATTGTATTGAGATGAGCAAAACTAAAATCTATAGTGATAGAAATCAGAATAGTAGTTGCGTTTATAGGAGGGTGAAAGAGATGATTGCAAAGGGCCTTGAGGGAACCTTCTAGGGTACTAGAAATGTTTTATGTTTTGATCTTTGTTTTGGTTGTGTAGGTGTATAAATAAATAAAAATTTATCATTATACGTTGAGATTTGTTTGCTGTTTATACATTATACATATTTACACATTTACTGTTTACATGTTTATACATTAAGATTTGTTCACTGTTTACTAATCAGTTTGCTGTTCATGTTATACCTCCATAAAAAATTAAGAAATAGAAAAGAACTCCATAAATACTGTTTAATAGAAAAATAAAATGCAGGAGCATTTAGTGTTGGAGAATTTCATCTTAGGTTATTTGTTTATAAAGTTTTTATAAATCTGAGTTTGATTATAAATATTTAAAATGTGAAACTTTGGATGGGGATCATAAAGTTTATTAATAGTTTGTAACTTATGTATGTCTTTTTAGGTTTTATCTCAACTTTGTTACTGAAGAAGTAGAAAATCCTGAAAAGTAAGTAGTTATGTTTACTGTGAAATATTTATAAGGAATAAAATGTAAGGTTATATGGTTAAAAAGTAGGACTAAAGAAGGAATTCAGCGGGGGCTTTCTCATCATCATCATTAGCTTTCTCATCATCATCATCAGGGTCTTGTGCAGAAAAATGTACTTGATTTTATCATAAGTTAGATGTAAATAACTTTATTGTGTATTCCACAGCCAATATTTGAATTGTCTGATTACCTGAAAGCATAAAAGAATAGATTTATATTTTAGGTAATTCATTTCTTAAAAATATACATACAACTTAAAATGGACTCTTGGCTGCTCACAAATGTTCCATAATTTGTGAACTCCAAAACTTGAGTGTTTCTAGTATTCATGTGAATTTTTTTTCATAACTATCCAATTAAGGAGAATGATGTAATTAATGAACAAGTAGTTATGAAAGCCTGTAAATAGCTGTAGACTATCATAGGAAATTGTAAATCTGAGGAGCTGGATGACTGCTTTTACTCTTTATTGTTGATAAAAATCACCCTTTTATAATTAGGTGGCATGATAGTTTATATATGTTCCAATGAACATATATAAATGAATTATTTTTAATCGAGAACTTTGAAAAATGAATTTTTATGATTTGTATAAAAATGGACTTTATATAGGAAAAATCACATAATCTATGGCCAGAAAGTCAAAAGAAGGACAATTTAAGTAGTACAGTGTTAAATAAAGACAGCATTTTGAAGCTATTTAATTCATCTGACTTTTATTAAATATCTACCCTGTTCCAACTATTGTGCATCATCTTACATGATGAATAGGACTTGCATTCAAGATTCTATTGTCTAGTCATTGAGTCAAATATATAATCAAATAACTGTAACATGGTGTGATTGGTACCACAGTAGATTATTTTCTCAGTCTGACAGAGATGAAAGGAGGAAATATTATCTAGAGAGATGTTGCTTATACAGAGACTCAGACGATGAGCTGGTGATCCGTGTTGTGTTGTTGTTAAGTCGTGTCCGAATCCTCTGTGACCTCGTGGACTGCAGCCCGCCAGGCTCCTCTGTCCATGGAATTCTCCAGGCAAAAATACTGGAGTGGGCTGCCATTTCCTTCTCCAGGAGATCTTCCAGACCTGGGGATTGAACTCGTGTCTCCTGCACTGGCAGGCATCTTCTTTACCACTGAGCCACCAGAGAAGCCCCAGGTGTTCCTTAGGTAATAAAGGAGAGAGAAAGGAAGATAAAGGGAGAGGAAGGGACAGACTTTGAAGAAAGTGAAACAAGTACAAAGGTGAGTCAGTATGAAGTAACCTGGACTTCAGAGAACATGCCTAAGGGTTGACAGTTCAAATGAAGGGAGACTAAAGTTCTGGTGGCAAGTATATTGGAAGCTGATTAAATCTGGCCAAGTACCAGAGCTGTCAGAATTTTGGACACATAAACCAGCGTGTGTGCATGCTAAGTCAGTTTAGTTATGTCTGACTCTGCAACCCTATGGACTGTAGCCTGACAGTCTTCTCTGTCCATGGGATTCTCCAGGCAAGAATACTGGAGTGGGTTGCCATGCTCTTCTCCAGGGGATCTTCCCGACCCAGCAGTTGAGGTTAAAACAGTATTTCATACTATCTGATGTAAGCCTTTATGCAAATTTAAACATATGAAAAGATTCTTTTATTGAGAAACATAAATTTATAGCAATCTTTTTATCTTTATAACTAGAACTGTGGCAGAGAACATACATTTACCAGAAACTAGTTCTTTCTAGCATTACTCTGAAATGATAAACTACATTTTGACTCTAAATCTATTGATTGCAGAGATAAATAGGTTGCTTTGTTGTTGTTTTTTAAATAATTAGTGTGTAAGTGGCAATGTGGAGAAAAGACTTCTCTTACTAGGTTTCATGTAAAGTGTTTATTGAATTTGCTCTGTGTTAAAGAGATAGCTATGGTTTATGGCTGTCTCTTTTAAGTCTAAAAACATTTTGAGAGGCCTATTGCTAAAATCCATTATCAGAGACAATTTCTTCTGAAAACAAGGGCAAACCATAGGTTTGGATGTGAACCCATAATATAACATTTATGACATGGTACCTCAGTGGCATGGAGATAATTCATATTCTTTTTTAATGTTATTTAATAATTCAGGCATAGGTTTTGTTTTCAGCATGTACAATAATACTATTGTGCATATTAAGCATATTCAAGACTATTTATGCCATTATTAGCTTGGAATGAATTTTTGATGTATTCTGTCAGAGAGAGATGCCAGTCAAGGATTCTCTTTCTCCCCTTTTCTTTTTCTCAAAGAGCCTTAGTTTCACACATAGATAATGTCCACGATCAATATATATACAAATACTAAAAACTTTGATGTATTGGTTCAGTGATTTTTCATCATCATCATTGTTATTGCAAAGAGATTTCCTCGTATCAAAAAGTAATCATAATAATAGCATGTGCCTTATTGGATTATGGTAATGAGTTGATATGTATAAATAATGTAGATTAGTGACTGTTGTTTTTAATCTCCACACAGTTGGTTGTTGCTAATATTTTTATATTCTTACTTTTGGAACAAGGTAAAATGTTACTCCCATAAGAATGTTTTCTAGTTTTCAATATCCTAAGCAATTCTTTTTCGCTGGTGTTTTTGAAGGAAATACAAAAAGATTATTTCATACCATATTGAAACTTGTTGCATAAGACTAAGGTTGTTATCACTGGTTACACTGGATGAAATATTGTCTTTTATTGCAAATTATGATTCTGCAAATTTCATTAACTCTTCCTAGAATATTTTTAATTTGAAATTACATTTTAAGCTCTTAAACTAAGGAACTTTTTAGGAGAGAGTACAGATCCCTAGATTTTTATCTTAGGATGATGAGTAACTGCGAAGACTTCAGCTGAAGAAAGAAACCTCTGATTTCTTTCTGTTCTTTTATGTTAGGTACTCAGATATTCCTTTTTTGCATGGAAGATTCTTTGTAAAACTCAGACAACACATTTATTTTCTCAGAATCAGAATATGAGAAGTCCGCAGAATCCCCTTAATAAAAAGTACTATGGAAAGTACCTAATGGAAAGTATTAATTTGTAATATGTATTTATCAACCAATATTCAATGCATTAATTTTAAAAATAATAATCCTCTGAAATGTTGACAGGTAATCCAAGTCTTTTAAAACTCATATTTAAAAAAAAAAAAACAAACAGACTGCTTTGGGAAATATTGATGGTTGAATATAGAGAACAGATGGTAAAATTATGCAGACTTCATCCAGCTGTGTAATTTGTATTATTTTGTAGGGAGACACAACTCCCAAATACCTTTAGTTACAAGGGAGAATAATTATTATTCCATCTCCTTTGTGATGTGCCAAGATAAATATGCTTCCCAATCAGTCACGGGTGTGCTGTAATGGGCAGCATTCTGGCAGCTGGTGAAATGAATCATCAGCTGGAGATACAATACTTTTTACTGTCCTCTTCACCTAGGCAGCATAATTTCTCTAAAATTGTGACCTGATAGAAAAAGAGATCATTAATTTAGATCAGTGAAAATAGTGATGTGATTTAAAATATATAGAATGTAGAATAAGGTTTCATGATCGCAATTAGTTACCCTTTACATATAATTTAATTTCAGTGGAAATCTTTCAAATTAACTAACATTGCTCTATGGAATAATTCCTGAACTGCTCTTATGACTACGACTTATAGAACAGTTCCTTAATGTAGCAAATGAGAGAGAAACTGGGAAATTAATGGAATCTTAATAACGGAATCCAAATAGCGCATGACTTCTTTCTTAAGTCTCATTTATTCTTTAAAGCTTATAAAATACTAAAATTTGGGGCAAAATTCCTGTTATATGATTATATTTGTAGTGCTAAAAAATGTTTCCATGGTGTTTCTTATAATTTATATTTTCTTCTCTAAAAGTGGCTTTGGCTCTATGGAAGGAGTTATCATTTAGGAGTTATTAAATATTTTTATGTGAAAACACAGTGATTATCATTAAAATTTTGTAGTAATATAAAATTATTTCATTTAGTAATTGTTTATAACATGGTAACTGGCTCCACAAACAATAAATATTAGAGTAAGAGTCATATTTTGAGGAGCACAAATGTCCAAAGTTTGGACCATAAAGGTGATATATAATCCCAAGAAATATCTGAATTTTAAAATGATATTTTCTCCCCAAATGAAGTGTGCAATAGTAATAATTGTTAATGTGTATAGTTGTTCTTAAAAATCGAAATGTTTTTATTTGAAAATATAATGAGTTTTTGCTTCGTGACATTACTTTTCTGGCAACTGTGCAATCTATCATTGTTCAAAAAGTTACATGGTGCAAAGAACATATCATTGAGATGTATAATGTTTGTAATCCTGCTTTCAGATGGATAAATCATGTCTTGTGCTGATGAAAGCCAAGAAATGGATTGCTTTAGTTTGACCTTGGGGGTCTGAGATTAGTCGACTTGTTCCAGTGTTCTTTTCACTTCATTTATTCCTTCTGTTCTGAAGAGCTGGAAACAGTAGACTTGAAGGAAGTCAGTAAGCCTTGATATCATCTGTCATTATTGAAGAGCAGGCTATCAACATGCTATGATTAATCAGCTTTAATAGAAGGTTTAAATAATCAGAGTGTCAAGTTTAATTAATACTTTGCCTGCTTTCAATTTGTATTAATTGATGCCTGAAAGTCATCACACCTTATAGCAATGATAATTTAGAAGAGGAGAAATTTGGTTTGGGAAAAATGCCCAAAGACCTTTAAGGTCCTGGGATCGATCAGAGTGGTTCATAAATGGTCCATAACCATGTTATTTACATTCAGTTCAAATGATGCAGTCTTAAATTCTTAGTATGTATGTTTTTATCCTTATTGATGTGTAGTAAGCCAGAGTAAAGGCATTTGTTAATAATATTTTATGATTTTATATGCCTATTGCTTATAGGACATATGAAACTGTTAATATGATTAAAATCATAGCAAAACGAAGCAATTTAAAAATTGTCCAAATATGCTGAAGCAAAATTGCCTGATAAAACATTAAAAGTTGACTTCAAATCTTTTATCTTGCATTTTGGCATTTAAAGGATGTAATTTTCTATGAAAGACAAGTTTTCTTAAATGCTTTCTAACTTTCTAATGTAATAGTTGCTAGAAAATAACATATAATGTTTATATGCACAGATTATAGTAATATTGTTTTGTGATCTTTTTGACATCAAAAAATAATATTATTTTCATTCTTAGAGTATTCCCAAGGTGTCTTTTATAAATACTCAAATGTTATATGCTCTTAAGATATGTAAACTAATTTTCACAGAAAATTACCTCATTGTAGGTAAATGTATCTAGAAAAATACAGATTATTAAGCAGAATTAATTTGTAAAAGTCTTTGCCATATGAGCTCCTTAGACATGATGTCTCCTAATGAAGCTAATTTGTAAAATTGAATTTATACCCAAGTTTACAAAGATTTCTTTGGCAAAGTGAGGCATCTCTTTATTAATGGCAATAGAGCATTGCTAGGATTATTTTAATATGTGACAGTATTTCTCTTCAGTTGTTGAAATAATTGAAACCTAAATTGAAATCATTCTACTTTATGTATTTCTTCTGGAAATATATATAAAAAGTTTGGCAGATGTATTTTTAACTATTTTCAGAGTAGGAGGATAATTATGCTGGTTGAGCCACTGAGGCAGACAAAAGATCAGGATTTGTACAAATAACACAGAGAAGAGATGATTCTGTGTTCAGAGAACAAGGTCACCAAGTCACCCTTCCTTGCCTTTGTGCTGTCTAAAAATTTCTCTCTAATGGAACATGAGGTTGATGTACCCTGCGATCACAATTTGTGCATTTCTCAGCTTCACATATGCATAAAAAGTACATTTGGCTCAAACTCAGTTTGTTCATGTAAGGCTAAAGTGTCAAATAAGTGGTGCAGAAATTACAGGATTATGTTATAATATTTTATCAAGCAGTAATCAAAGAAGACAGATATTAATCCTTCATGTGCTTTATGGAAGATATTTAAAATTTTTTAATTTTTAGGATTCTAACACTATTATGAGGCAAAAATCTGAAGGTGAATGCTTTTGACTGTTTTAGGTCCTTTCATTTTAGTTGTCTCTAAATTTGAATTTTAACTTTTTTGAAGTTTATATTTTGAGTCTAAATCCGTAAACTTATGTTTTAGGAGCAATAGTGGAGGTTCTACCTCATGTTTTTGTTCCCATTAATTATATGTAAAACAAGAGACTGCAAGTGGTGTGATGAATAGAATCAAAGAATTTCAGAACTAGAGGGGGACTTTGCATGCTATCTAATCTAATGCTTTACCAAATATGAATCTCTTCCATATCTTTAAACAGATATAATTCATATAAGAAATATTGGGAAACTTACTGTAGCCTTTTTGAACTGGGCTACCAATATTTTTTACTTGCATCTGTTGATTATCAACATGCTAATTTCTATAAGCATTTCAAACGTTGATAAATTGTTGACTGGCTGGCATAAATAGGGTGGACCAAATGTCTTGACTTTATTAGGTACAACAAGAATGTCCTTTGGGGACTTCCCTGGTGGCTCAAGACAGTAAAGAATTAACCAGCAATGCAGGGAGACCCAGGTTTGACCCCCGGATCAGAAATGCCCCCTAGAGTAGGAAATGACAACCCACTCCAGTATTCTTGCCTGAAGAATTCTATGGACAGAGGAGCCAGGGGGGCACCTGTGCATGGGGTCGCAGAGTTGGACATGACTAAGTCACCAACACTTTCAAATATCATTTAATTCCTCAAACACTAGATGTTACAGAGTTAGAATCCTCTTATCTGAAAGGAAATACCTTCTGCAATTAGAAGTAATGTTGGTCACTAGATTGTCTCCTGCTTTTGAGTTCAACATTCCAGGAGCTCCATTCATCAGTATTCTGCTTTATGCAAATAAGCTACCCTTCTCTATGCCTGGATTTGAAAATCAATGATTGTACTCAAAAGATGGCTCATAACTAGATCTTACATTCTGGACTATACTAGGTAAGAACTTCTTAGAACACTAATATCTAGTTCTTGAACTGCTGCATGGTATTCATTCATTCGTTAAACAGTGTTTAAGATTCTCACAAAAATAGATTGATATCCCATATTGTTTGTCATGGGAAGAAACAAGATGTATCTAGGCCACTAGCTGTGTGCTTGCCATGCACTGAAATAATTTTGACAATTTTGTTTTAGTCATATTCAAACATTGACTCGGCTTATCAATCTACTCAGGAAAATGAGCAACTTTTGAATTTGTATAGGTGTAAGCTAAAATTGTATTCCAATAATGTAAACATCTAAAATGAACCCAGTAAAGTTGAGACTTTCCAGTTAAGCAACATTTCCTTCAGTTTTATGAACTATAAAAATATTTACTTACTGAATCTTTGAAAATAGCGTTTGCTCAGGGAATAAAAATTCTAATGCTGTCTCCTCTTAATGAGATGTTTCACCTTGGGCAGACCTCTAAATTGCTTCTGAATCTTTATTAACCCCCCTTTAAATAGAGGGTATTAATCCCTATATTGCAGTTCCCATGGGGTTGTAAGGATAAAATATGTGAAAATAAAAAATGTTAAAGAGCCTGACAAGTAATATACAAACACCATTTGCAACTCAAACCTATATTCTTCAAAGATTAGAATACTTCATAATCTTTGGAAAAAATTAGAGGATTAGCATAATTGTTTTATGAACAAAGGTGCCTTTTCAACACACATGACCTATTAATCAGCTTGAAAAGTTGTTCTGCACCATCAGCAAAGTGCCCAATTATTAGTAGTTAAAGGGTTCAGAAGATGATGAGAACTGCTTTTTATTTAATAGTTTCTAACCTCCCTCAGGTGGTAATAAGCTCATGCATCTTAATCAGAATGAATTTCTTGGCAGGTTTTTTTTTTTTTTTTCCCCATCTGAACCAAATATTTGCATACCACACCCATACTGTCCTCTTCACTCCATTGGCCAATGGTATTGCTATAATGGATGGACTATTTGTATTTCCAGTGCAGTCACCTATTTTTAGGTTCCCTCTCTTCCCAAGAAACTCCTTTGTGAAATCTGACAAACATGTTCTTGATCTGAGTGGCTGGTATCATGTACTGAAATTTTTATTTCCAGAAAGGAAACTATGGAGTTGACACAAAATAGGAGAACACAAGTGCTAGTTTAGCCCTGAAAGGTGTTTGTGTGTGTGTGTGTGAATGTTCACCTAATTTAAAAATGAATTATTGAAAATATGATACTTGTTATCTAAGTAATAGATAGATTACTTCAGGGTAACACTTCACTATTTTTAACAATATAATGTGTCTTATTTCCATTCTTCAGTTGAAAAAGCACATAGAAGTGAAGTAGTGTCTCATGGCCATGTAATTAGCACATGACAAGACTAGGAATATAATCCATGTTTGATATAATAATGGACTATTTCTCTGGCTCCAGAGCTTTTCTTTTCTTTTTTTTAGATTCAAGTATAGTTGATTTACAACGTTGTGTTAGTTTCTGGTATACAGCAAAAGTGATTCCGTTATATAAGTATACATACATATATATATATATATATAATTCTTTTTAATATGCTTTTCATTATGGTTTATTACAGAAAATTGTATATAGTTCCCTGTGCTATACAGTAGGACCTTGTTGTTTATTCACTCTATATATAATAGTTTGCATCTACTAGTCCCAAACTCTTAATTCACCCCCCTCCTCCCCCTTCCCCCTTGACAAGCACATATCTGTTTCTTATGTCTGTGAGTCTATTCCATAGGTAGACTCATTTGTGTCATATTTTAGATTCTGTATATAAGCGATATCCTGGTATTTTTCTCTTTCTGTCTTACTTTGCTTAGTATTATAATCTCTAGGTCCATCCATCAGAGTTTTTCTCAAATACCAGCTATTCTCCTTGGAGACAAAACAGATGTGACCCATGGGTGTGCAGGGTGATGGTGTAATGCCTGATGCTTCCCTGGTGACTCAGAGGATAAAGCATCTGCCTGCAGTGCAGGAGACCCGGGTTCAATCCCTGGGTTGGGAAGATCCCCTGGAGAAGGAAATGGCAACCTACTTCAGTATTCTTGCTTGGAGAATCCCAAGGACAGAGGAGCCTGGCGGGCTACAGTCCACGGGGTCGCAAAGAGTTGGACAGGACTGAATGACTTCACTTCACTTCAAGGATGTAACTTGGCTCTGAAAGAGGAAGTTTGGAGAAGGGCAGAACCTGGAAGGTTAGAATAGAGAAGTGAAGGCATCTCTGATAGGGGATGGGCATGCACAGAACCATGGAGCTGTTTGGTGGTTTTAGGGAATATTGTGTGGACTCCTTTAGCTAAAGCAAAGGATTGTGAAGATGGATAAGAAGACACAGTGGTAGTTAATACGTGGGTGCTGGCATCAGGTGAGCTTTATCCTCCATTACAAAAATTGAGGACCTGATCTAGGAGCCCTATGGGATGGGGTGGGTGGGGGTATGTTGAATGTTTTTGGTGTACATGAAGCAGTGTTTGGGTAGGATGACCCTGGTGGCATGTTTGGTGGATTTTCTTTTTGTGACATATATACAGTTTGAAGAGAATTCCAGGTGAAGAAATCACATTTCATTCTTCTTTTATATGATTTATTTTTATTGGAGTACAATTTACAACATTAGAGCTTTACAATGTTGTTTTCGTTTCTGCTGTACATTGAAGTGAAGCAGCTATATGTATCTTAGAAAAGGTAGTTGTGTCCTGGAATTGAACCATTGCGAGAGTCAGACAAGGTGGAAGAAAACGTGGCAGAAAATTCTATCATTACTGCCCAAGCCTAAAGATATGGACTAAACAAACTACTTAGAGAAAAAGAGTGAATCAGCATAGTCTACATATAACTCTCCTAAAAAATATAGAATTGTCTTTTTTAATGAAAAAAATGGTGTCATTTATTCTCCATACCAATAAAAGAGCAAGTGAAGCTAAATTAAATGAGAATAGGGTTCATTTTAGAATAAATTTCTATTGGTATGTGTTGAAACAAAGAGAATTTGATTAGGCATTAGAATTATCAAAATCAAGCTAAACGGGTTATCATTTAGCCACAATGATTTAGATATTCAGGTTGAAAAAAATCAGAGAAACCATTGCCTAAACTTGCTTCCAGTTCCATAATATAAAGATTCTCTTTTTAGATTACTGAATATATAGGAACCAATGCTTTCTACTGCATCACAGGTCTATATTATTGGGGAAGGTGTCACATACTAGGAAGATAGATGAAATCCAGAAATCCTTAGTTAGATTTTTAAGGTCGAATAGAAATCACAATATTGTAAAATAATTATCTTTTTATTAAAAAAATAGTTGGAAAGGAAAAAAAAATCCTGTATCAGAGTTTGGAAGTATTTAAATAAGATGGGTTTAAAAAATCTGACATTCAAACATTTGGATTCTAGGGGAAACGAGTGTAAGGAGGCAAGGAAATAGCAGTATCAGTACAGGACAAGAGTTGGGCTGGGAGGCAGTTAGCATTGCCAGGCATAGTGAGATTCACATTGGTGTAGAAAAAGCTCTGCACTTGAAATAAGTGATGAGGAGTCTGGTTCTGGAGATACTTAATTTTGTGTCTGTGGCCACAGCCTCTATCTTCGCCGAGCCTTTGATGTCTCAGTGCAAAGAAGGAAGGGTAGCATAGCGAATCTTGAATTTTCTGTCAACGCCAGTATGTTCTGTGATTCTTGTAGATGACATGCAAGTACCTAGTTTAACAAGTAGAAGGTATTTGGGGAGCATGGCCAAGGGATGAAATTTATGAGACCTCTCTGAGGAAGAAAAATTGTCAACTGTGACCAGTTTCTAGATCACATAATGATTGGGAGATTGGACAGGACTAAAGTGTTTGAGTTACTTTAGAAAATGGTAAGACGTTTGGGTGGACATTTGGGGGTAATAAAGACAGATTGGCATCCACCCTCATCCCAATGTGAGAATTTATCAGACCTGAAGATCTAGGGTGAGATACAAGCTTTGAAAACTGACTCATTGGGACTACCTTAACCATAGGATCTTATGATATGTGGAGTGTGCCAAGAGGAATAAAGATATTAATACACTTGTTAGGATGATCAGTAAAATGTGATGATGAGCCCTGGATCTGTTTACTAATTGCATCACATATATGATAAGCTCTATTATCTTAAGTGTTAGACATTTACAATAATTAGGTTAAAATTATTGATTTATTTAGGATTTTATGCTTCCTACCTAAGAAATGAGAGGTTTTTTTGTAGACTTTCAAAAATGTATATTCATTCTTCTACTCAGCTGTTCAGTGGGTATTCGTATGCTTATCTTGCAAAGTTTTGGTGATAATCAGAAACAATTTACTGATGTGTCTGACATTACTTTGATCATAGTAGATGCTTATTTAATGATAGGCCACTTTTTATTGTTATCATCAAACATCATGTCATCAACTCTTTTGTAATCCAGTAAGGGTTATCAGATCAGGATTTGTAAACTTGGGCACAGTATTTTTTTTTCTTCTGCAATGCTTAATTTTTGGGTTTGCAATCCATTATGACAAGGTAAAAGACACCTTTGTTTGAAGTGCTTTGCCATGGGAAGCAGAAATTATCTCAGTCTCAGAGTTAGGCTTTTCTGATCTCTGGGATTGGAGGCTGTTTTTCAAAGACATATAGTATTTCATTGGTTTTCTAAGGAGACTAGCTCATCACTTTTAAACATCAGATGATTCTCGCAACTATTTACTACTGTACCATGTTTTCATACCCCGCTTTTAGGTATTCTTTCTTCCTCTCTTAAAATTATAAACATGTGACAGATAGAAGTATCAAAAGCTTAACAATAATCATTACTAATGCAAATTTGTTGAGAATGCAGTGCTTAATTGCTCAGCCGTGTCCAACTCTTTGCAACCCTCTGGATTGTAGCCCCCAGAATCCTGTGTCCATGGGATTCCCAGGCAAGAGTACTGGAGTGGGTTGCCATTCCCTTCTCCAGGACATCTTCCCAACCCAGGGATCAAACCCAAGTCTCCTGCATTGCAGGTGGATTCTTTACCATCAAAGTCACCATATATTTTATATGGCAAGATATACTATATTATATGGAAGATAATTTATGAAATTAAGTCTATGGCAAAACAATAAAATATTTCATAATATGTGAAAAAGTAAAGCTTATAATATAATCATGTACCATAAAATAAGAAACAGAGTAATGATTATAATGCATGATTTTTTAAACTGAGTTGTTTCCAGAACCTGGTAGGTTACCTATCACACTGAGCTTTTTATAGGCATCTGCTGTCCCATTCATCTAAAGCATTTCTCCTTTTGGCCTTTCATGATGTCATTTTTTCTTCTTTTCCAATATTGTACAGTCAAGGTCATTCATTCAACGATAGATTGCAAAGCATATAATAATATCTCTAAAGGGCTATATTGTTTCAATTTTCACGTTACCTCTGTGTAAAAATAGTTCTCTACCCATTTACCTGCTTCCATTCACACACTGGCATTGTTGTGGCCCAGTTTATTAGACTAACTCACTGTCACAATTAACAACACATTGAAATTTACCTTGAAAAAATAAACCACTTGACCTTGAAAAAATAAACCACAAAGGCTTGGGATGTTAGAACCAGAAGGAAAGTAGCCATGAAATTTTTCAACCCTTTCCTTATAAAGATAAAACAGTTGAAGTCAATTGTTGGATTGGTGGATTAATTTGCTTGTATTTAGGAGTTTCAGTCTTGATCCCTTTCCATCCTCTTTCTAAAAACGTAATGAGTTTGAATTGGAGAAGGCAAAGGCACCACACTCCAGTACTCTTGCCTGGAAACTCCCATGGATGGAGGAGCCTGGTGGGCTGCAGTCCACGGGGTCGCTAAGAGTCAGACACGACTGAAGCGACTTAGCAGCAGCAGCAGCAGCAATGATGGTTGAATACAAATCTAAGAGAGATGGATAGGGCAAGATTGTAGCCTTGAAATTGTTAACAGTTACAGGGAGAATATAATCATTAGGAATCACTTGTATGTCATTTGAGAAGAGAACAAAACTGCTTTTCAAAAATATTAACATTTACCTGTATTCGACTTTCTAAAACTGTTATTCACACACTTAATGAAAGAAGTCCCAGACTACTTGAATTAAGCATCCTCTTCCAGGTCGTTTATTGAAGGTCTTTTAATTACAAAATCAAAACAGAAACTTGATGATTGCTGCTGCTGCTGCTAAGTCGCTTCAGTCATGTCCGACTCTGTGTGACCCCATAGATGGCAGCATAGGAAATATTAAAATATTAGGCCATTATAAGGAAATGGTTAGGTTTTTAAAAACTTTTCTCTAACTAATCTTTAGAGATAGACTAGTTCTTGAAAGAGTTCTGAAATCTCTCTGAGGGGCAATATTTAATTTCCCTGCATTGATATTGTCAAACAGTAAAAATCTCACTTCCTTTATTCTAGCCTGAGGCAGGCAAAAGAGAAATTGATATAGAAGACACGATTAATTTTTTTTTCTTCTTTGAGCCAGGAAATGACAAAAGAAATGAATGAGATAGATAGCAAAAAGAGGTCATGATTCTAAAAAAGACTGTTTTCTAGCTGCTCAGAGTCTGATAGAGGAAAGGGTAAATGTGTTTTAAATGTATATATTTAGCTACTGATCCTCATAATGCCATGTGATCTTGCCAGGGAGAGGGGGATCCAGTGGCAAAGATGGGGGGCAGTATGGAGCTGCAAATTAAACTTGGTGATATCTCTGTCTGGGCTATGAAACTGCCTTTCTGCCAAGCCACAACCTGAACTCTGAACTGCAGCAAGGGAGAGAGCTTCTGCTTGAATATGTAGGTGCTTTCAAACTGTCAAAGTTATGATGCAACTCTGTGACTAAACAGAACAGCAGTTTCCAGTTCTTTAAAAGATAGTGCTAATTCAGTTCCCACTGTTGTTATTTCTTTTTTTCAATTAATTTTTATTGGCGCATAGTTGCCATTTCTACAGCAACTCCTCCCAGAAGACCTCACCTCTCAATCTGGCCTCCCCAACTCCACATGGCTAGTCCAGGGGCACCCAGGAACACAAAATACCCAGTATCTTGTTCTCATAATTCTCCTAACACACCTCGTTTATTCCATTTTTAACTGGCTAGGACACAAATTCCCATATGTAGTTGTGGTCAAATGATTTAGTCAAGAGATAGAACAGAAAATTTCTTTTTATATCTTCTGTACCCTACCAGGAAATGTCAAAGTAAAACTTTATGATTTTCATAGTATTTTCAATAACAGTCTATAGTCTCTCTCCTTTTATCTTAAATAATAGATGATCATTTTAGAATATAAAAAATATGTAGAAGGAAATTAAAGTCAGCTATCATCTCATGGTTAGATCAAATGTAAGTACTCGTTGTTATTGATAGTTTGTTTCTCCCCCATTTGTGTGTATATTTGTGCCATGCATGTATTAGTAGAGATAAATGTAGAGAGGCATTTTTTTTCATAACCTTGGCATTTTAGTATGTATTTACTTGTTGCTTATATATTGGCAGTTTCTCCTGTGTCATTCATTGCTGCATCCGCAGCAGTATGGAGACACTGTGAAGTCTTCTCTGCCATCTAGATTTGCTGTTTGTCAAGCTTAACTCTTTTTTTCATCTAGATCTAGCTCACTTTTTAAGTTTCATGTCATTTCATTATTTTCCTAGATCTTTAAAATCTAATACCATTTTTAATGGTGGTGTAATATTTTACTGGGTAGGTGCATCAGTGTGTACTCTTTCTTTTAGGCATTGAAAATGTTCCCAGTTTTTCTTAGTCTAATAATGTTGTTTTTATGTATTTAATATATAAATCTTTGTACATAGTCAATGATTTTCTTAGGAAGATTGATAAAAGAGCCTTTTACTATGTCAAAGGCAATGAAATTTTAAAAGGCCTCTTTTTGCATTACCAAGTTGCTTCCCAAAATGGGTACATATATCAATTTCCTTTCCCAATAGTGATAATTAAGAACACTTAATCAGCATTGTATCATTATTTATAAAAAATCTTTGTTAAATGAAAAGCAAAAATTAAACCTCCTTGTTTGAAGTTCCATTTCACACAAGATGCTTAATACTTCTTCCTTGTCAGGTAGCTGTGTGGATGCCACTTGGGGGCATGGATAGTCATGATTCAGCAGAATTCTTTGTATATCATGGGCACTGATTCTTTATATTCCTTTTTTTTTGGTAAACATTTCATGAATTTTTCATATAAATAAATTTTTCTTTATGATTCCACTTATAGAACTTTGAATTTAAATATAGTAACTAATAAGTAAAATGTTTAAATATCTATTACATTTAAATGTGGGGCTTCCCATCTGGCACTAATGGTAAAGAACCTGCCTGCCAGTGCAGGAGACACAGGAGATGCTGGCTAGATCCCAGGGTGGGGAAGATCCCCTGGAAGAGGAAACGGTAACCCACTCCAGTATTCTTGCCTGGAGAATCCCATGGACAGAGGAGCCTGGTGGGCTACAGTCCATGGGGTCTCAAAGAATTGGACATGACTCGTGACTTGCAGCAGCAGCACGTTTAAATGTAACCATTAAAAATTTTTTTCTGTATATTGCTTTTATATCATAACTGTTTCTATATCCTAGATCATTTAAATCTCACTCATGTTTTGTTTGTTTTCCTTGATTTTTTTCCATTGAACATTTTGTCTTATCTGGAATGGATTTCTTCGAGTGTGATCCATCCAACATATTCATCTATCCGTGATTTTTCCCCAATATTCCAATATCCCATCACTTCTTGAACAGTCATATTACCTTTAGCTTATAATATTTACTTAGTTTATAACATTTACTACAGTTATCTTATTATATATTAAGCTTCTATGTCATGTACTAGGTTGTATTTCAAGGTCATCTATTCTGTTTCACTTATCTCCTTTATTGATATATCAACAAATTAATATGTGATTTTTATTATTGAAAGTTTTAATGCTTTTTTAATTGAGAGGAAAAGGAAGCCTTAATCAGTATTCTTCTCTAAATAAATCAACATTGGTAAAACAGATTTGTATTAAGACAGTTTCTACTCTTAGCTTTCTGTGCATAGGAAGAGAATCCATGCAGTACTTTGAAATTTAAAACTCATGGTTTTTCAAGTTATTTTGGTAATATTATCTCATGATATAACTTGCACTATATAAAGATATTTTCTGCATATATGCATAGAGAAGAAAATGGCAACCCACTCCAGTATTCTTGCCTGGAGCATCCCATGGACAGAGGAGCCTGGTAAGTGACAGTCCATAGGGTTGCAAAGGGTTGAACACGAGTGACTAAGCACGCACACATTGCATATATGACTAAATTCTTTATAGTCTAGAAATTTCTTTTGCTGTGTACTGTGGTTAATTGTTGGCTTATTCTTTTTATTCTATTAGATTTTTAAAATGCTGACTAATTAAAATAACCTACAAGTTATCATCCAATAATATTAGTCTTAATCTTTTCCCCTTTAGCCTTTCTTTTTTTAACACCTGATCTCGACTGATAAAGCACCTTTTGTAATGATTGTGTCTGTTCGGAAATAGTTTTAAACAAAATGCCAAATGCCAGAATATCAATAGAAATTTCAGTGGAAGCATGCACAAGTTATTTCTTTATGATGCTTGTAGTTGTTGAATCAACCGTGTAAGGGATTAAACATGAAAGAATGTAATTATTATGTATGTATCCAACTAGTTCAATTTATACTCCTGAGAAATAATCTTTTGCCACACAGAGTATAAACATGGCAATATACACAATTCCTAAGCAGCATATATTAGAAATAATAAGTTTTTCCTTTGACATCTTTCTTATCATTGAACCAAACATCTGTGGGAAAATATTCGAATCATGTTTTTAATGTATCTCTTAGACACTTGCTACTTTTCTTATAAAGTGAGAATGCAGTATTGAATTATGTCATTTCTAGCACTTATTTTCTCGTGGTGGTTCCAACTCATTTGGTACAGTTCCAAATGTATGCATAGAAATCAACTCAAGACACAATCGTGTTGCTCTCTCAATCCAATAGTCAATCAAGAAGCTCAGTGCTTTGACCGGGAGTGAGTCAGCTGCTATCACGTATTTGGAAGTGAGCCTTCCTTGAGCCTTTTCCCTTCCTCAGTGATATCTTTTCAGTCTGTGATCCCTTTCCATTGGCTGCTACCTCTAGATTGCGAGCCCTGATCCCTGCCACGGTTTGGACACCCTGTTTGTTTGTACTGCTATCTCTCTGCCGGTGGTTGCCAGCTGACAGTGCCATGCTGTGTTCGTGTTTTATGGGGAAGCGTTCATGTGTGGCTGCTGTGTTTGATATTAAATCTGAGATGAACTTCAGGAAACCTCCTGCTTTTTATTAAAAATGATTTTGGCTAGGGTCTGTGTTATCCTGTTCATAAATCCGGTGTTCGCAGAGATTTAATAATTTAGAATTCACATGAGGTTTGGGTGGAATAAACATTCCTTTTTTCGTTAAAGCTGCCTCTTAACACTTTTTTCCTTTTTCCTCTTCATTGCTTCCATTTATTTATTTTTTTAAAGTCTTCTTTTGGGAGGTTTGTACAGATTTATCTCATAGCTGTGAAAAATAATATAAAAGGAAGAGTCAAAACGATAGCTTAGTTTGCTGGAAGTAATTTAAATTTGTTAAGTTTTTTGAGTCTTTCCATCACAATTATAAACACACTTCTAAGTTTTTTAATCTCATTATACATCCAAAGTAGTTATCTTCTCTTCATTAAATGAACTATTTCTTTTAGAACATGTCCAAAAATAACAGGTTGATAAAAAGCAAATAAACAAATAAATAATAGAGGCCAAATAGTCCAGGAACTCTTTCCACATGTGATTACAAAGTTCGTAAAAAGCCAAATTATCCTTGAGAGTGACAGAGTCCTGACAGCTCCTCATGAAGATATTTGCCCTAGAGTTTTAGAGCAAATGCTTGTGGGACACTTGATGTGCCCAGGTGAATGTCCTTAATTTCTCTGTTGAATTTGGTAAATGTGGATATACAAGGATATTTGCAAAGACAGTTGGAGTTAAAAATGTTTTGTTTTCCTCACATTGAAAATAGTAGGGAATGAGGAGTACAGGGGTTGTGGGACATACTCTGAAATGGAGAGGAGGCTTCTCTAAGGAGAGATTTCAATCCGAGCCTGACTGACTGGGGCAGCATGTGAAGGATGGGAGATGGGGTGCTCCATGTCTTATCCTGTTCAAATTTTGGATTCCATAAGAGAATGAATTTTTTATTGTAGTTTATATCTTTATCACTTTACTTATAACAAATGTCTAGCATAAATAAGATATTTGAAAAACAGTGGTGAAATCAATGAACTTTTTTTATAAGCAACTCTGATAGATCAAATGACAATATCCTTAATAATGTTATTACAAATGTCCTCCTAAGATTCATATAATTTTTTAAAAATATATTTGCAATAACATTTTGATGAAAGCTAAAGGCATGAAATATAAATGTCTTTGATAATATTGTCCATTTAATGTGGCATCCAGAGGTCTGACCTGATGTATAAACACTGTCTTAGAATTTGGAGAATGGACAGACCACTTAGCCTTTAAATGCTTTTCTGTAATGGTCAGCCAGGCTGATACAATATAGGTAGTTGTAATGTGCTGGTATTCCTGATTGAGGATAGAATCATAATCTCAAGACCCAGAAGAAGAGTTTGAAAGTTAGTATCCTATTTTTTTCTTTAAATGACAGAGCAAGGCAAAAGCAGGCATTTCCTTAGGATGCTCTGATACACGAGCAAGGGCTCAGCTGAGTATTCAAAGGATTCTGTTAAACAGTCTTTACAAATCAGCTTTATTTGCTAAAGTGATCAAATGATGGTCTTCCAAGTGAAATGGACACTGCATTCCATTAATTCAGCACCCTCTTTAAGGAGGAAGTTTAAGCCTGGAGAGGTCCAATGATCTTCTAGGTCCCTGCAAATGACTGGAACATGACTTGAACCAGCCTTCAGACTGGAGTCCAGAGAATTTTTCATAATTCTATGAAATCAAGTTAAAACAAACATCAAAGGCAAAACTTCAGAGAAAAGGTTTTACATAAAGAAAGTTTACATTTGCGATGGTATATGTACATTTTTTTTCTTTTCTTGGTTATAGGAATTCGAGGATAGGGCTAAGGGAGACTATGTAAGAGAAGGGAAATTCCAGGGTGGGTGAATGAGGGAACCATTTCTCTTTCTGAGGCAGGTGGCCCCTCAGCCATTGCATGTTGTGTTGGACTTTGTAATACAGTGTATCCCTAAGGAGAGAGCTTGCCTGTGAATCCTTGCAATCTAAGAAAAGGCATTAGCAAATACAAGATAAAGCACAAAAGCTTATTTTTCAAAAGGTTTAACTTTTGAGCTGAAAGATAAAAGATGACGATATCCATTTCTACTGGGAATACAAGTCTTGGTAAAGGGAAAGCCCAAGGAGAGCAGAGAGGAGCTTGCAGGAGGTTCTGCCATTCTGGGGGCCTTTGTGACCTTTGCAGGGAGCTGTCAACTGTTCCACGCAGGAGTCTTCATCATCACTTTCTTAATAATGACATATTATCTCTCTTAACTGGCAAGGTGCTTAACCTCTCAGCTCTTTTCCTTCTCATCTTCACCGTTCTCTGTGGCTCCATTAAGCTGCTGTATCATGTTCTCTGGAGCCTGGCCTTGTGAATTTACCATTTTGATTAAAGTCAAGATATAACTATTAGTTCCCCTATCAACTTTATACCTTTCCTGCTACAAATGTTTCCCTTAATTACCTATATGTAGGATCTGTGGCAATGAAAAATTATTTTAACTTTTAGGATCAAATATATCCATATATGCAATCATTTATAGATAGGCGATTTATGAAACCAAGTCATATACCTTTAATAGGAAGCCAGTCTTGAGTCCAAAAATTATCTAAAGACATGATTTGACTTGTAGCATCTGAAGGAATGATGTTAAAACTATTCAAAAGCACTGGATCACTTCAGTTGTGTATCAATACATAGAACAAGTGAAAGAGGACTGATCTGGTTGAAGTGAGTGAGAATAGGTTCGCCTACTTACCTATTAGTTAGTATGTCTATGCATGTACGTATGCTAAGTTGCTTTAGTAGTGCCCGACACTATGAGGGGAGAAGGCAATGGCACCCCACTCCAGTACTCTTGCCTGGAGCATCCCATGGACAGAGGAGCCTGGTGGGCTACAGTCCATGGTGTCTCAAAGAGTCGGACACGACTGGGTGACTTCACTTTCACCTTTCACTTTCACGCCTTGGAGAAGGAAATGGCAACCCACTCCAGTGTTCTTGCCTGGAGAATCCCAGGGACAGAGGAGTCTGGTGGGCTGCCGTCTATGGGGTCACACAGAGTCAGACACGACTGATGTGACTTAGCAGCAGCAGCAGCAGACACTATGAGATTCTATGGACTGTAGCCCTCCAGGCTCCTCTGTTCATGGGATTCTCCAGGCAAGAATACTGGAATGGGTTGCTGTACCCTCCTCCAAGGGATATTCCCAACTGAGGGATCAAACCTGCATTTCTTAGGTCTCTTGCATCATTAGCTGAATTCTATACCACTAGGGCCACCTGGGAAGCCCAGTCCTACCAGTGACTGCATTCTATTCTGATTCCCAGAGCACCCAACTGGAAAGCCAGTTATCAAAGTAAAATGATTGCAAATAATTAGACTTGTCATTGTTGGTCACAAATGTTGAAGGCAGTTTTTGGTGGTAGAAGCAGTAGTTCATTTGTCGTGGTTCATTGTCTCCATGTTTACCTTCCATTTCTTATCATGCAGCTGGTCAGAAGTGTGACTGAATTTGATTTATGGGTTTATAGTAGGAGAAATATTATCAGTTCCTTCTGAGACTCATGTTAATGGCCCGAGGGAATTTTGACTCTTAATTCCCACTTACTATGCCAAAGTGGGTATATTTATTTTACATCACCTTGTTCTTAGTGTAAGAGTATATTTATTAAACATTGCATTATCTTATTGTGTGTCCTTGGTCAAAAAACCACAATTATACTTTGATCTTTGTTGGATTGGTAGCAATTTTCAGAAGTGCAGGGGATATTATATTTCAAAAGAATGAACAGTGGGGTCTATGTTTGCTCTGTTTCTGGGAAGTTGGAATAATAATAGAATTTTTACTATTCTAACTTTTTCAAATGTTTTAATTTATTCTCGTCATGTGGGACATTATTTTAAAGACTTTATGTCATATACTAGTCTCTTACTAAACAAAAAATGTAAGATAACAATTAATGAGGACCCATTTTGTCTCATATAAATTAATTCACTGAGATCTACAAAAAGTCTTGATAAAATGAAGTCCTTCATTCTCTTATTAGTTAGGGTAATGCTAGCTGCTTTAACAAATGAGCCACAGATTTTCAGTGGCTTTAAACAATCGAAAGTTTAATTTTTAAATCATGTAATAGTCCACTGTTGGTGTCCCTGGCTGAGGGTGGATTTTATTTCACATATTGATTCTGTGGCCCAGTTTCCTTCTTCCACGTTGTAGTTTCACCTCTGTATAGATCCTCTGCAACTAGGGAAGTAGGGGTCGGGTGCAGGGGTGGACAAGGCAGCCTACTTCTTAACCACCTTGGCCTGCAATAGTCACATCAGTCAACATGGATGAATGAGCCACACTCCCACCTAGATACTGGAGAGTCTGGGAAATGTCTGTCTAGGTAGCTGCTTCTCAGGAATAAGCGCTACTTTGGAAAGAAGAACACAGAATTGTGATGAGTAGTTCATTTTCTCAGCCATGTGTATCTGAGCCTTCCCTGATAGCTCAGTTGGTAAAGAATCCGCCTGCATTGCAGGAGATCCCAGTTAGGTTACTGGGTTGGGAAGATCCATAGGAGAGGGGATAGGCTATGTACTCCAGTATTCTTGGGTTTCCCTTGTTGCTCAGCTGATAAAGAATCTGCCTGCAGTGCAGGAGACCTGGGTTTGATCCCTGGGTTGGGAAGATCCCCTGGAGAAGGGAAAGGCTACCCACTCCAGTATTTTGGCCTGGAGTCAGACATGACGGAGCAACTCTCACTTTAACTTTATGCATCTGAATCTCAGGAACTTGGTTATTTTGAAAATATGGTTTGCATCACCTTAGACTACAGAAAATCCCAAGGAACATATAATATTTTTAAAAGTATACTGTAAAAACAATATAACAAAAATAAGAATTGAACATTAGTGTAAAATGTAATTTATTGTTATTAAAATATTTTATCTTCTGATTTATTTACTTGCTAACATTTTATCAAAAACCAATTTTGTTTCTATTTTTGTGCACTCAAACTTGCCTACTAATATCTCTACATTCATCCATGATAAATATGGATAACTGTAATACATCTGGAAGACACACTCTAAATCTTGAGAAAATGAGAAAAAATGAGATGCAGACAATGCAAATTTTTTGTTCATATGAAATTCAAGCAAATGAAAATTTACTCTCAAGCTATTTACATTTTGCTGAATAATTTTATTTAGGCATGAATTTATTCTAATAGTGGGATAAAAAATCAAGTGTTGTTAGGGCTGAAAATGCTTATACTAATGCTTCTGATTGCTTATTACCCTATGTTTCTGATTATAAGTTTCCACTTTAGTTCATTTTTCTGAGTGGTTTTGCTGCACTTTTCTCTCTGTTTCATGTATCTGTGTACGTTTTTCCTTGAGCCTCCTTCAGCCTGCAGTCTTTTAATCTGTTTCTGTTCATTTCTTACATCTCCCTACAGGTTTCTCTGTCTTCTTTTTGTTTATGGAGTTCTTCATCTGTGCACAATGGAAAATGGTGAGATTTAGATTAGATATCAGTGGTATTGAAATTTACAGCGTCTCAGTGAAAATATGCATAACTTTGCCAGAGTGCAGTTAAGAAGCAGAGGACAGGTGTTTAATCCTTGAAGTCAGTGGGATCACTGTGTACCTTTATGTGACAATCTGCTTGTCACATCACTGTGTTCAGCCTTGGCCCAGAAATTGTCATTAAGGTAGAATGTGAACCGTGGACCCCTAAGAATGTTTAGAAATAGGTTTATTGAATATATTCTTCCTCTTGCTCCATTTTCTCCTTTCAGTGACAACCCTTACCTTCTTCCCAACTACTTGCTGTGTCTCCTCAAGTGCAGTTTCCTTATAGCGTTATTAACAGTCCAGTTCCCACTCACGGTGTATGATAGAGATATGACAGCAGTAAATGACAATGGGACAGAATCACCGAAAACATACAAAGCAATGCACCAGGTTCCAGTCAGCTGTAATATATCTGGTTCAAATCTGGAAAACAATCCAAGAGCTCTTCTTTGTAATACAGTCCCTGCTGGAAACATCCGCAATCACATAGCCAGATATTACATTTCCATTCTAGAGGGCATCTCTGGAGAGAATCAAGGAAATTATGTAAAAATGTATGAAAGAAGAATCGCATGAATGAAAAATATAGATTTTCTTTGATATATACTATTATTTATCTTTTGGTTTGTAACATATTTGGAATGAGATAAAATTAACAGCAGTGGTAATAAACTGAGTAATGCTTCAAAATTAAATTGGTGGATCAAAAAAGGGATGAGTAAGACATGCTTGAGTTACTTCCGGGTCAGATCTAGAGAAAGGCTTTCAAGGTCCACTCAGGGTCCTTATACAGAAAATGGGAAATATGTATGATTCTAAAATATGTACTCAGAAGCAAAAAAAGTGTTTATAATATTAAATATTTTGTATTGACATCAGTCATGCTTTTTTTTCAGTTATACAGAAACACTTTACTAAAAATTTTAAAATTCTGTGAAAAATCCTATTTTCCTTTTTATTTGTATCTCATATTAAGAAGTTTGCTGTTTTCATGCCCTTCTTTTTTTATTTTTATTTTCTAAATGTTTAATTGGAGGATAATTGCTTTACAATGCTGTGTTGGTATCTGCCATACAACAACGTGAATCAGCTCTAAGTATGCGTGTGTCCCTTCCCTCTTGAGTTTCCCTTCCATCCCCCAACCCCATCCCACCCTGTAGGTTGTTACAGAGCATCAACACCAGGTTGAGCTCCCTGTGTTATGTAGCAACACTTTGCTTCCCACTAAGTGGAAAGTGCTTAGCTACTCGGTCCTGTCCGACTCTTTGTAACCCCATGGACTGTAGCCAGGCTCCTCTCTCCATGGGATTTTCCAGACATGAATACTGAAGTGGGTTGCCATTTCCTTCTCCAGAGGCTCTTCTCCACCCAGGGGTCGAATCTGTGTCTCCTGTGTTGCCTGGGTTGCAGACTGATTCTTTACCCACCCAGCCATCGGGGAAGCCCCAACTTCCCACTGGTTATCTATTTTGCTTATGCTAATGTTCTTGCCCTTCTTAATTTCTCTTTTTTCCCGTCCCTGCTTCCTCCTGAATGCCAAATACTTGCATTAAAATATTAATGATTTTTAAATTAAAAAAATGTAAAGAATCAAGCACTTCTCGTAGAAGATTCCAGTATACACAAGAGTAGGTTTTAGCAGAACTGTCATCGTGCCCAGTTCCATGGCTCAACAACAATTTTAGATGCCTGGGGACCAGTGAGTTTTGTGGTCCCCAGTGGGTACATCCACAGAGGAATGTACAAAACTTACTTTCACTCAGATAAATCTCGGAAGATTTTATGCCAGTTATAGAACAGCTTTAGAAATATCCAGAAATTCAAGTGATTACAGAATTACTCAGATGTCTGAATATCAGAAATCTTTGTGACCTTCAGATTCCTCAGCTCTGAAGAATCAAGCTAGATTTGTTAAGTCTGTTTGCATGGCAGGAGTCTTTTTAGCCAATATGAAGCTGGAAACAATGATCATTTTTGATGCTCAATCATATAGATGCAAAGTGTATTGAAAATGCATCCCATGCTGCAGCATTTGTGATGATTAAGTGCATAGTAAAATATACTTGGCTTAAAATGTGTCACATGGTAACATCAGAAGATATCAGCCTTCTGATCTTTGTATTATAAATGGAGTATGTGTTTGTCAGCATGTAAGAATCCTAGGAACTTTGTACCTAGAGTTCAGGAAGGCACAAAGCAGACATGTTATCCTGGATGAGATAGATTCCATGAATGTGGAACTTAGCATTGGAAGATCAAGGTTCAAGATCCAGCTCTCGTGCTTAGTTCTTTTGTAACCTTGGCCTGTCAAGTCGCATAACCTCTCTGAGGCTTGGTTCCCTTGTTTGACAATACGAACAAGGGAAAATTATTTGAAAATTGCCTCCTGTTTCAGTGAGTTTTAGATTTTGTCATTTGTTCATATTCTATTTTATTTCACAAAGGATATGAAATGCCATGTGTGTGTTTGGAGATAAAATGTATTTTCCGGCACTTTGTAGATTATACAAATATAATCTACCTGCCATTCCTATTGGGATTATTTAAATTTCTGAGGAAGTCTACCTCTAGAATGAGAGTGCTTCTAAGCAGAGGTTCCAGAGACCTCCATTTAATAATTTCCGATAAAATAAACATTTATCCATGTGTTACATAGACTGGTTACAGATGCCAATTTAAAATAAGCCTACAACAAAAGACTATCCAAGACCTTTTAATTGGAGATTATTTTCAATTCATAAAAATATCAGATTCTCACTTAATTCTTCCCATTAATACATAATTGAAAAGACTACATCCATCTGTCTGTCGATCTGTGTATATAGTCTGTTGTTTATTGTTGTTATTTAGTTTCTAAGTCTTGTCTGACTCTTTGCAACCCCATGGACTGTAGCCCACCAGGCTCCCAGTCCATAAAAATCTCCAGGCAAGAATACTGGAGTGGGTTGCAATATCTTCCTCAGGGCATCTTCCTGATCCAGGGATCAAAGCCCTATCTCCTGCATTGGCAGGCAGATTCTTTACCACTGCCATACCTGGGAAGCCAGGTATATAGATAGATAGATATGACAAAAAGCTCTTAAGGATTAAGTCTCTTTTCCCAGTACTATCTTTCTAATAATTAGTATCTTGCTAATCATTAAAAAAATGCACAAACATTTGAGAAAGTATAAGTCATAGGTGCAAATCTTTTTATTCAGCTTAAAGACAATGCTTCTGTTGCATTTACAATTGGTGCATACCTCACAGTAACACAGGGGCTTTGAAATATCAGTGGCCTACCAGTTCCCTTGATTCCTTTTGTTATCATATGCCATTTGCCTTAATCTTGGGTACTAACAGTGCTTATCTGCCCTCTGCATCTAAAGCCTCCAGAAAGATTGCTTCTGCATGGCCTAAGAGCTTTTATCAGCTCACCCAGTGGCTCTTAGGCTTTGCTGCTTGAAATCCAGGAGTTACGCACACGGTGCCAAGCCCTTCTGAACAAATGAACTGTTACTCCTTGGTAAATGATCGCTGTTTATGCCAAGGCAGCCACAACCACCTCTCCTTCCTTTTGTGAAAGTGAAATGGAACCTTAAGGACAGAAGCCACTGGCTATCTGGCCTCATCCTCTCCAATTCTCATGGTTTAATTTTACCTCAAGAGGAATTACTGGGCTTACTGTGAATTGCTGCAAGGTTAGACCCTTTTCCTCTTTTATCCTATAGTTTAAACTCCTTAGATTTTTTTCCCCCTCTGGTATCTATACAGTGTATTTGGCTGATAGTAAAACTGTTAATAATCTATTTCAAATTATCTGATGTGTATGCTTACTTTTCCTCCTTTTCTTTAAGAGTTGTCTAGGGAAGTTTATTTAGTGAGCTTTTGTTGTTTTTAAATTAAGGAGGAACCAGTATTTCCTAAATATTGAGACTTTTGAAAACATTTCCTTGACATTATAGTTCACACTGAAGTATAGCTCTTAAGAACTATAATGTTTCATAATTTATGAAAATCCTGGAATAAGTCTTTTCCTAGAGTCAGACACAACTGAAGCGACTTAGCAGCAGCAGCAGCAGTATACTACATGAAACTGCATTTTCAGTGAATACATGAAGAATACAGCCATGATGAGAGCTTTCCAGTGAACATTATACATATTCAGTAGTTATGATTTCTCTGAAAATTGAGTTTGAAGACCCACATCCATGAGAAAGAGTATTCTTTAGTAGTTTTAAGTGCTTTGACTTCAAGGTAGGCTAAATCTGTGGCTGAATTCTGAGGTTCTACTTATCAGCTGTGTATCCCGAACAGTTCTTAACTAAGACTTCATTTGCTCATATATAAAATGGTGATGGTGCTCCTAAATCACAGAATTTCCCAAGGATAAAATGAGACAAATATGTAAAGTAGGGGGTATATAGCACAGTTGCTGCTGTTGTTTTTGTTATTGACAAGTTGAGGAAGGAAAAAAAAGAAAGGGAAACTAACCTGGAAACTTCAGGGTTTTTTTTTTAAGATCCCTTCTGCTGGAGTCAGTTTAGAAATCTCCCCTCAGAAAAATGGTAATCTTTGGGCAGGAAACAGGGAAGTTGCCTTGGGAGGCTAGGTTCTCTGCTGGGAGTGAGAGTGAATTGGCTCAGCCATGTCTGACTCTTTTCGACCCCATGGACTGTAGTAGCTTACCAGGCTCCTCCATCCATGGGATTTTCCAGGCAAGAACACTGGAGTGGGTTGCCATTTCCTTCTCCAGAAGATCTTCCTGACCCAGGGATTGAACCCAGGTCTCCCGCATTGTAGGCAGGCGCTTTACCCTCTGAGCCACCAGGGAAGTCCTGTCTCTGCTGGGAGAGCCACCATCAAATTTCAGACTCACCTCTTTCTGCTCTGTGGCAGCCTCATGTGGCTGACAGTACTCCCTCTCCTGGACAGGTTAGGTGCCTTCACTGCACTGAACAATAAATCATTTCACTTTTTATTAGCAGAGCCTTCGCATTTCTTAAGCCTCTTGCGAGGAATCTCCAGAGAGTCTCTCCCTCTCTGCTTCCCTCCTCCACAGAAAGAACTCAGAACCCCATTTGGGATGTTATAGAAGCTTAGGGATTCAAATTTAAAGGAATACAGCGAGTGGTTGAAAAGCTGCCTATTCACCTTCTTGCTCAGCTGCTTCCGCCTTTGCATTGATCTGCCTCCTCTCTTTCAAAGAAACAGGCATCCTTGTGTGCTAAGTCACTTCAGTTGTGTCCAGCTCTTGGCGACCCCAGGGACTGTAGCCTGCCAGGCTCCTCTTTCATGGGATTCTCCAGGCAAGATTACTGGAGTGGGTTGCCATGCCCTCCTCCAGGGGATCTTCCCCACCCTAGGATCAAACCCATATCTCTTATATCTCCTGTGTTGGAAGGCAGGTTCTTCACCACTAGTGCCACCAGGGAAGCACCCAAAGAAACAGGATTCATCTTTAAATTGCCCTATGCCATTTACCCCTCTGTTTTGTATTGACCCAGTGATTTCCTTTGCTTACACTTAGCATTTATCAATCACAATGACCAATGAGTGATATGGTGTGAACAGCAAATTCCATAGGACCCTCTTCATACTGGGGAAGGGGGACATCTGCTCCTTTCCTGTTAGGATGCCAGGATTTTAGAGGTCAGTGTGTTTCCCCATTGAGGCTTAAGGCTTTGGGGATCAGTGGAAGTGTCAGGCTCCAAGCACCATAATGAATGGCAGTTGCTGACTGGCTGGGTTTGCCTGTTCTCAACAGGGGATAGAGAATTCAGCATAATGAGCTGGGACTTCGTGTGCTCAACACACCCAGCCTGGGGAGTGAGGCAGGCTGTGCCTTTTTTTTCCTTCCTGTTTTCAGAACTGTATTTTCATCTTGGAAGAAATTATATGGAGGTCTTCATTAGTGGCATCCAGCAGCGTTAAGGCTCCATGAGGGCTGATAAGTTCTATGGTTAAAAAAACCCCATCAGCCTTTGTGCAGGGAGCTGAAGGTTTAAGTTGCTTGAACCGGAAAGAGTCTGAAGAGGTGATTATGTTAAGCAAGTAATGTGTATCGCTAACATGGAATCAAATTATTAGGGTCAGTAACTTCCTGACTTTCCAAGTGCATTAAATGAAGACATAACATTGCATTTGTGCCGGATACTTCATGATGCTGTGTGGTGTCAGTGCTGTCGGTCATATGTACTGCACAGCATGTCACCTCTAATTTCATGGGATTATCTGTGCTATGGCTTTAATAGATACTCATGATCTTGAGCTTCCTTTGAACTCACAGCAGGGCAGTGCAAAACCATTATTGGAAGCACTTTTAGGCTTTTTGTGTTATGTACAAAATTATTATTGCCATCATTTAGAAAGGTAGATATATCCTGTTCCCATGCTTCCAATACTGTACACTAATTTGATGGTAAGGAGAATTACTGAAGGGGAAAACACTGAATGCAAAAGACCTTTTTGGAAACTAGTTTTAGAAAGGTTGTCAAGCCAAGTGAATTCGTATTTGAAAGGCATTTGAAAGGCCAGTGGATCTCAAAGTGTGGTACCCTGGCCAGCAGCACTAGAATCACCCAGGAAGGTGTTACAGATGCAAATCCTCCTGAAGCAGAAATTCTTGAGGTGGGCTCAGCAATCTGTGTTTTAACAAACCCTCCAGGCAGATGCATGCTCGAGTGTGGGAAACCCTGCTCTAAGATCTATGGAGTAAAAGAATGGGACAGACCCATGTGTTCTGGGGCAGAGCAGTAGACACGACAAATGTAGTGTCTCCCCTCGTGGACCTTATTAAATTACAAAGGACTATGTGGTACTTCACCCGGCTGAACAGAGCCTGTAATTATCCATACCGTTTTCTTTCTTTGAACGAGCCTGCTGTTTTCTTTGGTCTCAGAGAAGTGGCTAACAAGAGATGACTAATAAGCAACTCCTGTGTGCATTTCAGAACCATCCCCCTTGCAATATGTATATCCATGACCGTTGTCACTGTTGGCTACGTGCTAACAAACGTGGCCTACTTCACAACCATCAGTGCCGAGGAACTGATGCTTTCAAATGCAGTGGCCGTGGTAAGTCTAAGCTGGGCTAATGCCAGTTTGAATTTAGGCTAATGAATTGATGCAGTTTTACAGTAGTTTCCTCCAGTGGAAAGTGTTTTGGTAATTTAGTAATTTTTTTGAACTGAATGATAATGAATATTTTAAAAATTTAGGACATACCTTAGCATATTCCATTTAACTAAACTACAGCTATAGCTACAGCTGTAGCTGTTGATACAACTACAATCCTATACGATTTCTGTTTTATTAATTTCATGTAAAATATGTCCACATATGCCAGCTTGAAAACACATTTCCACACACACACATTGAATAGAAGGCATTCTTCCAATGTGTCTTTAAGTACAGGTGGGCAGTTACTGAATTTAAATGAATTCATTTTGCAAATTGTAATTTATTCTGTACTCTTTCCTGTTTAGACACTTTTTAAATGCTAACTTAAAATCTTTCTCCCAAAGCATCACTTTAGAATTTCCAAGTAGACCATATGCATTTTTTTTTCCTAGTATATATATCTTTTTGAATACTAGCTCCTAGGATATTATTAATTTGGGGAAATAGAGTTATTCAAAGTTAAACAGATGTCATTTTTATTGTACTTCTCAGAATATCACAGAAGCTAATGTGTATTTTAACTCCTAAAGAAGTGGATACTTATAATTTCACAGCATTTTCCAAAATTTATTTGACTTCAAGACCGTCTTTTGCTTCCAGAGGTCATGTTATGGGACTGCTCTTCTGTGACACAGACTTTTTGGTATAAAAACTTAGCTAGTAAGAGAGCTCTCATTCATGACCTTGTAACAATGAAGGGTGGAAAAAAAGAACTTTCCACCACTAGATGTCAGTTCCTTTTAAAATAGTCACTATTACCTCATAATAATCATCTGCAGGGAACATCCACAGGGAACAAATTATCCCATTTCGTGAACCTATGTACGAGTTCACTGTATTAAAGTAGACTTTGCCCACTGCTGTAACTTCTACCAGACAACCGAATGCACAGAGCTTTCTGATGTCAGGTTGTCATCTCATCTTACTAGACAAAGGGCAGCACTTAGTCCCTGAGCGTAATGTGGTCCATTAATTACATAGCGCCAGTTGCTCAAGGACAAGTAAAGAATCCCACATCTTTTTTTTTTTTTAATATATCCTTCATGAAAATTTGCAGTCTTGCACATGCCATAGAATAAAAGGAAATGTCATAAACTTCGTTTCTCCTTTATATTTTCTATGACTTGATTTCCTCAGACTTGTATTGGTATTCTAACCTTTTAATAAGAAACTACAGAAGGAATTGGCAGATACCTGAGAAGGTGGGATTGACTTGATAAACAGAGATGCAGCTGATGTGATTTTTCTGGGGCGAAAGATTTTCAGAACGGTTCTTTTCTATGATACACATATTAAGTCATCACTTATTTTTCATCACACTTCTAAGTCATAACACTAGGATTGGTATATGGAATAAGTATCTGCAACACTCCTCAGTCTGCCTTTGTACTTCACTATAAACATGTGGCTTTCCCGACTAAAGAGAAGGTATCATACAGAAGGATTTCTGTCTCCAAAAGGAGAAATTCTGAACTGAGCTTTTTTTTTTTTTTTTTTTACTTCCCAGAGTCAGAGACAATAGATATCATAGTTGATAGATTTGATAAATGGATCACTGCTTTTTGAAGGTAGAGGAAAGGTGCTTGTTTAGACCGCTGTCCATAGTTTTGTAGCAAGCAAGGCTACCTGCCCTTCATTATTATCCTAAGAGGTTAGTCTGACCCTAACCCAAAAGAAGGATTGTAAAACACACACGTATCACCAGGTGAACAGAGTCATGGAGCGCGTTTGGCCTAAACTGTTTCATTTTATTCTACTTTCTGGCAAAGCATTAATTTGCTCGCTTCTGCCTTTCACTAGACCTTTTCTGAGCGGCTCCTGGGAAATTTCTCATTAGCAGTTCCGATCTTTGTTGCCCTCTCCTGCTTTGGCTCCATGAATGGTGGTGTGTTTGCTGTCTCCAGGTGAGTGAGTTCAAGCCTTTCTAGAAAGGCATTTCTGTTTTTGAGATGGGATGTGATAAGGATAAGTTTAAGAAGAAAAGAAATAGTGCCTCCAAACCTGTTGTTTTTAAAGTGACACGCGAGATTGAAATCTTCCGCAGCACGTCCTACTCTGTCCATAAGAGGGCACTGCTTGTCTGCTCATAGCCTACTCTGAAGCCAGGCATCGAGGGGTTTTTTGTTTTTTGTTTTTTTTTGGATGTATGTCTATAACAACAGCATTTTATATCTAGTAATAAAATCTTTGGTTTCTCTAAAGAAAAGATGACAAGAAAAAAAAGTAAAGTAATAGACACAAGAAATCATCATCCCACCATCTGCATCCCTTTTATCTAGAAATTCCTTTTGATTTAATATGATGAAAACCCAATCAGATAAATATGAATATTTGGTGTGTGTGTGTATGTTGTTTGACAGCACACAGGTAATAATAGGAATCTAGAACTAAATTCCCCACCAGCTATGTATATGGGGGCACAGCTATACTGAGTCGGATGTTGCTATTGTTTCTCCTCAAGGAATCATATTTTGGCAGATATTTATAAAAATCAAAATTTGATTTCTCATAATGCACTCTACTTTAAAAAGCAAAACCTAAGTAATCACCATTTGGTGCAAAGAAGGTGCAAGTTTTCTCTTAGATTTCTGGATTTTCCCCCTTGGAAATGATCAATTATACATTTTTCTCCCATCAGGTTATTCTATGTTGCATCCCGGGAGGGTCACCTTCCAGAAATCCTCTCCATGATTCACATCCGGAAGCATACTCCTCTGCCAGCTGTTATTGTTTTGGTAATGCATATTAACATGTGTATCTAGATATAGCCTCAAAGGACAGGTTAGTAAGGAGGACTTCTTTCTGTTCTCATTCATCTCTAAATTGGCTCTCTTTGTATCATGGTGGAATTAGAGAGGCAGGATGCTTTCCATTGCTTCCCTTTATCTAGTATGCTGTGCTGTGCTTAGTTGCTCAGTTGTGTCCAACTCTTTGTGACCCCATGGACTATAGCCCTCCAGGCTCCTCTGTTCATGGGGATTCTCCAGGCAAGAAAACAGGAGTGGGTTCCATGCCCTTCTCCAGGGGATCTTCCCAACCCAGGGATTGAACCCAGGTCTCCCACATTGTAGGCGGATTCTTTACCGTATGAGCCATCAGGGAAGCCCAAGAACACTGGAGTGGGTAGCCTATTGCTTCTCCAGGGGATCTTCCCAACCCAGGAACGGAACAGGGGTCTCCTGCATTGCAGGCAGATTCTTTATCAGTTCTGATGCATATTTGATGCTTTGGAGCAATAACCAAATCACTTCTCTTTCAACTTTGTAAAAATTTGTGAAATGGAAGGGAAATGATTACCTGGGCTTTTGTCAATGACTTAGAGCCTTCGCAGAAAATGATATTGAGTAAAAAGTCCTAATTCTACTTATTGAAAGTGGAGCTAAAAGCTACAGTCCCCAAATATCCAGATGTCTCACCAGAGGCCCCATATGATGAAACACATACAAATTTATAGAAAAAGTCAATGAAATCCTAGACACTGAAGTGATTCTGTGCTTAAAAGTGAGACTTTTGAGGGCAGCCTAAAGGGAAAAAATAAAAGCACCACAGTTTAAACTTGAGCTGTAGGATTCTTTATGCAGAGAAAAGTATTCGCAAAATGTGGGATAGAGAAGACTATGTAAGGTGTGCAAGTCTTCAAATCCTCATTGGCAATGTTATATTCCTTTTTATTTACTGTTTCGTAACATTTTTCTCTGATGGAATCTGCTGTCAGGACCACCATAGAATGCATTGAAACATCTTTTTTTTTTTTTTTCCCCATGAATTTCATTTGTTTCAAAATGTCTCCTTGAAATTTCTTTGTCAAGTATGTTTACTCTGTGTGGCATCTGGAAGTTTACGTCACTTTGGGAACAGAATGTATTTATTTGCTGAAGAGGGTTTTTTCCCTTTAAGCTTCCGCTATCAGTCATGCCGTCCTTGGTATGTGCAGCTGGAGAGACTTGCTGTGCGGATCTCTGCGCTTCATTCTTTTCTGTGGTCTTGAGGGTCATACGTGGCAGGCACATGGGGAAAGGGAGTGTGGGGGAAAGAAAGGTCATGTTTTGCATTCAGGAGATCACACAGTCACCTAGAAGTGGCTGTCTTTCCTGTGTGTGCATAGCACCAGACACCATTCACAGAGCTTTCTGTAAATTTTTGTATTGGATACACTTTTAATTTTTATTGTTAGTTATTAACCATCTCTGCCCTCTGGATCTTTAAATTTTGAGTTATTCAGTGTCCTGTGTTTTACTCTTGGAAAACACATTCTCTTAATGAAAAACAACAAAAAATAACACATCCATGTATGTGTGTATGTAGGAGTAAAGAGTAAGTTATAGCTAGGAGGGTAGTTGAGTATAGATTTTAATCACGATCCTAGTTAATCAGTAAAAATAGTCATTTGGAAAATACAATAATATTGTATAGTGATATCATTGCTTATTATCATGTTTGTTCCCTTTTAACTCACTGAGTGTGATTTTTCTCTTCCTTCCCCCAGCACCCTTTGACAATGATAATGCTCTTCTCTGGAGACCTCTACAGTCTTCTGAATTTCCTCAGTTTTGCCAGGTGGCTTTTTATTGGGCTGGCAGTTGCTGGGCTGATTTATCTTCGATACAAACGCCCAGATATGCATCGTCCTTTCAAGGTAACCTCAGCAATCTTCATGGGTTTACATAAATCTTCCTCCTAATATCTGGTCCTCTCTTTGTCATAACTTGATGATGAGAAGCTTGGGCAGGGGGCAGAATCCTCTAAAATAAAACGTTTAACTCTTGCAGGTAATGCCTTCATATGGGATTTATTTTAGTTTGGAAAAGGTTGATTAACTTGTTTGTGATGTACTGAGCTTTGTATGTCGCACTTTTGAAAAGGAGTATTAATATTAAATGGTCGTTACATTGATTTTTCATTAATGTGCCTAATGATCTGATACATTCAAAGTATAGACTACTCTTTTATGCTGAATAGTTGTGGACAGTCATGCTGAGAAAGAGTGAGGCAGATACATATGAAATCATCACTAATACTCTAAAAAGGAATTATTGTTATTTAATAACTAAATCATGTCTGACTCTTTGTGATCCCATGGACTGTAGCCCGCCAGGCTCCTCTGTCCATGGGATTTTCCAGGCAAGAATACTGGAGTGGGATACCATTTCCTTCTCCAGAGGGTCTTCAAAAACCAGGGATCAAAACTACTTGTCTTGCATCTCCTGCATTGGCAGGCCAATTATTTACCACTAGCATTCCTAGGGAAGCCTCTGAAAAGGATGCTGCTTTTCAAAAAAGGCATTTTGAGTATTCTTGAATGTTATGACTTGTTACATTGGCCCTTTTCTGCATCATGCACTCCAGAAGTAATAGAGATGTAAAATACTTAAGAAAGTGAAGATGTCTGAATTTACCACTTAATAGAATGTCCATTTACCATAACGATGCATTTCCTTTTGGGAAGGCTGACGAATATGCTTCTCATCTCCTTCAGCCTTGAATGTTTATGGTTTGATTTGAACTCACTATGTATTTGCTTTTAAGAAATAACACAGATAATGTTGTCCATCATGTTGTCAGAATTTCTTTCTAATTATATTCATTACCTAATGCTGGTGACATCTTTATTAGTGGTTGAATAGGAGTTGGCCTATTTTATCCCTGTCAGTTCGTATTGTGAATCTCCAACAGAAAATCAATATGCACTGAAAGGCTTTAACATGTAACAAGCAGCCTGTGCTCTTGGCTCTACATTAAAGTGGATTCTAATCATAATTATCAAAGAAGCACTCTTTTACAATCAGAAACATAAATCATAATGGTACTTAACTAGTAAAATAATTCAAACAGAACGTCTCTAATGAAACATACTTATTTATCCTTAGATTTTGTTCTACCCAAAGATTTATTTTAATTTAAAGGAGTGTTTTCAAATCAGTATCTGCTCTGTGCCCTAGTCAAGAGATTTTCATAGAAAGGTAAGTAGGACGGTGCCTGTCCCCTGGTCGCATGATCAGAGTGTATCACCTGACCTCATGGCTGCAGTGCTCAACTCAAATCTACCTTCTGTCTCTTAAGCCACGTTTGAAGTGGTTTTCTTTTGTGCTATGTTCCAGGTGCCGCTCTTCATCCCAGCTTTGTTTTCCTTCACGTGTCTCTTCATGGTGGCCCTTTCCCTTTATTCAGATCCATTTAGTACAGGGATCGGCTTCATCATCACTCTGACTGGGATTCCTGCCTACTATCTCTTTATTATATGGGACAAGAAACCCAAATGGTTCAGAAGAATGTCAGGTAAGATTTTTAAGCAGTTTTAGGACCTTTGAGAGACTGTGTTGTAGAAAGCCCATCTCTGTGTACATATATGGTACACACCTTAAAGTCTGAAAATACCACTTGGGAAACTGCTAATGTGAATATATTACTGCATTCTAATGAGAACTTGAAGAAGAAAAGGCAGGAAGGATATTTAGGCTAGAGTCACTGAATCCTTTGACGGTATTTAGTTTGATTTTCTTTAATCACTTCTTAGAAGAACCAAGTTTTGTATAGAATTTTTATAAGCAATACTATAAACAACCCATTTTTTCTACTGAATCCCTCACTTACCTAATTGTTTTTATCTTGGGCTGAATGCAGTTTATTGATTCTATGTGATAACACACTACTTAATGAGTGGTGTGAGATTTGGTGGGAGGTCATGTAGAGTCTGAAAAGTTCTCAAGTATCATGATTTCTTTTATTATAACACTGCCCAACTGGTGAATCATGGAGAATCATAGGAACAGCAAGAATAATCAAGTAAAGAAGAGCAGTTGACAATTACTGAGTAATTTCTGTTAACATACAGATATATAACCATATTTAATCCATAACCATTATATATAACCATATTTAATCCTTATATCAACTTTCTGAGCTAGAAAAAAATTATCCATATTTTATAGATTTTGAGTTATGGTATGGAAGAATCCATATAACTTGTTCCAAGTCATGAAGATATTAAGTAGGAGACCTAGAATTCCAACTTGGGCAGATTTGCACTTTCCAGAAGTCATCCTGAAGAGAGGGACAATGAGGATGGAACAGAGAGCATGAGGCTGAAGACATTCTCAAGAATAGTGATTAGTGGTTATCACAGTAATCCTGACAGAACTGAGAAAAGTCTGAATACAGGTGATGTTGGCAGGGTCCAAAGGAAAATGAAAGATATTAAAGATGAAAAATCAACAGAGCTTGGTGACCAGGTGTGTTGAGGGAGGAGAAAATATAGTAAATCAGCAGGTAGGAAGAGTACTTAGAAATAGCCTCTGCAAAAAGCCATCAAAAGCCTAACCCTCCGTCAGGGGCTGGGAGATTCTCTCTTACATCATCATCTGTTTCATTCCTCCACAAGATCTATGTGTGAATTTGTTGATTTCTATACCCAGATGGGACAACCAGATTGCAGGAAGATGTAGCTTTTTTTTTAATTTATTTTTTTTTGACTGAAGGATAATTGCTTTACAATATTGTATTGGCTTCGGCCATACATCAGCAGGAATCAGTAATGTTCTACATTAGGTACACGCATATCCTCTTCTTCTTGAACCTCCTCCATCTCTTCCTACCCCTCTAGGTTGTTAGAGTCCTACTTTGAGTTCTCTGAATCACACAGCAAATTCTTTCTGGCCATCTATTTTACATACGGTAGTGTATATGTTTCTATGTTATTAACCTGGGATTTGAAGCCATAGCTGCTGGACTTCAAATTCATGTTCTTTTTATACTGAGTGCCTGGGGGAAGAGAGAAAGAAGTGAAAAAATATATCCAGAGGAGCAAATGTGTTCTTGCTGGTGAGTTTAGAAATCCTCTTTTGTTCTTCTCATTCATTTTAATTTACTTACTTTACCATCATTAATTTTTTAAAGCCTAGTGAAAAGTTCAGGGAACGTTCTAGTAAAATTATTAATAAATAATGTCAGTGTTACTAAATATAAAAAAACAAACAACTTTGTGTACATTTTGCATCTCTACTGTGCTGCACAAACTCATTTAGAAGCTAGTCCTTTAACATAGACTTCAGCTACTACCTTTTATTAGCTTGGGATTTGATATCTTTCAACCTTATACTACTATTTATACCTGCATTTTGTTTCCTAGCTAGCAACATTCTTCCCCAAAGAAGTGTTACTATAAAAGTTAGGTTCTTCAACGCTAACACAGGAACACTGATTGCCTAGCAATGTATTTAATCCTTGTTTCTTGTCAGATCACACTAGTTTTCTGTAGAATAGCTTTAGTAAACTTTTCTCTACTGTAGGCAGTAAATATAGAGCTTTTTCTGAAAAAAAAAAAAAAAATCCAAGTCCTGTTACACAATATTTACCATTAGGATTGCTTGTTATTAATTTTTGGAGTAGATGAGTATTTACCACTGGGAGGTCTTTGTCCATTTCAGAATAACTAGCTAAAGACAGTTAAAATCCCTGAACACCTGGAAAACCTTGAGAATTTTAGGAAGAGCAGGTTGCCTTAGAGTTGAACAATGAGAGAGATTACATGAGAGAAGGCGTTCCTTTTACTTTCCTTATTGAATAAACATTTGGTCCCTCCTGTTTGTAGTTCCCCAAAACGCTAACAAAGCTTTCCTTCTGCTAACATGTGCATATTTTCTCTCATTTCTTTGCTGGTGCATATTAACTACTGATTTTCCTGCTTGCTCCTTCTTTGATGTTTTTCCGTGCTCATGTAATTTTGATGTTTTCTGTTATTTTTCTGTCTCGAATAGCGTTTTGAACATCTCCAAGGACTCTAAATGTAGTGTTAGCCATTTGTGAAAGTAGCAGCCAAGTAGTCGTCCCATAATGGTTATTTGGTTCTCAACAACGCCATAGAGTCTTACCAGGGAACGTGGCAAATCTGCCTCTAAACTGCGATCACTGTAACCCTTTATCTTTATAGCTGCCTTGAAAGTGAGTCTGCAAAATGCAACAATCCTCCGTAATTTTGTTTGATTTTCCTCTTAGGCAGCATTCTTGTAGTAAAATAAAGAAAGTTCATAATATTTATTGCAGCTGTAGCAAGTATTTTCCTAGCCTTTGGCCAAAACAACACACACACACAGACAACACAGCAGAGTCTGAACCACTGTCTCACCTCCTCTCCCAACTGTTTCTGTTTGGGGCGAGAGAAACTCAGTGTGAACTCAGAGGCCAGAGAGCCTCTGCTTGGTGCCCTGTGTACAGATTGAACATCAGATTGTTCTGTTGGGGAACATTCTTTAGCCTTGATACCGTATTTTCACCCAAATATACATGAACAGATTAGGCCTGTGAAATGATAGTTTATCAAAGCACATCTTACTGAGGATGCTTCCATTAAAAAAAAAAAAAGAGGTCGCCAGAACAGCATTCAGAAAACAGGGAGATAGACTGCTGAGTTCAGATAGGCAGGGAACTTCAGAACCGGAGGAGCTGAGTTTCAGAGATTTGATGAATTTCTGTGGCCACAGGATGCCAGTATTGAACCACGTTTCATTTGACAGAGTTCCTGGGATGAGAAGAAAAAAAACGTGCTCTTAAGGGAACAGTCAGATGTGCAGAGAGCTTTTTTCTGCCATCTGTGACGGAGTGTTTAATTCTTCTGGATCTTTATTTATTTATTTACAGAGGCACGAGCTTCTCACCCAAGGAAAAAGGAACAGATACCCCACCGATGTAGTGAAATTCATGGAGCTAGCTAGAGCCAGCAAACGCCAGCCAGGCTTCCCTACAGCCCTTTTACTTGGCTGCCTCTCTTTATCAGTCAAAGCTCATGCCAGCTGAGACTGAATGGGATGACTGGAAGCTGATGCTTCTGGCTCTGGGCATGATGTGGAGGACAGCTGTATTTAAACAGAATCTTGAGTTATAGAGGGTCACACTGGGCAGCACCAGCAGAGTGACGGTAGTCCGTCGTGATGGACAGTGATTTTGCAAAATCAGAGTCCTAAGAGCATAGTCTGCATACGGTGTGTCGTGATCAGTTTGTTTATGGTATTTCACTGAAAGCTGCTACATGCATTTGACAGACTCCTCATGAAACCTGCAGTGCAAGCTTTTCAATGAGTTTAAGCTTGTCTACATTTCTTAGGAGGTCAAATCATCTTCACTGTAAGGATGAAATGAAGCCAGGCCTGTGAAAGGGTTTTGAAGGCTTTTCAAAAAAACATAAATACTGTTATTCTTATTATGATTTCTGGGAAAGCTTGGTTTTGTGCCCATACTTCAATAGGCTTATTCACATTTGGCTGTAGCTCCTATACTTGTACCAGGCATGATTGGGTAAATCAGATTTGCAGGGTCAGAAGTTGTTTCATCTGATTTCAGAAACAATTACTGAACATGAAAGGCAAAGCTAAAAATCCTACAATTGCTGTTTGGCTTTACATAACTAAAAATATCTAACGCAGACTCAGTGGCTCAACTTTATTTAAAGAAATATAGTGGGACTGATTTATCTCGAAAGCCAAAGACCTTATATGGGTAGGGATGCAGTTGGAGGCCACTGGTTTGCAGCTTTCCTGGACAATCAACAAGTTTTTGTTGCCTGTGTTTTTGGTAGCTTATCCAAGAAATCATTGCCTAGACCAATATCAAGGATCTTTCCCCCTGTGTTTTCTTCTAGGAGTTTTATGTTTTCAGATCTTAGATTTAAATCTTGGATCTATGTTAAGTTAATCTTTGTGAGTGGTATTAGGTATGTTAAGTTTCATATTACTTATTCAATTATTTTTTTGGTGTATTTATATAGTTTTCCCAAATACATTTATTGAAGAAACTGTCCATTCTCTATGGTGTGTTGGCCTTCTTGTCAAAAAATCATTAGTCTTGTAGTTTTTAGTGTACAGATCTTTCACCTCCTTGGTTTTATCTATTCCTAGGTGTTTTAATTTTTGATACAGTTGTCAGTGAGTTTGCTTTCTAATTTCTCTTTCAGATAATTGATTGTTAATGTATGGAAATGCAACTGATTTCTAAGTGTTGGTATTATATCCAGCAATTTTACTGCAATTCATTTATTAGTTCCAATAGCTTTTTATTGGTCTTTGGGGATTCCTATATATAAGATCATGTTGTCTGTGAACAGAGATTATTTTACTTCTTCGTTTTTGACATGGACACCTTTTATTTATTTTTCTGCCTAATTGCTCTGGCTGCTGCCGCTGCTAAGTCGCTTCAGTCGTGTTCAACTCTGTGCGACCCCATATATGGCAGCCCACCAGGCACCCCTGTCCCTGGGATTCTCCAGGCAGGAACAATGGAGTGGGTTGCCATTTCCTTCTCCAATGCATGAAAGTGAAAAGTGAAAGTGAAGTCGTTCAGTTGTGTCCAACTCCTAGCGACCCCATGGACTGCAGCCCACCAGGCTCCTCCGTCCATGGGATTTTCCAGGCGAGAGTACTGGAGTGGGGTGCCATTGCCTTCTCCGAATTGCTCTGGCTAGAACTTTCATTACTATATTGAATGCATCCTTGCATTCCAGAGATAAATCCCCCTTGATCTTGGTGAATGATCCATTTAATGTGTTGTTGAATTTGGATTGCTAATATTTTGTTGAGAAGTTTTACATCTGTATTCACCAGAAATATTTGTCTGTAATGTTCTTTTCTTCAGTGTCTTTGTCTGTACTTAGTTTCAGGGTAATTGGGCTCACTCAGTTGTGTCCATCTCTTTGCAATCCTTTGGACTGTAGCTCTCCAGGCTCCTCTGAACATGGAATTCTTCAGGAAGAATGCTGGAATGAGCTGTCATTTTCTCCTCCAAGGGATCTTCCTGACCCAGGGTTCAAACCTGCATCTCTCACACTGCAGAAAGATTTTTTACCACTGAACCATCAGGGAAGCCCGTCATGGCAATGCTGGCTTCATAAAATGTTTGGTAGTGTTCTCTCTTCTTCATATTTTCATGTTATTGATTTGTGCGTTTTTGTTTCATCTTAAAGAACTCCTTTTAGGATTTCTTATAGGGCATGTCTGATGACTAAAAATTCCCTCAGCTTTTGTTGGCCTGGGTAAGTCTTTATTTCGCCTTCATTTCTTCATGGTAGCTTTCCTGGGGAAAGTATGCTTGGTGGTAGTTTGTTTGTTTGTTTCCTCTGAGTATTTTGGATATATAATCCCATTCTCTCCTGGGATCCCAATCCCAATCTCTGTAAGATTCCTACTGATAAATTTGCTGATAGTCATATCAAGATTCCTTCATATGTGATGATTCTTTCTTGTCTTGCTGCTTTCAAGATTTTCTCTGTGTCCCTGATTTTTGAGAGCTTCACTACAATGCATCCAATAAAGATCTCTTTGGGTTGAATCTGTTTGGGAATCTTTGAACTTCTCACACCGATATGGCCATATCTCTCCCCAGATTTGAAAGTTTTCCCCATTATATTTTTAAATAAAATTTTTGCATCTCCTTCTCTTCTTCTGGGATTCCCAAAATATGGATATTCTTTCTTTAGATCATGTTCTGCAGTTGATATAGGCTTGCTTCTTTTTTATTTTAATTTCTTTATTCTCCTCTGACTGGATAATACCAAGAGATCTGTCTTGAAACCCACAGATTCTTTTGAGCCTACATGTTGAAGCTATCACATTTTTCATTTCATATATTTTATTCTCCAGAATTTCTTGATTTTTTAAATGATTTCTATTTGTTGAATTCCTCATTCTCTTCATGGACTATTCCTGAGTTCATTGACTTGTCTGTGTTCTCTCATATATCACTTGGCTTCTTTCAAATCATTACTTTCAGTTTTTTGGTTTTTTTTTCAGTTTGGTCACAGACCTCCATTTACTTGGGGTCAGTTACTGGAGTAGTATTGCATTATTTTGATGGTGTCTTATTTCCTTCATATTTTTGATGGGTTTGTTCTGATGTTTATGCCTTTGAGGTGAAGTCATCTCTTCTGGCCTTTTCAGACTGGCTTCAGTAGGGAAAGCCTTTCCCCTGGAGGTAGCTGTGAGAGCACTTGCTGGGTGAGATGCAGTGTCTTTGGTTCCTGAGGAGGCACAGTGATTCAGACTCCATGCTTCTCCACTGGCTGATCTTGGCCAGAATAGGGGGTCTTTTATGCCTAAGGCTACAGAGGACAGGCAGCAGATGGGGCTATTAGTATCTTCAGAGTCTGAGGTTGCTCTTTGCCTGTGGGAGAGGTCTAGTTGAGGAGACCCTCTTGGTGCTTGGTCGGATGTGCTGACTCTCAGAGCTATATTGGAACTGGGGTCATAGAACCAGGCACATGTGGAACTACTGCAGTGCCAGGGCCCTGGAGCGCAGGCACAGTTGCTGTGGGCATGGCCCAGGTGTCTGGGGGTGTCGACGTGCACATAGCCTATGGAACTGATACTTGGGTTTCACAGGCTCTCTGCTGTGACTTGTGAGGAGGGGAGGGGCTATGGCAGTGACAAGGGCCTGGGATGACAAGGTGCACTGGTGGCCTGGGCTCAGAAGGCAGAATGCAGAGTAGTGCAGCCTTGGAATGGTAGGTTAAAGTCTCAAGTCTGCCCCCCCACTCCCCGCCATGCAGAACACTCACAGGATAGCCGTGGTACAACCCCAGTAGTTGTTTGTTAGAGCTATATCTTGAGACTCCGGGGAACTGGGCCCAGGGCAGTGGTAGCAAAGCCCTGGCAGGGACAGCTCGGAGCCTCAACCTGGGTTGGGAGGTTCAGGGCAGTGGTAGCCTGGTCCCAGTTTTGATGGGTCAGAGCCCTGACCTGAAACCTGATGGGTAGCCCCCCGGCAGTGATGGTTCAAGAGCCTCAATCTGGGATGGGGCTGAAGCTCAGGGTACAGGCAGCCTAGTCCCAGCAATGATGGATCTGAGCCTGAATCCCCCTACCTGCCAAGGCAGGGCTCAGGACAGGAAGGTTGCCTTGGTAATGGTGGAGCAAAGCCCTAAGCTGGGACTGGGGTGGGCAAAGAACAGTGGCGGCTCTGGTCTCATATGGGGAGGTGTGCTGTGGTACCAGTCTGTGAGAGTGGGGCACAGCAACAACTGGGACCCTTGAGGGCAGGTCTCACCTCGGCAACAGCTCCAGCCTCTGGGAGTAGATCCAGAGCCCAGAGCTTTGATTCTACAGACTCCTCCATCAGCTAGGGTCAGCATCACTGAAGACTGAGATACCCTTGTACCCAAAGCTGCTAACACCCACGATGGTGAGGCTTGCTGTGGTCCTTCTGCGCTCCTTCTCCTCATGTGGTGATCTTCCTCTGAAAGGATTCCTTCCGGTGCCTAGCAGTTCCCTCCAGGGAGATGGGATAATGGGAGCAAAATGCTTCCTTTATTTTCCTATGTGGCCATCCTTGATTTTTGAGCTCATCATGTTTTTTGCTACTGCTTCTTTACTGTCTAGAGCTTTGCCTGAGCTGTTTTCTTCCATTTGTAGCTGTTTATTGTTCTTGGTTTTCTTTTTTTGCTTGCTTGGTTTCGGGGGAGAAGATAAGCATCCCTGCCCTCTGTCTTGCTGATGTCATTCCCAGGTCCTTGATTCTATTGATTAAGCAAATGAGGCCCTACCTAGGAGATAATATATTTGCTCAATAATATACTACAAATTGAGACTGTAAATTATATTCTGATTTTCTGATTTTGCTGCAGAATTGGACGTACTCTCATAGGTGCAAAAACAACAAACCAATTTTAGACTTAAGATGAAGTGTAGTTTTGAACATTTATTTATACCTTGGTCCTATTGTCTCAAAGATTTTCAGCCATTTTATTCATGGTTCATGAATAAAAGTCTTTATCTGAAAACAAAATATTAATGTACTCTTGCTGAGAAGCCATCATAGGAAGTTACAGAGGTGACATGTAAATTAATTGAGCATGATAGGATTCTAATGAAATAAATATTTCTTGAAAGTGCTCTATGAAATTGGTGGTTGTGGGTTTTCAATATTCAACCCCAAATAACTTGCATTTTGTTGTTTATATGCATTTCTGATATCTGTGCATTTAAATTTTCTCTTCTTTATTTCTTTGTAGACATTATAACCAGAACATTACAAATAATACTGGAAGTTGTGCCAGAAGAAGATTGCCATAAATTATGAATGAATGAGTGTGAAATCTTGGCATTCAATCCTTGGCTTTGTTTCTGCCCAAAGGCTGAAACAATTAAAAAAAAAAGGATCTTCACTCCATTTTATGAAAATCCAGAGGATTGCAACTTTGGGAATGGACTAAAGGAATTGGTTATTTCTATTTAGTTTTCCAGTGTTTTCAAAGTGATTACTAAGAAATTTAGTTATTACTCCATGTAGTTCTAGAAAGCTGATATGCAGATATACCATATGTTCATACGATCATTGAGTTCCCTATACCTACCTGCTGAAGTTAGGGGAAAAGACTATAGAATGTATAATTACTATAGTCATCTTTGTCTGTAAGATATCTTATGGCTAAGAACCTTCAAATTGAAGACTGAGATGTTTTCTGCATATAAGGGCTTTGTAAAAACAATTTTTATATACTGTAGATGACTGTACTGTGAAAATTGTTTCTACTCTTTTGGGTAAAGAAAAGTGTGTGCCATCATTATGGACAGTGGAAAGAAATTTATTTTACATAGGCATAGCATTGCTTCCCATAGATACCAACTTAGATATCCTTCATGTTTTAATGGATTATATCCAGAGCATTTTGAACAAAGAACAGAGAGGGTATGCCTAATTTTAATGAATCCATTAAAGAAGAGCTTCTAGGGGTTATTGTTTAGGAGGCAAATTCAGGAATTATGTTTAAGCAAAAAAAAAATATCCTTGAGAATATTATGTTAGGATTTTTTTATTCATTCATTATCAGGAAGCTCTATGGATACATGCCATTTTGTTTCCATGGTAGCCTAATTGATCAGGAGAGGATGTAGCACCTTTCTTAGAGTAAAGCAATAGTCAGTTTAGTATTAAATTCTCTTAAGCACAGTCATGTGTTTCACTAATAATTTATTCTTTGATAAATTTATCTAAATATGTGCATTTTAAATCTTCAAATTAACAATATCAACAGAAGACAGAAATCACCAAGAGAGAAAATGTCCAAAATATATTGCCCATATCTATATTCTATATATACATTGTTAGTGATTCTGAATAATATTTTAATTTCATAGCTGTTTTTACATGGTGATGAATTTTGACAGTTTGTACATTTTCTCTTTGGGCAAAACTGTCCAGATCAATTAGGAAAAGACAAATGCAGGAGGCTTGGGTTCAGTCCCTGGGTTGGGAAGATCTCCTGAAGAAGGAAACGGAAACCCACTCTAGGAGTCTTGCCTGGGAAATCCCACAGACAGAGGAGCCTGGCGGGCTACAGTCCATGGGGTCTCAAAGGGTTGGATGTGACCGCATGCATGCATGCTAAGGAAGAAATGTCACTGCTAAATAAGGTTTACAATTGATGTTTCTAAAAAAATTTTCCATTTCTGCATTTAGGATTGGTCAGTAATCTCAGTAATCTCTTCACCTTAATTATCATTCAACTTGTGACAGAGATAACTAATAACAAATTCACTGAAAGAAACTGCATGCAGTGTATATATTCAGACAGGTATTATTATGCTAGGTTTAGAAAACATTGTGGGATTTTCAAATAAGAATAATGAAATTTCTTAACTCTTACTTAAGTCTTGGATTGAATAGTCACAGCTAGAATATTTTCCATTCTTTAATTTTTGTCCATTTGAAAAAAAGAATTTTTGGAAAAATTATACTGATTAAAATTAGTAACAGATATTGAGTTCATAGGCAGTTGATAATAATTTGAGGCAATTACAATTCATTAACTTTCAGTTAATTTCCATTTCAAAATTTAATTAATTAAATTTCAATTTAATATATATCTGAGATTGAAATTTTTTTGCCCAAACCTAGTGTTTGGGTCTTTAAATGAATTTATAAAAATTCCTTCCTTTTCTCTTACCATGGGTCTTAAAATTGGATATGAAATTTATACTTCTTATATCCATTTGTCTACGTCTCTTCCCACTAAATAGTTGCTAAAAGTAAAAACAAATTTCTTGTATACTATTTTTTCTAGTCTGGGCCCATATAATCTAAACCAGCAAACTCTTTTTTTTTCCCCCAGTGGAAAAAAATAATGGTGAAGCATCATGGAAATTTTGTATACTTCTGGATTATTCCTGTGGAGAAGGCAATGGCACCCCACTCCAGTACTCTTGCCTGGAAAATCCCATGGACAGAGGAGCCGGTTAATGAGCTTATATAAACAGTGACAGATAGGTCTCCTCATTTTATTTTTTCTTTAGTTTTGATTCTAGGTTTTCTTTTAAAGGACTTCCCTGGTGGCTCAGATGGTAAAGCGTCTGCCTATAATGCAGGAGACCCAGGTTCGATTTCTGGGTTGGGAAGATCCTCTGGAGAAGGAAATGGGAACCCACTCCAGTACTCTTGCCTGGAGAATCCCATGGATGGAGGAGCCTGGTGGGCTACAGTCCATGGGGTCGCAAAGAGTTGGACACAACTGAGCGAACTCACTTTCACTTTCTCTTTTAAATATATCATTATACAAATTGATTAGATTACACATTATTTGCATCATTTTAAAAAATGATTTTATCATTGTTAAATTTCTAATTGTAATGCCATTTAATTTCTTTAATTTTTTTTAAATTTTATTTTTTTACTTTACAATGCTGTATTGGTTTTGCCATACAGATGGAAAGTCAGTTAGCAATTTTTTTTTAAGTGATGATTAATTTGTATTTCTACTTATTCTTAAGATACATCATGACAAGACACAGGCCTTTTGTAATCATTCATTTAATATTCACAACATTTATTTGGAATGGTTTTATGTCAAGCAGATTCTAGTTTGAAAACTCCCCTACACACTTTTTTGTATATGTGTATTTTTATACCAAATAATTTTTTCTCATACCTTTAGGAAAATTTTTTCTCATATATATTTTTTATATATCGAACTTTTACATGTGATATATTTGTACCAATGTACATTTTCAAATGTTTAGATACATTTTATCAGTTTATTACAATGCAAAAAGTGTAAGTAGCCAGTATAGTTTACAGCAGCTAATATAACATTTTCAAATGTTCCGCCTTTTTGGAACATAGATTCTCAAGTGTTTAATTATGAATTAAATAGACCTAGTAATGACTTCCAAAGCTCAAGCAGTCTGATAGATGAAATGGAATGACTCTCCTCACACAATTATGAATATTTCAGTAAAAGTTTTTGACCTCCTTTAAAAAATATTGGATTATTTTTCTGAGATTTTTTTCTTCTATGTAATGAAGAAAATTGACCATTATAAATGGTGTCTTGGTCAGCTAGAAGTAAACTCCCTTCTTGTCTTTCATTAGGAGATTAAAGATTTGTCTTAGAAAAGATGGCCAAACATAAACAGTAGGTGTGTATATATACACATTTGCATATGTACTTGTACTGTATCTATCCCACTTGTGAGGTGCAAAATTACGGCAGAGTATTAGGTTTACATTAGCAGTTCATGGCGGTTTCTCTAACACTAAGATAATAGACGTTGAAGCAAGTTTCTAGACTGTTTTGTGTGTCTGGTACAGTTGTTTCCCCACTGCTATTTGATATATCAACAAATGGTTAATGTGAGTAAAATTACATAACTCAATAGAATTCTATGTTGAACTGAATCAGTCTTCAGGAAACTCATTATCTCTAGTATTTGAGATGTAAGTAATGGTAACTGAAAAAGGGCACACCTTTGACCTGTAGCTGATTTCTTACAGTCAAGGAATGGGTTATGAAAAGATAGAAACTGATAGAGAGTAGCAGGAAATGAAAGATAGTATGTGATTGGAGGTAGCAATATTTTGGTCTAACATTATGCAATATAGTCAGAGAAATTTGTAAAAATTAACTGCTGTACACAGATATCCCCCAAAGCTAATGAAATGTAAGGTTCAGTGCCTGTCACTTAGACATGCCTTTGTTAGGGTCCTGTATCTCATTTTGCATTAGGAATTTTGTATTACTTTTCTTGAAGAAGACTGGCAAAATTATATATTTATTTTCGGCCCTACAAAATCCGCATCTGTCCCTGTGAGAAAGAACAAGGGATTCTCATTACTTACTCTACTAGAAATAAGCATGGGATATTTGTTGATATATTTTTAAGGAATATAGTTGTGAGTTAATTGAATTATCTCTTTGTAACTATAGAGTGGCTTTCTCCTAATACGTATTATATGTAATATATAATGAGAGAGTTGCACTTTTGACATATTTTATGTGTCTATTCTGAATGATAGGAAAACAATGAACGAGATTTTAATTGTAGCTCTTTTTCTTAGTTTGGAAAGAAATATGGAAATATTTGAGATTTGAATGCAGATGAGTCAAGAAATTTGATTTTAGTTAAACCCTGCTTCATTTTACCTTGCGTAATATGCTGTATGTTGGTATCAATCATGTTTACAGAGCTACATTTCCCAACTTTCCTAACCATTCAAAGTCAGGAATCAAAGCATGTCATTGTGTAACTGATGAAAAGCTCATGGTGGATGTAAATTAGAGTAGATAATGAGTCATTTTGACAGTTTCTGTTTACATTATTTATATATAAAATAATTATTAGGGCTTCCCTGGTGGCTCAGTGATAAAGAATCTATCTGTGATGCAGGAGATGTAGGTTTGATCCCTGGGTCAGGAAAATCCCCTGGAGGAGGGCCTGGCAACCCACTCCAGTATTCTTGCTGGGAAAATCCCATGGACAGAGTTTATTACCTATAAATGTGTTTTAGGTTAATTTTCTGATAAACTATTTTTAATGTATCTCAATATATATAATACCTAAAAGTATAACCTCATATTATTAGTACTGTACTTAAGATATTTTAATAGCCAACTTTGAGAGATAGTCCGTTCTTCTTTTTGTTGCATTTACAAATTAGTTGGCATCTAAAAATAAATGCTTGGTCTATTTTTAGATCTGATACAAATTCACAAAGGTGTTCATCATGGTCTCACAGAAAGTTCATCTATTTTCCATATGTTGTGAGATAATGTCACCTCATCAGGATAAGTGATATTTTTGAAGCATTTCTCTGTTCCTTTTAGTTAATCAGTGATTCCCTTTATTTTTATTTTGACAAGTTATTTTCAAAATAAGAGTGAGCTTTAATTTAATTTTACATAATTACTTGATATTCTTAGCATGAAACTACCACTTTGGTTAGTTGTAGGTACTTAGGAGTCCCACGCCACCTTCTCTTTGTTACCATTGGCTTTAAAATGTTGATGGAGGATGGTTACAGTCTCCAAATAGTTATCTGTTACCTGTGTGTGTTTTGGCTACTTGGACCAAGGGTACATTTATAGTATCAATAACTGCCTTAACAGTTTTATAGATAACAATTTCTCAAGAAAGAGAAACTGTGGAACATTAGATATCTGGGAGCCCATACAGATGGATGCACTGGTTTGAAAGTGAGCATACATTTTTCCCTCAACAGATACACTACTGATTTTATTTTTAAAAGTATGACTTTCAAGTGAATTAATTTTCTTGGTAGAAGATTTGCTTCCTGAGTCTTACCAAGGACTCTTGTTACCTCTTGTTGAAGTCTCTAAAGGGCGCGTTGAAAGCTAGAGAGAGAAGAAAAAAAAGACCAATGCACAGTTATTTATCTCATTTGCAGTAGTGACTGTATTTGAGTACTTTGTGCAACAGGGTATTTTGCACAGCATCTTGTGGGAAAACAGTTTAGGCCTTTGGATGTTACAACTGTGTAGCTGGTTGGGTTTGAGAGGCCTGACTTAAATGAGGATTGTGAAGTTAGACTCAGCTTATTCTTCTGTGGACACTTGGAAACAGGTTCACAGTGCACTAGAAGGTGACGCAGTACGATTCCCTGGTTCGCGATTCCCTGGTTTGAGTTTGAACTGTCTTATTTTAAAGGATTTCTGAATTATTTTTTCCCTTACATTTCTCCTTCATTCCAAATCTTAACTCACTGACTAACGGACTATAAAGTAAAAAATACTTTGGAAAAGTAAAACACAGATTGTTTCAAATGAATGTATGATTATAATAGAATAGAAATTATCTACATTAAACTACTGTGTATGTCAGTTACTTCAAACACTACCACACAGCACTTTTTAATTGCTCTGGAAGCAGTTATATATATATAACTATGGTTTTCACACAAACCACAAGAACCCTTCAAAGATTTTAAGTGGTCTAGAGTTCTTTCTTTTTTAAAGTCTGGGATTATTTTGATCCTCTTTTTAGAGAAATTTTTTATCTAATGGTTTTCCCTTGTGAATGTTATTACTACTGTTATAAATCTAGAACTAAGCTATTGATGCTTCTATCTTGAAAACAGGGTTCATCTTTTGACAATATCCATGTTCTAAGAATGGCATATCACTCTACTCTTGCTTATTGTGAACACAGGCATTTGCCCCACATTTTTGTCTTTTTGTAGATGGATTATAGCACTATAGTAATGAATTTTCAGTGGTACCTCTCAGTATTTGGGGAACTTTGCAAACATAAGCATTGGATGTGTTAAAAAAAAAAAAAAACAACAACACAAAAACATCGCTTATTACCAACTAATGCAGTGTCTTCTCTTAGGGTGGACAAATGTGGTATAGAATTGTTTCACTGATGCTACATGTTAATTACCTGCAGTTTTATAATAAGTACAAGTCACAAAGAGGAAAAACAAAGGACTTCTTGTACTGAATGCTTTGAGAACTTAATTTTTCCTAGTTTGCTATCAAAGTTTTGATGCTGGGTTTTGTTGTGCTTGGTTTTTAGTGTTCATAGGGTATATGAGATGGTAGCAACGCACTGGTAGAGGTGGTTTTTACTTATTGACTCAGAATTCATTTTATTTTGAATCTTTCATGTTGTCTTTTGTATGTATAACTGTATCGACCCTATAAAAAATGGGTTTAGTGAGTTTTGTGTTCAGATTTGACCTGGTAACAATAATTTCTTTTTCAACTATCAAGGGACAGAAAATATCCATATGTATTGGTATGGTCATTAACATATTATTAGGTACTATATGTGAATGTATTTAAATGCCTTTCATAGTCTCTGGCAAGAATCAGTAATTTGCACCAAGGGAATCAATTTAGCCCAGTGGGAAAAGAGTTCGGTTACCCTGGAGGGCTGTGTTGGCAGCTGTCTCTTTGACGCGGCTTAGATTGTAATGAATAGACCAGCCGGCCAGCCTAATCCATTAACTTGGGTCTGGAATGCATTCCCCAAGACCTTGGAATGTTTCTCTGATTGGAAGAGGGAGGGAGGTGGGGTTGGCCTGATGCTCTCAAGCAGAAGAACAAGAAGTCTGGCGGAGGGAGAGAGCCTCACCATTCTAACAGGTCCTCATCTGTGGCAGTGTTTCTTCCTCTTAGCACTGTGATTGTGAACCTTGGCAAATGGGATTGTGTGTATTTTATACACATTTTACACAATATCCATTGATAAATTCTTAAGGTGCAAAATTCCTTTGCTGCATCTATATTCCAGGGTAATAGAAGTACTGAGATATTTATGGAAATACAAAAGATGCAAAGGGACTTGCATTTGTGGACTGTGCAGTGCTTCTTAGGATTCTCTGGCACTGATACCTACACCAGCATGTGATATATGAAATAAAATGGATTTTTCTACAGCTTAATGATCACCCTCTGGGGAGAGTTCTGGTACAGCAATCACACTACCAGATGGTGTTTATGGGCTATTTGTGTAAGTGGTGAGACACTATGAAATAAGTGCGCTTTCATCTGGTGGAAACCCCTGATGCATGTGTTTTCTTGTGGAATAAATTTTGGTGCAATATGATGTCACTCAGTGTTGCATTGCATTTATTTCAGTTGCATTTATGTACATGTATACCTGTCATGCTTCTGGTTCAAACTTTGCATACATATTTTTGTACATATTTTTAGTAGAAAATACCTTAAATGGAAGTTAAATAAACATTTGATAGTTTACCTAATAAAATTTATGCTGTGTTTTTATTTAGCATACATTTTTTAGTGTACATTCCATTAAATGGAAGGTTTTGGTTTTAATGATTGGATTTGTCACAAATTATATAAATTTGTTGGAGTGTCTCACTTCAAAACAACTTCCTATACTAAACCCTGAAAGTGGTGGTGAATTCAGCAACACTGTAGACATTCTTCCTCATGGCCTACATTTGTCTGTCCTCTGCCCTGAAATATCTAGTGACTTCTCTCTTCCATTTTTGCCTGTCCTAGTTCGGTCCTCTTATTTCTTGTGTCTTAACAAAAGTCTTATCTTCTGTCTATCTCTAATTCAGCCTCACATGTTTTCCCCAGGATGTTCTTTCGAAAACACAGCAATGGTAAAAATCCTCGATAGTTTCACATTTATTAATTTTTCCTGGGTGGCTAAAACCCATACTTCTGTATAGCATGCAGTATTTTCCATAATTTGCCACATTTCTTTCTCCATCTACAAATGGCGAGCTCCATATTCTCTGCCACAATATTAAATGCCTTTTTAGTAGTCTAACAAAGAAAAAGATGCCATTATTTCATCTGACATAGTTGAAACAATGTAGGGATTCTGCAGATACCTACAGAATTATATTATCCCCCTCCCATTGATGTCATCTACACCCAACATAGCATACTTCTACCCAACATTCAAGTTTGAGTATAAAAGTCACTAATTCCAGAAACTTCTTCCAAGTTGGGTTAGGATCTGACTGCCGACCATGCTCATCTTCTGCAGCACACTTCTTTAGTGGAACTCATAGTACAGCGTTGAAATTGATTTTGCCTAATTCCTTTCTCTGCCTGGATTCACAACACCTAGTTATCTTTTACTCAACTGAAGTGTAATAGGTACTCAATGTTTTATTTGATTTTTATTTATTTATTTATGTCTGTGCTGGGTCTTCATTGCTGTGTGCAGCCTTTCTCTAGTTGTGGCAAAGGGGGCGACTCTCTAGTTGCAGTGAGGGGGGATACTGTCAGTTGCAGTGTGCAGGCTTCTCACTGCCGTGGCTTCTCTTTGCTGCAGCACATGGGCTCTAAGACATGCAGGCTGCAGCACTTGTGCCTCGCGGGTTCCAGAGCAAGGGCTCAGCACTTGTGATGCACTGGCTTAGTTGCTTCTTGGCATGTGCAGTCTTCCTGTACCAGGGATCGAACACATGTCCCCTGTATTGGCAGGTGGCTTCTTTACCACCGGACCACCAGGGAAGTCTTCAGTGTTTTAGATTCATACATTCAATAAATGAACAGTCATGGTTATTCATTAGGTTTCATGGTAAGGTTATTTTTTCTTTTGGAAGCACTTTGCATTACCTTTAAGCAATCTCTTTGATTCTGTGGAATTCTATGAAATGTCTTACCTTCAGAACATAAGAAAAGTGGAGAGTTTCAGTCTTTCTTCTCTTCTCTTTCTTTCTACACCCTCCTGCATTGCTAGTTCATGTTGCTATGTGGGTCTTGAATAGAAAAAATGGCAAATGACCTACTATTAACTTATCCCATGAAAAGATATTTGAGTTCCTATAGTCTTGATAAGGTATCTTTTTCATAACAGTAGCATTAAACAAATAATGGTCTGAAATAGCAGAAGAAAATTTATATCTTTGATGATTCAGCTTCTCTTTGAAGTATACACAGGAGACTAAGTAGCACTTTTTCTTAATGTATTTTGGGAGAACAATAAGAAAGGAAACTATTAATAACTTTTGCACCTGTTAAATTTAAACACTTGAAGAGAAATACAAACCATGTGATATGTATTTATACTTATTTTATATACTTATCTTAATGAATATAACTCAAAATGTATTTATTGAAAATGTGTAAATTAGATAATACATAATTAGGCTCTTAAACCTCCTGGTTTAGGTTCACAATGACTTTGCAGCTGAACTACATTAATAATTTTCTACTGTGAATTTTAGGCTGTTTCTAATTCATAAAAATTTGAGCTGATGTATATGACCAACCTAGACAGCAAATTAAAAAGCAGAGATGTTACTTTGTCAACAAAGATCTGTCTAGTCAAGGCTATGGTTTTTCCAGTGGTCATGTATGGATGTGAGAGTTGGACTATAAAGAAAGCTGAGCACCAAAGAATTGATGCTTTTGAACTGTGGTGTTGGAGAAGACTCTAGAGAGTCCCTTGGACTGCAAGGAGATCCAACCAGTCCATCCTAAAGGAGATCAGTCCTGGGTGTTCATTGGAGGGACTGATGTTGAAGCTGAAACTCCAATACTTTGGCCACCTGATGCGGAGAGCTGACTCACTGGAAAAGACCCTGATGTTGGGAAAGATTGAAGGCAGGAAAAGGGGATGACAGAGGATGAGATGGTTGGATGACATTATTGACTCAGTGGCCATGGGTTTGGGTAGACTCCAGGAGCTGGTGATGGACAGGGAGGCCTGGCGTGCTGTGACTCATGGGGTCGAAAGAGTTGGACACGACTGAGCGGCTGCACTGAACTGAACGGACCCTGGGATGGGTGGGCAGGTCCTGAATAACTGCATTGTTACTTTTGCTTCCACATGCCCTGAGAATTACATTTTCAGACTTTCTAGAAATCTGACTTTGAAGGTTGGGTCCTCATAGCCACTCCATTGTTTTTATAGTCTTAAGTTTAAGAACACCTGGTCCCCAGCAGACATTAACTCAAAACTATGATCTTAAAATGTTTGATGTTTGAAAGAATTTAGAAATAAAAATATAATTAGGATTCAATACCTTTAAAATTTTTAGCTTTGAAGATTTATTAATCTCTGAAAGACATGAAAGGGAATTTCAAAGGTGTTAATTCAGGTTAAATTACTATAAAAATTGAAATACCCTCCAGCTATAATAAAGTAAATTGGTAAGTATAAATGAGTATAATGCTAAGAAATGTATGAGCAAGCCAGTTATTTTCCTCTCATTCTAATTTTTGTTAAAAATAAGAGACTAATCTTACTTTTCTCATAGTAATTAACATTGTAAATATACAATACGTCATTACTATCATTATGTACTCCATTTCCTAAAATCTCAATACACCAGAAAATTTTCTTTCATGTTCTGGATTCTATCTTATGTTTATTTCTCACTCCTGCATTGTCATTTTCCTTTCAAATTTGTTATTCAAGGCATTAAAATCAAAGCTTAATCATTCATTTACTGATTCAACAAAAATTCAAGCACCTGCCCTATGCCAAGCAGTATAATGATGCTAGAGATACAGTGCTTAAGAGTTAGTATTGCCTGTGATTCAAACAGTTGAGGACATAGATATTTTTCCCTTAATCACTCATATGTCTTGTTAAGAATTAGGGTAAATCTCAGGTGCTAGAATGCAGTATACTCCAATATGATCTAGTCTAGAAGGTTGGGGAAGGCTTTCCTAATGATACAATGTGAATTCATATTGAAGGATGGGTGCTCATTAACCAGGTAAAGTGGAAGTGGGATGAGAAGGATTATAGGCAAAGTAGTCTGTGTGATAAAGGCCCTGAGCCAAAGAAAAGCAACGTTTGTTAAAGGAAATAGATGCAAGATCTGTGTTCTTAGAGCACAACACAAAGTCATAATGTACTTTGCAAAGAAGAAGAGCAGTTGCAGAGGACTTATTAGGCAATGTTCAAAATTGTGGTCTTTACCCAGTATGATGGAGATGGTAGAGACAAATGAAATTCACATGTGACGTGAACATTGAACCTTATCAAAATTTCAAATTTTACCCTTTTGCAAAATTTCTAAACATAATTATTTCAGTAGTAAATGATGAATTGTTTTGTTTTTTTTTTACCACTTTCTTATTATTCTTTTATCTAATTAGTTCACACTGCCAGAAGTATTTGTAAAGTACAATAGGCTCAACATGTAATATTGAAAGAGAAAGTAACTACTGGAATGTGTAATCAACAAAAGAGATAAATCTCTTTTTCCAAGAATTTTATTGTTGGCTCTCCTTAGCATGTTTTCCCCTCTCTTTTTCAAGTTAGATCACATCTGATCTATAATATTGAACCTCATCAACTATCATTTCTAGGAAGGTTTGTAATTTTTTTTGAGAGATAGTCCTCTGGTGCTATAAATTTACATCTCTTCTTCTAAATTTATTTTTTTATCCAAATGAAAATATTAAACAAAAGTCTACCTTGAATGACCTACCATAACAGAGTCATTGTCTCACAGGTAAAAGTATCATTCATTTGACTCTAATGGGTTAATTTTAAGAATGTCAATACCATAAATATTTGAAATTTTTCTGGTTCTGTAGAAATATGGAGAAGAATGTTTAGTATTTTTTTTCCACTCTTCATAATCCACAGTTGATGAGAAGTGACTCTTCCAACAAAAGAACAAGAATTTTATGTAAGCAATTGGGAAATAAAGTGACAAAAACTATTTGAGATTATTTAAAGGACAGATCCATGAAAAAGAGGGAGTTCTCTGATACCATTTCCCCCACCCCACCCCAGCTTTGTTGAGATATGATTGACAAATATTATTGTGTAAGTTTAGTACAATGTGATGATTTGATACATGTTATGAAATGATTACCACGTTAAGGTTAGTTAACACATCCTTCGCCTCACACAGTAACCGCTTTTATTCTGTGTTAACAACATTTAGGATCTATTCTCTTAGCAAATTTCAAGTGCACAGTATAGTATTGTTAACTATAGTCACCATGTTGTATATTACACGTGCAGAATGTATTCACTTTATAACAGAAAATGTGTAGCTTTTGGCCATCTCCCCATTACTGCCACCTTTCAGGCCCTGGTAGTCATAAGCCTGCTTTCTATGAATTTGACTTTTTAAATTCTACATATTAGTGAGATCAGAAAGTATTTGTCTAAGAGTTTTTTGGTAAATATATAATCATGTCATCGACAAACGAAGACTTCTTCCTTTCTGATTTGGACTCCTTTTATTTCTCTTTCTTGCCTAACTGATGTGGCTAGGACTTTTAGTACTATGTTGAATAGGAGTGGTGAGTAGGAACTCTTGTTCCTTATTTTAGAGCAAAAGCATTCAACTTTTCACCATTAAATATGATGTTAGCTGTTTGGTTTGCCGTGCATGTGTATGTTAAGGTATATTCCTTCTGTATCCAATCTATAGAGAGTTTTTATCATTAAAGGGTATTCTGCTTTATCAAATGCCTTTTCCTCACCTATTGAGAAAATCATATGATTTTAATCTTTCATTCTATTAATGTGATGAATCCTATTTATTGATTTGCATATATTATACCATCTTTACAATCCTTGAAATAAATCCCACTTGGTCATTGTGTACAGTCCTTTTAATGTTGAATTTCATTTGCTAGTATTTTGTTCACAATACTTGAATCTGTGTTCATCAGGCTGTGCCCCCTCAGCTGGATGGTGCCTCTGGTTGGACTCTGTGTTCAATCCTGGCTGCAGTCTGTAATCATGGAGTCGGCTGGCTGAAATTCACTCTTAGTCTAAGTCTCTGGCTGGGATCCCTGGCGGAGCAGGGCCTCCAGCTGTACCTTGCAGTTGGGTGGTGCTAGAGTCTGTGATCTATAAGGGTTGCTGTCAAGTTTCCTGGGCACGTGGAGCCTTAGGCTATATACCATGGCTGGGAAGGGTGGCCAGCTGGGCTCTGCCTAAAAGAGGAAGATGGCTGTGTTCAGCCTTTAGGTGGCAGTGTGGGCTCAACATGAGAATGCCTAGGGTCATGCTTTGGGCTCCCATGCCATACCATGGGACTGGAAGTTATGTTCTTGGTTGGGTGGGGCAGCCAGCTTGGCTCTCTGCCTCAGCTGGGTTCCAGGGTGAGCATCACAGCTGCTCAAGGTCTCTGGCTGGCCCTGCTAGTCAGGTAGGGCTGGAGTCTATGTCTAGCAGCTGAGTGGAGCTGCAGACTTGCTTCACTGTCTAGGCAAGTGTACAGAATTGGCTCTGCCACTGGGACAGCCTACTGGCTGTGGACCGAAACTGAGCAAAACTTCCTACTAAGCTGTCTGGCCAGACGGCCACTGACTTGGGTCTACAGATGGACAGAGCTGCTGGCTGGAATCTAAGATCAGGCGTCACTACCAGCAGAAAGTTGTCTGTCAAGATCTATAAGCTCCTTCACCCCAATTCTAGCTGTTCTCCAGGTAAATCCCATGAGGCAATACCTTAGAGGGTTTCCTGGGAAGTTTTCTGTATGCTGGAGAAGCTGGGTATCTGCCTTGGGGACTCCGTTTTGCCCTGGAGAAATTATAGGTCAAGGCAGTGGGGAAGATGACCTCCTGGGTGTGGCAGTATACTGGCCTGGGGCAGGAGAGATTTGGCCAAAAGGAAACAAGTGCCCTGACCTTTTTAATGTGTTTTTCCTGGATTTTTGTGGTCCAGGTGTGTGCTTCAGCTTCATCCCCATGTTCTGGGATCTTCACAAAGGCATCTTGTCTGTGTGCAGTGCTAGTCACTCTTTCTATGAGGGAAACTGAGGTCAGGAACTATCCATTTTGCCATTTTGCTTTGCAGTTTTTCCATACCCAAGTCTCCCTAATCTGAAGTCCCATTACCAGATGTTTCTCTGTATTTATAGTGATATATTGATTTCCTTAAAAGAATAATTTGATATCATCCAGGTGTGGCTAATGATAAGAAAAGGTTAATGTGGAAAGTCTATGATTATTAGTAAAGCACTTTCTCAAATTACAGCTCTCAGATTCCAGTGAGAGAATATTGAATCAAAGGACTGAAAGGGCAGAAGAAATTGAACAATGGTTCAATTTCGTAATAGATGTTATTTATCATTTTTATTAAACTTTGTATTAGCCATGTGCTTTGCATTGACTAGGATACTCCTCAACACTTTCTATGAATAAGACAGATGACAACTCTTACTTCCATTTTTGGATTAATAACATGAGTCCAAAATAGCTAAAATGTTTGCCTCAAGCAACAGAGAAAGTCAAAAAGATCAGAGTAGAAATTCTGATTACTACTTAAATCACTCTTAAGTTCCTGAATGTTGGATCAAATCATTGCTTAGGTTGAAAACAATTACTTTCTTATATTTATAAGTCAATCAGTCATTAAATATTTATTTCATATCTACTCTATGATTTACAATGAACTTTATGGTATGGGAAATGTACCATGATTCTTCATCTGAATCTCACATAAATTCAGCTTGGATAAAGAAGAATCTGTAATAAACCCCAGGGACACATAATTGAATACGTTATGGGATTAACTGAAAAATGTGTGTCTTAGACTTTGCATTAGTCCTTAAACATTTGAAGGAGATTGTTTGTAGAGTAGAAGTTGATTTGGATGATGTGTGTATGTGGTTTATAATTTGATGAAAGGCATATAGTCAAAGGATAGTCTGCCTTTGGTTCGTAAAGGAGTTAAGTCCAAATAGAATTGAAGATAGTAAATACAGAGTAGTTGACTGTATCCAGACTTCCCTGGTGGCTCAGACGGCAAAGCATCTGTCTACAATGTGGGAGACCTGGGTTTGATCCCTGGGTCGGGAAGATCCCCTGGAGAAGGAAATGGCAATCCACTCCAGTACTATCACCTGGAAAATCCCATGGACAGAGGAGCCTGGTAGGCTACAGTCCATCGGGTCGCCAAGAGTAGGACATGACTGAGCGACTTCACTTTCTTTCTTTCACTTGACTGTATCCTGGTCACTTACGGCAGTACATTTAATTCAGGAAAACGAGTGTGATCTGAGGATGGAAGCCACTGAAGGCATTTCTGAAGGGAATCATATGGCCAAAGTGGCAACCGGGCAAAGTTGTCAGCCCTGTTAGAGTTTATGAAGACAAATCTGGGCTCAGCAAAATCTAGCTGAAGAGTTTTTGCAATAAACAGGCATGAAGAAGTCTAGATTTGGATTGGAGATAAAAGGGCAGATGAATAAGAAATTTAGCAAAAAAGTCAAACCTTTGTGCCTGACTTACCTTGGATGATTAAGAGGAGCAGGGGTCATAGGTGACTCCATGGCATCAAGCCTGTGCTGTGCAGTCGTGTCCAGCTCTGCCACCCACTGGACTGACTGTAGCCCACCAGGCTCCTATGTCCATGGAATTTTTCAGGCAAAAGTACTGGAGTGGTTGCTAGTTCCTTCTCCAGGGGATCTTTCTGACCCAGGGATTGAACTCGGGTCTCATGTGTCTTCTGCATTCCAGGCAGATACTTTACCTGCTGAGCCATCAGGGAAGCCCAACCTGAATGAGCTAAATAAACAAATAAGGGAGCATGTGACTGAACAGATAGGTTTGCTGGTAAAATTCTGATTTCCTTTTTTGAGCTGATTGGAGATTAGAGCACATTTTCATTTGTGAAGTGCTAAATTTGAGGTAGTGATAATTCCATCTGGACACATCCCCTGATCAACAGATTATAAGTCAAGAACTCAGGTGAGAGGAGAGGATTTAGATACACATTGTTAATATTCTTGGGAAGGCTTATACATAACACCTCTCTTCCCTCTTTGAATTATAAATCAATTAAGCTGTAAGTGGAAATTTTAAAGCAGATAGAATAAAAGATCACCTTTATTGTTGATGCAGCTAATATAGAAGAATATGATTCATAGCTAAGGGCAAGTGGGCTTTCTACCACTGAACTCTGGGGTTAGAAAGATTTCCTCACTCCCTTGCAGGCAGTCTTGTACCATTTCACACCCCTTGCTTTGGGTCTCTGACCCTGGAAAACTTAAGACATGAAGCAGCACAGCAGAATTAATGCCCTCTGAGGCCAGGATGGCTCCCAAGAGAGAAAAGACATATAGTCAGCTTTTTTTTTTTCTTTTCAAACTCACCAGTAAGATTAGGGCACTACTTTTCTAGAATGAGGTTAAGAGTGTCTCCCTGAAATGGTGGTTTCTACATGGGAGTAAATATCAGTTATGGGAAAGAACCACTTCTTTTTCTCATCCCAACACTTTAGAAGTGCTCTGTATAGAAATGGACCTTCATGGGTTCAGAAAACATTTATTTTGTATCTACAATCTGACAATCTGGTACCTGGAAAATATTAATTGCCCAACAACTAATATTTTTGATTAAAAATATAAGTTAAAATTAAAAATATTATAACTTATTAATATAAGTTTTTGATTAAATGGGTAAATAAAATTGGCAGTTGAAAATGACGGATTTCCATTGCAGAAATCCAGCTTGGTGAATTTCCATTGCAGAAGTCCAGCTTGGTGAATTTCCATTGCAGAAGTCCAACTTGGTGGATTTCCATTGTAGAGAGTGTAAAAAGAGAAGAGTGTAGCCCCATGGAAGAAACTTGTCAAGGCAAGGGAATTAAATGGGAAAAGGACAGAAGGCCCCTAGTAAGACTGTGGATCTGAGATGGCTGTCTATTTTGCATGACGACACGATGTGTTGTAGTTTCAGAATACTTCCATTGATGTCATTCTCTATTTTTTCCATATTTTGATCAAGTTGACAGCTATTCTAGCCTTTGTGGTTTCAGGAATGTGATTAAAGAAAAGATGTCCAACAGTGATTATTGTTTCATCTTCTGATCCATCAAAAACACAATTTTCAGCCTTAATGGGCATGTTTCAGCCTTAACCGGGTTGTTGTGACATATTACTTAGACTTTATTAGATGCAGGTAACAGAAACCAGTTCAAGTAATGAAGCAAAAGAGGAAATGGGATGTATGGTTATAGCCATACCTTGAAGAACCATTCACCAGTAATGTGGTCTGGCCTCAGAGAGGGCTCCAGGCCTGGAACAGAGAGCTACAGGAAGCTGGGAAACATTCTCTCCATTTCTTATCTCCATCTCTGTGTGACTCTATTCTACTTCCATTTTTCCCTGTACTATCCTTCTGTATCTAGTGCCTGAGTTTACACACATCTTCCAATCAAGAGAAAAACTCAGATGAACTCTCAGATCTTTTAGTCAGGTAATGAATTTTAACCCCAAGCAGAATCCAGTTATGGTTTTCAGGTTCCTGCACAACTGAATGGGTACCTATTTCAGAGGAGGAAGAATTCTCAGAGGCTGCATTCACTCTAAAATGTTTCCTCTATATCACACACATACCGCACATACACAGACACATTCATGTAAAACATGAATAAATCCAGAAGTTGGAATGACTAAGAAGAGTGAAATGCAGCCAGCAAGATAAAAATAGGTAATGCTTAACAAATGCATATTACCTGCCTTTAGCACTATTTAGGCACTATACACTAACTCATTTATCCTCACGACATTTGGAGGTCCTCATTCTTTGGAAAAAAACAAAGGCAAGCTGGAATCAAGCCCAGAGCATCCAAAATCACACAGTATGTGTCTGGAACATTTCAGATGTCTTTAAATAGAAACATTTAAAAATTAATCATATTCTCCAGCCACCAAATGTTTTATTTTTAGTCTGTTCATAATTATTGAATTTGCTTACTGAGAATAAGTTCAGGAAACCTCCATTGGTAAAAGGATTGATAATGGGAAGGATTGATGATAGTACTACTGGTTCTTTGGGATACTCATAGGTCACAGGGTGTGCTGATATTCACCTGGACGATACCTTATCCAGCTGTAGGAAGATGTTAAGAGTGGAAGTGTAATTTGCCGGGTTTTCTTACCACTGGAAAATCCTGCATATAGTAAAACAATTCAACTCAAATTATAGACCTGACTTCTGCAATCCTACCCTGAGCCTATAGCTAGTAAAAATGATTCTACTTCTAACTAACAATCCCATGTTCCTTTTAGTTTCTTGGTTTCAGAAACTTTTTTAGTAGAGTTGAAGTGGGGGTGAGCAGTGGATAAGACGACAGGGAGATTTGGATGAACTGCCAATTTTAATTGGAAATTTTTAACACTTCCTCAGAAATTGTTTATATCAAACACATAAGACATGAAGCTATAGAATGTTTGAAAACAGTAGTTATATTTATATAATTACATACAAATTATATGTTGATGTATAAAATTTAATACCAATAAACAAATATTATTTTGAGCATCCATGTACTACCCACAGAAATTTAGCTTCTGTTGGAACTCAATGAAAACCACCTAAATCTCAAGGAATCAGTATCTTGGAGATTATGATGATAATATAGTAAAATTAGAAATTAAAAAGAAAAGTATAGCTTTAAAAAGTCTATAAATCTGTACTCTTGGGTAAAAAATTTATAGAATACCTAGAACTACATGATCGGAGAAGGCAATGGCACCCCACTCCAGTACTCTTGCTGGAAAATCCATGGACGGAGGAGCCTGGTAGTCTGCAGTCCATGGGGTCGTGAAGAGTCAGACATGTCTGAGCGACTTCCCTTTCACTTTTCACTTTCATGCATTGGAGAAGGAAATGGCAACCCACTCCAGTGTTCTTGCCTGGAGAATCCCAGGGACGGGGGAGCCTGGTGGGCTGCCACCTGTGGGGTCACACAGAGTCGGACACGACTGAAGTGACTCAGCAGCAGCAGCATCAGAACTACATGATAATGAAGAACACAAACAAGCCAGCAATTTTCCATGCCAGTTAAAGCATTTAGGAGGGAAATTTGGAAGGCAAGGAGAATGGAGATGCAGATGAACGGGGAAAGCAACAATAATAACAACAGCATAACAGCAACAAAACCAGGAGAGGTATTGGACATGTTAATCAAGATGACGGGTCATGAACTGAGAAACTGCTTAATAGTATTTTAAAAAGATAATAGTTTTGAAAAAATTAACTGTAGTAATGCAACAAGAATGTGTTCCATGTAACAGTTTTTGGAATGATTGTTGTTGTTTAGTCCATAAATTGTGCCCAGTTCTTTGGGATCCCAAGGATTATAGCCCCTCAAGCTCCTCTGTCCATGGGATTTCTGAGGCAAGAATACTGGAGTGGGTTGCCATTTCCTTGTCCAGTGGTAGGGGGTTGTTTTATAGGAAATTAAACTGATACTGAGGAGCTGTGATAGAAATGTTTGTACCAATGAAATGTCAATGCGTGTTATAAGTTACCACCAATTTTTTAGTTATTTATGCATCTGTCATCCATAAAATACAGAGTAAAACATTAAGAAGAATAAAGATGGTGAGTTTTCCATGTTAGCAATAGAAGTCCATTTCATTTGTCGATTACTGCAATCTTCTGTTTCATTATCCAGGGAATTCATTCCTGTTTTCTAGGTTTCAGAGAAAAACAAAGCATAGAACAAACTTCCTCACTTCTCAGCTTGCCTGGCCAAATTTTTGACCTAATCATCTGAAGTTTCCAGGTAGTATAATTTTCAAATACTAATCTCGCATGAATCATAAAATAGTCTCCACAATTTAACTCCATACTAAATGAAGCAACAAAAAGAAGCCTTGAGACGGGCTTATTAACCTTTCAGCTATATAATAAGATAAATATGGCAAAGGAAGATCATTCCAGAGACTTTCATTTGAGTTCCAATGTGAATATCAATTTAAAATTACTTCTTATCCTATAAAATCTTTTTCCTTCATTGAGCAAATATGAGTCTTATCTGCATCATACCAATGCAAAGGTAATTTATACTTTTAAACTAGAAATTTACCATTGCAACCTTGGGTTGTTTTATACACCATTTCTTATCTTAGATGGATTTTCCAGGTTATAAATAACAGAATGAGTTGTGATGTTTTATAACATGCATTAAGATTTCTTTCACTGGTGACATATGTTTCTATCACAGTTTCCCAATATTCTAATTTCCTATTAAATTATTTCCATCCCTTTGTTAGAAACTAGTCTTTGTATGGATGTACAATATTATGTAGTTTAATGGAATAATTTAATTTATTTAACATTTATTCAACATATAAAAGTAACTACTGTGTGCCATAGTTGACTGTTGTGTACTGTTTTTCTCAAGTAATTAACAGTGAAAAAGAGACCCATAAACAAATTTAAGACAGTGTTATAAAGGCTGGATAGAGGCATGCATGAGGGGCTTATGTGAGCCTTTAAGAGTAAAACTAAATCCCATAAAGAGAATAGAGATGAGATCCTGGAGGGATGATGAATAAACTTGGCATTAAAGGTTAACCAGGCAAAGGGGGTATGGGAGGATTGAGATTGTGGAAAGCATTCTAGCTAGTGGGTGCAATGTGTGTAATGCCATGGAGGAAGAAATTGTACAGAGTGCGCAGAGATCATGATAGACTCCAAGCTTGTGCTTCTCACCATGGACCAGGCCAGTAAATCAAAAGACAAGCTGTTGGGGAAAGGAATAGTGACTTTGTCTGGAAAGTAAATAGACTGAGAAGGTGGCAGGTTAGTGTTCCAAAGAATCATCTTTACCTAAGGTAGAATTCAGGCTTATTTTATACAAAAAGGGGAGGGAGTGTGGCTGGTTGTTGCACACTCCTTATTTCAGGAATCCTTTGTTCTTGCAGCTGTCCACATGGGTCAGGTCACCGGGGTTCCTGTGTATTCTCTGTCTGTAACTTTTTATCTCTATATGAATGGAAAAGTGTTATTCTTTTAAAGATTAGAGCCTTGAGAAAGGGGCCATTCTGTATGTTTCAGGCTTTAGGTAACATTATTTTACAAAAGACCAGCATGACTAAGCACAGGCGGCAGAACACAAGGGTTAGGGTTAGGAATAAGGAAGAGATCCAATATGGAATCAAGTTTGTTCTTCTCTACTACAGGACCTCAAGTGGTGTTTGTGGAAGGTATAAAAGCATAAAGCTGGAGAAGTAAGCAAAGGTCACATGGGACGACATACAACATTGTTGAACAATCTTTATATGATTCTTTGCGGGAAGCAAGGGGAAGTTTCACAAAACTCCATAGTGGGTAGAGACTAGAGTCTGGCATGTAAGAAGAATCACAATAAATTGGTCCTGACAGTTTTCTAGACAAGACACATCAAGAACTAAACCAGAGCTGTGGACATTGAGACTGAGATAAAGGGGTGTATTGATTTTCTATTGCTGTAAGACAATGGTGTTAAGAAATTACTACATAGTTAAATGGGGCCTTCCCAGGTGGCGTTAGTGGTAAAGAACCCACCCACCAATGCAGGGGACATAAGAGATGCAAGATATTCCTGGGTCAGGAATATCCGCTGAGGAGGGTGTGGCAACCCACTCCAGTATTCTCGCCTGGAGAATCTCATGGACAGGGGAGCCTGTGAGCTACAGTCCATAGGGTCACAAAGAGTCATTCATGACTGAAGCAACTTAGCACCCATGCACATATTTAAATGGCTTCAGTTCAGTTCAGTTCAGTCACTCAGTCGTGTCCAACTCTTTGTGACCCCATGAATCGCAGCATGCCAGGCCTCCCTGTCCATCACCAACTCCCGGAGTTCGTTCAGATTCACGTCCATCACGTCAGTGATGCCATTCAGCCATCTCATCCTCTGTCATCCCCTTCTCCTCCTGCCCCCAATCCCTCCCAGCATCAAAGTCTTTTCCAATGAGTCAACTCTTCTCATGAGGTGGCCAAGTACTGGAGTTTCAGCTTTAGCATCACTCCTTCCAAAGAAATCCTGGGGCTGATCTCCTTCAGAATGGATTGGTTGGATCTCCTTGCAGTCCAAGGGACTCTCAAGAGTCTTCTCCAACACCACAGTGCAAAAGCATCAATTCTTCAGTGCTCAGCCTTCTTCACAGTCCAACTCTCACATCCATACATGGCCACTGGAAAAACCATAGCCTTGACTAGACAGACCTTTGTTGGCAAAGTAATGTCTCTGCTTTTGAATATGTTATCTAGGTTGGTCATAACTTTCCTTCCAAGGAGTAAGCGTCTTTTAATTTCATGGCTGCAGTCACCATCTGCAGTGATTTTGGAGCCCAGAAAAATAAAGTCTGACACTGTTTCCACTGTTTCCCCATCTGCTTCCCATGGAGTGATGGGACCGGATGCCGTTAAAACAATGCAAATCTCTGGAGGTCAGAAGTCTGAAATAGGTCTTATGTGGCTAAAATCAAGATATCATCAGAGTTGTGTTCCTTCGGGTTGCTTCGGGGAGAACCTGCTTCTTTGCCTTTTCCAGATTTCCTGCATTCCTTGATTCACTTTCTCTTCCTTGCATCTCTCTGACTTCTGTTTTTGTCGTCATGTCTCTGACTGTGACCCTCCTGTGTCCCTCTTATAATGACTCACATTGGGATTGACTCACCCAGGTAATACTATCCTGTATTATTATCCTCATCTCACAAATCCTTACCTGAATCCCCTTTATGAAGTTCCTTTTCCAATGTATGAACAGGTATGAGGGATAAAGATGGAAACATTTTTGATGGGTCATTATTCATTATTCTGTCTACCACAAGGGACAAGTTGAAAAAATACTTAGGAGGACTTCCCTGGTGGCTCAGAGGATAAAGCGTCTGTCTGCAATGCAGGAGACACAGGTTCGATCCCTGGGTCAGGAAGATCCCCTGGAGAAGGAAATGGCAGCCCATGCCAGTATTGTTGCCTGGAAAATCCCATGGATGGTGGAGCCTGGTAGGCTACTGTCCATGGGGTCGCAAAGAGTCGCACACAACTGAGCGACTTCACTTCACTTCAGTAATTTATGAAGATGGTGTGGAATAAGTGAAAGAGAAAGTGAAACACTCCTCGCTGTTTAACGTAGCTGACTTTCAGAGGTGCCATCAACAGGGATGGCATATGCTGGAGGAAGAATTGCTCAGGTTATGCAAATTGTCACTCACATGTGAGGTGTGCAGCAGGTAGAGGTGGGGATACCTGTGGAGCGTCAGGCCAACAGGAGACATCTAGTTATCTAGCAGGCGTGTTGCTATCGGAACCTCAAACCTGGATGACAATTGTGTTGGAAGTCTAGATTTGGATGTTTTCAGCCTTTAGACAGCAGAGTTGAGACCATGTTGGATGAAAACACATCGGAAGAAATTGAGGGTGGGGAGAACAACAGGAAGCCGACTTTAGGGATGTTTGGAAGAAAAGCCCTCAATTCTGACTGAAAAAGGTTTTGTTAGAAAATTGCTGAAGAGAATATCTCTGGAGCCAAGGCAACAGAACAATAGTTTTTACACTGTACTCCTCAAAGTCCCTCTAGGGTTACCCTATTTCACAATAGCAAAGAGGAGTGAATAAGTGGGACCCGGCCCCTGTCACCAAAATCAAAATGACTGTGCTTTTATTTGAGTCAGAGGTTCACATTTTTCCCATAGGGTTTTATTTAAATGAGGGTGTTTGTTATAAAATTGTATTAAAATATGAAAATCTCCAGAGTAGAGAATTTGGGATAGAGTGAATGATGAACATCACATAGTTGCTTGGCTAGAGCATAGGGTGAATGTAGCCAAAATGACGCAGCTGCAATTGCTTTTGTCAATCTGTTTGATTAACGATTTGTGTTGTTGGTTCCCTATAGTCCCAGAGCATCTTGTGCAAAGGTTGATTGTGGCTCTTTTCATATTCCATTTTCATTTTTGTTTTACTTCTCTGTATCCTTCTCTAGATTATGAACACACTTAAAAATCTCCCCAGTGGCTTTCATCTTTGTACTGCAAGAATAAAAAGATGAGGAGAAAAAGCATTCCCTACACTTTATCCTGGGGAGAAATTTTGCCTGTCTTCAGGTAAAGAGACAGACCTCAAAAGCATGCTTAAACAAAATACCATGCCTGCTAAACTGCTTTGTGGGAGAGAGAGAGATAGATTGTTTTCTTCCTGAGGAGAGAGGAGAGGAAAAGGAAGAATGAACAAAGAATAAAAAGAAAAAGTAAGAAAGCAAAGAGAATGCAGGCGATCTTAAGATACAACTCCTGCCCATAAATTGTCTATAACATTTCTCTACTTGTAAATCCTTTCCTTTAAATCAATAGCTGATAAAGGTCATGAATTTTAGGTTGAGCTGGGATAGAGCAAAACAGAGATAGTGTGTATAGAGGAAGTATTTGGCAGAAGTGCCATGGAAATGTAATATCTTGGAATTTGAAGAGATCAAAAAGAGGCTTTGAACTTTAACAAAAAAAAAGTATATTTGAATTAGGATATTTTAGGCCAGTGGTACCCAATAGAAATATAGTGTGAATTGCAAAAGACAAGCCCACATAGGTAATTTAAAATGTTCTTGTAGTCACATTAAAAAAAAAGTAAAAGTAAATAGTGGAATTAGTTTATAATTTATTTAACCAAACATATCCAAAATATTTTCGCTTAAATATGTAATTAAAACTATTAATGAAATATGTCACATTCCTTTTAAAAATGCTAATTCTTTAAAAACTGGTGTGCATTTTGTACTCACAGTACTTTTCAATTTGAACTAGTCACATTCAAGGACTCAACATGTGTCTAGCGGCTTCTATATTAGACATTAAAACTCTAGATTTCCATATTATAGGTAATCTGCAGCTGATAGTAAGAGTTCATTTTCAGTGCTCCCCTAATATTATTGAACTTGAACCAAATATAGAACTACATCTTGGATGATGCTAAACCAGTAATACATTTTCACCATAGCTGCCTAACCGTTGGATACACATAAGTTAAGATTCAGCAGAGCTTCAGTGAACACAGTTTCTTGAGTAGGAAGTGAACGTTTAAGCATCAAGTCTTTGATCCATTCTCTTCCTTAACTTGGAAAATGCCTCCAAGAAAGAACAAAGGTGACCTAGCAGTCTTCTTATAAACACCCTAATTACAGAACTGCTGGGAAATGCACTAATGGTATTTACTAGTTTGAGAGTCTTCTATCTATGAAATGCTGTGAGCAGATGCACCTGGTCTGTCCATGATTGCTTATGGGAGTCTGTGAATTTGGGGGAATGAAATCTATGAATGTGTGGGCATCACCTTTCAGGAAATGTCATGGTATTTGGTATAAAATGAAGTTATTTCACAATTAAAATAGATCCCTTCTGTGTAGGTAGTGTAGGTACATGTATTATTAGTGATCTCATGTTAATCAGGGCTGGAAGGTATTCTGATATGGCTAGAAAACACCAGGGAAGCTGTAGGAGGGCTTCTAGACCTCTTTGTTTTGCTTGTTTTATAGATTGATTTAAAAATCAAAAGACTCAGATGGTAAAAAGTCTGCCTGCAATGCTGGAGACTTGCTTCAGTCCCTAGGTTGGGAAAATCCCCTGGAGAAGGAAACGGCAGCCCACTCCAGTATTCTTGTCAGAGAATTTCATGGACAGAGGAGACTGCAGGGTCACAAAGAGTCAGCAAAGAGTCAGACAGGATTGAGTGATTAACACTTTCAAAGTCTGAAACTCTGATTCAGGTGAGTCTAATTCATTAAATCAGTCCTTGTTTTTTTTTGTTGTTGTTTGTTTTGTTTTTGTTTTTTTTTCCCCATTAAGAGTTTAAAATATTTAATGTGAATAAAATGAGGTCTATAAAGATACACTTACTGACTTGGTTGCTAATATAATCCTGATTATTAAGCAAGTACTTGAATGCTTGGCAGAAGTTACTTGCTCTAGAGTGGTGCTGTTCCATATAGAAGCCTCTAGCCACATGTGGTTATTTAAACATTAGTTAATGAAAATTAAATAAAACTTCAGGTCCTTACTTGTCCTAGCTACACTTAAGATGTTCAGTAGTCACATATGGCTATTCTATGGACAAGATGAATATTGAAAATTTCCTTCGTTGCAATGAGTTATATTCAACAACCTTGCTTTTTAGAGGTTTTACTGGAACATACAACTTAACAGACTCTCTAGAGAGAAGCTTGTGTTTGATTTAGAACATTTCAATAAAATAAGAGAGAAATATCAGGCATGCATCTGGGAAAATAATTTGCTTAGGTCTTTTATTTATTTTTTTGCTGCAAAAAGCTTTATTGTTTCCATTTGGTCCAAGGCTTGGGAGAGAACTTCAGGGTGGTTAAAAATCCAACTAAGTGACTGCAGAGAGGGGCTTCAGATAGAAGCCCTGACACCAGAAGGCTCCCCACCCGCCCCAACCCTGCCAAATGCTGGTGGGCTTCGGAAACTGCTAGTCCTCCTTACAGGTGAGTTTCCACGAGATCCTCGCCCAGCCCAGCCTGAGAACCAGCCAGCCTGCAGAGATGGTTAGCTGGTTGCCATCTTCTTGATTAGTTTCACCTGCTCCTCTAGGGCGTGGCTTTCCTGGCAGTCACAGAGGTAGGGGTCTGCAAGGGCAGAACCTGGGAGGTGCCATCCACAAGCGTATGTTTCCGGTTATTCTCCGTGAGCACAGGGACTTCCACAGTGGGCTGGGTTTCACCCCACTCAATGACTGGAGAAGGCTTCAGGACATTCTGGAAGGGGAGGGAACAGCTTACAGCACTGGTTTGCCCTTGAGGAGGCCTGACTCCCTCTTGCTGTTCCTGCACCGTTTTGTGGGAAAAAAAAAAAGTGGCCCAAGCCAACCCGAGCCACGTTGTGGAGGTCGAAAAAGAAGCCCAGAGAAAGGTAAGTGTAGGAGGCATGCAGATGCAGGTTGACCCGGTGTCTGATGACAGCTTCCACCTCACTGGAATTAGTCTGAAGAATCCAAGAGCTCATGGTTGATAGGTAATAAGGAATTTTAAGCTCAAAAAAAAAAAAAAAGAAAGAAAGAAAGAAAGAAATTGGTTGGTCAAAAAGTGGCGGAGAACAGCTGAGTGGCTGATTCCAAAAGTTCCAACTGGAAAAAAGGTTGGAGGGTGGTCAGAGACTGAAACAAGGGGGTGTCCCTGGATCTGTTCTGTCCAAACACTGTTGAAGCAAGATCTGCCTGAACACCGAGCACACTGCCCTTTAGGTCTTGAGAGATGGAGTAGAGTGGAGGAAGAGAAGAGAGTTTTAGTGGAGAGACACAGGGAACTAGAGAGCTGGGAGAAGGCTATACATTCTGCCATGTTAATTTCATACTCAAGAGTACAACATTTTTTTAAATATTGATTTATTTGGCTGGTCTTAGTTGCGGTTTGAGGGATCTTTCTTTGTTGCATGCAAACTCTTAGTTGCTGCACTTGGAATCCCCTGACCAGGGATTGAACCCAGGCCCCCTGGATTGAAAGTGTGGAGACTCAGCCACAGGCCCACCAGGGAAGCCCCAGGAGTATGGGAGTACATTGTTTAACAGCATCATTAAACTTGAGAAATAGCCAGGTGTGAATGTGTGGGAATGCCTGCTCAGTTGCTTCAGTCGTGTCTGCCTCTGCGACCTCTTGGACTATCTAGCCCAGCAGGCTCTTTTGTCTATGGGATTTTGCAGGCAGTAGTGCTGGAGAGGGTTGCCATTTACTCCTGCAGAGGGCCTTCCAACCCAGGGATTGAACTTGTGTCTCCTGTGGCTACTGCATTGGCAGGCGGATTCTTTACCACTGAGCCACCACTTTACCTTCCATTAGAAGTGCTAAGTTTCACAAACGGATGGGTGTGGAAGCAGATGACTTCAAGATAAAATAGGCCTCTGGAAACATCAGTTGTGAGAAAGGCTTTGACTTTCCCAATATTTTATTTATTTATTTTAATTTTAATTGGAGGCTAATTACAGTATTGTGGTGGTTTTGCTGTACATTCACATGAATCAGCCATGGGTGTTTAAAATTCACAATTCAGGTCCTATATCTAGGTCTCAAAGAGAGATGGGGAAGGTACACTTCATATTTTGATTTTATCAGTATTGACCTGATATCTGACATTAAATACCTTCTCAATAAAATGGTTGAATGAATGTATTAATATCCAGAACTAACTGACTTTCTTGAAGCAAAGTTTGTTTCTAGACAGTTATAAGTATTTGGAAAGTCAATACAGTATAATCTTGGAGTTGCTTTTTTTTGAAAAGGAATTTCTTTGGAGTATAGTTTCTTACAATGGCATGTTAGTTTCTACTGTACAACAAAGTCATTCAGCTATACATATATCCTTTCTTTTTTGAATTTCCTTCCCACTTAGGTTACCACAAAGCATTGCATAGAGTTCCCTGAGTTATATAGCAGGTTCTCATTAGTTATCTATTTTATACACGGTATCAATAGTATATATGTGTCAATCCCAATCTCTCAATTCCTCCCCACCCCCCCACCCGCCTTTTCCCGCTTGGTGTCCATAGGATTGTTTTTTACGTCTGTGACTTGCTTTGATTTTGTAGTGATGATGTAAATTCGCATCAGTGGCAGTTCAGATAGACACTCTCAGAAGCTAAAAGTAAACTGACTTGTACTGGAGACCCCTTAGCTTTTGAAAGTCTGTAGCGTTTCTTCAGGTAGATTTCCTGCTGCACGCAAAACTCTGAAGCAACTTAGTATACACTAATCGGCACCACATCTCTGGTGGTGGTGGTGGGGGTCACTCAGTCATGTCCTTCTTTTTGCAGTCCTATGGACTGTAACCCGCCAGGCTTTTCTGTCCATGGTATTCTCCAGGCAAGACTACTGGAGTGGTTTGCTGTTTCCTTCTCCAGGGGATCTTCCCAACTCAGGCATTGAGCCTGGGTCTCCTGCACTGCAGGCAGATTCTTTATCATCTGAGCCACCAGGGAAGCACATCTCTACCTACAGTATAAATCTTGTGAATTTATTTATTTTTATTTTTTTATTAAAAATGTTTTTTATTTCTTTTAACTGGAGGCTAATTAGTTTATAATATTGTGGTGTTTTCCATACCTCAACATGAATCAGCCACAGGTGTGCACATGTCCCACACCCTGAACCCCTGCCACACGCTCTTCCCTCCCCATCCCATCCCTCAGGCTTGTCCCAGTGCACCGGCTTTGCGTGCCCTGCTTCATGCATTGAACTCGAACTGGTCATCTATTTCACATATGGTAATATACATGTTTCATGTTATTCTCTCAAATCATCCCACCCTCACCTTCTTCCAGAGTCCAAAAGTCTGTTCGTTACATCTGTATCTCTTTTGCTGTCTTGCATAAGGGGTCATCATTACCATCTTTCTAAATTCCATATGTGTTAATATACTGTTTTGGTGTTTTTCTTTCTGACATACTTCACTCTGTATAGTAGGCTCCAGTTTCATCCATCTCATTAGAACTGACTCAAATGCGTTCTTTTTTATAGCTGAGTAATACTCCATTGTGTATATGTACCACACCTTTCTTATCCATTCATCTGCTGATGGACATCTAGGTTGCTTCCATGTCCTAGCTATTGTAAACAGTGCTGCAATGAACATTGGGGTACACACATGTCTCTTTCAATTTTTTTTTAAATTTTTATTTTTACTTTATTTTACTTTACAATACTGTATTGGTTTTGCCATACATTGACATGAATCTGCCACGGATGTACCTGAGTTCCCAATCCTGAACCCCCCTCCCACCTCCCACTCCATATCAGCTCTCTGGATCATCCCCGTGCACCAGCCCCAAGCATCCTGTATCCTGTATTGAACATAGACTTCCGATTCGTTTCTTACATGATAGTATACATGTTTCAGTGCCATTCTCCCAAATCATCCCACCCTCTCCTTCTCCCTCAAAAAGTCCATTCTATATAGATGGAATTTAGAAAGATGGTAACGATAACCCTGTATGCAAGACAGCAAAAGAGACACAGAAATCTTGTGAATTTAATACAGAATTGTAAAGTAAATAAAAAATAAAATAAAATAAAAAGGATATTGCAGACACCATCAATTTGAAAAAATGCAAAAAGGTAGATGATATGAAGATATTAACCATTTTGGCTCATTCTAATAAAGACAATGCTAGAAGTGCATCTCAGGTTTGATCCCAGAAAACCAGTCATGAGATTTGATTCTAGTGCCAAAATTGCCATGCCTGAAAATTGGTTTAGATTCAGCATTGCTGAACTGTGAAAGAGAGACTTCATTAAGTTGGCTTTCACTCTATTTATGCCTTCGTCATTTCTTTCACTGTTTAAGTGAAAATAATACATAAGAAATCATTGCTGACAGGCCTAGAATTTGTCTTCAATTATTTATTGTGATACTCCTCTCTCCACCCACCATTATACTCTAACAAGTCAAGTCTCAGTTAAAGGAATGTTTAAGACTCTGTAATTCACAGCATGGTAACTGTTTTGACTATATTTAATGACCAACACTTACTCCAAATGAGTTAAAGCATATTATTGTGTAAGGATTTATTTCTACTTTACTGCCTTAGTAAAACACTTTGCTATTTTTCCTCTGCTTTTCTGTCCTCTTATAAGTTTAAAATCACAGGATATAACTATTAATAGCTAATGAATAGGATTAGATACTGTGCCAACCAGGTTTATAAGTATAGGAAATTACCACCAATCTGACAAATGGATAATTGTGTATATACACATTAGATACCCTGGTCTCACAGTTTTCCACATGTCCATAATTATTTGAGAATTTTGCTCTTCAATTCAGCCCCTCAACCTATATTTCCCCCTCTTAGAGAATGGTATCACCTTGTTGCTCAAGTCAGAATTTTGGCTATCATTCTCACCTAACACCCTACTGTAGCTTATCAATGCATTACACTTGGTGAATTTAGAATCTAATTGTAGAGCATACATGATAATTTGAGTGAAGCTTCATTCTTTTCCTTCTCTCCCTTCTGGGTTATCTAAATTGTCTGCATGAATGTTTATAATCTATGGATGATAAATTGTAAAGACTAGTTTTTCTTTCTTTCACATACTTATCTGTTTCACATTTGAATCAGTCATGAACTTAATTTTGTAACATCTTACTGTGTTTAATAGCTTTTACTTATTGAATAAGAAGCAAAATAGATATTTGGATATATTGAAGTATTGGCTTTTGCTATTTTTTTTAAAATTGTTTTCTAGGGAACTTTAATGAGAACCTGACCATCTATATCAAAAGTAGAATATAATAAAATCATAATTAGCCTTCCTACAAGTAAATATGAAAGTTTATGCTGTTACATCACCCATAATAAGCTATTGTCAAGAAAACATCCCACCATCCTGCTAGTTATCTCTATAAGAGTCAGAGAAAAGCATGTTCATGTCACTATGTGGTTAATTGGCTAGTTATAATGACTATATGTATTAGGTCTATGCAGTTTACTGGAATAAGTATCAAGGGAAATTAAGAGAAAATAATAAACATAAAATGTACATATAAGGAGCTATAATCTAATACAAGAGACAACACAAAAAAGATATTAAATAAGTAAAATTCATAGTCAACTAAGGTTATAAAATTGTATATTCAAAATTTGAGTATCAAGATGATGTTTTTATAGTATTGAAATGGCATATAGTAGGAGATAAATGTCAGTGGTGCAATAAGTAAATAAGTGAGATAGATAAGCATTAAAAGTGTTGCTTTCCCCAAATGTTCAAAACATGAGAAATGTTCACAGTATTACATTGAGTAAAATCAACATGACTCAAAATTAAATACGTGGGGAAAAAATTGAGTCTATGCGGCTTCCAGAAATTTCCCTTTCACTCTTATATTAAAAAAAAACACACACACAAATCTCTTTTGCAGTTCAGTTCTCACAGCTGTGTTTGCTCTCCTCCTCCTTGTTGGTGGTGCCATCTCTTACATCTCTCTTCTTTGAGATGAAATTATGTCTCTCATCTTTGAGGTGAAATCTTTGGTACTTGGCATATATCCATCAGAATAGGTTATTATGCATAAAACAACACATAAATCCTATTAACTTATAATTGTTATGTTTATTTTTCTCATGCTATATCCTGCACTGGTTAGTTCTCTGTTCCTTTTATTTCCCTTAGAACTTAAGGTGATGTAACCATAGCTATCTGGAATGAGTAAAGAGGCATGGCAAACCACACATAGGCTCTTAAAACCTCTGCACCTCATTAGCTTACCATGCACATTTGTTTGGCCAGAGGAAGTTCAGGTTCAGCAGAGTGGGGACGTGGAAGCATCCCCCAAGACGGGCACTAAAAGAAGGGAAGGAATAACATTGGATCTCACAGCAAGTGACCCTCAGCTCTCATTCCCTCCACTGTCTCACACTAAATAACTTTGCCACTTTGTTGTGGTGGTGGTGAAGTCACTGAGGCATGTCCGACACTTTTGCTATTCCATGGACTGTAGCCTAGCCAGGCTCCTCTGTCTGTGGAATTCTCCAGGTAAGAATACTGGAGTGGGCTGCCTTTCCCTTCTCCAGGGGATATTCCCAACCCAGGGCTCAAACCCGCATCTCCTGCATTGGCGGATGGATTCTTTACCGATGAGCCACATGGGAAGTCCACTATTTCACATTAATTAATTGTCACTACTCCCTGTTAATTACCCATACTCATGTCATATCTTGTACTATGGTTTTGGACTCTCAAAGGAGTTCAAACATTGTTTGCTCTCACAACATTCTGACTCCTTATTTGAGAAGAGGTAGGAATATTCCACTCAGTGGGCCTTTAGGAGATGAGTTGCTCAAAATCAGGGACATTATCTTCCAGCTGAAAATGGATAGGGGCTTTCTTTGTGCTGAGATAGAGTGGTCTGGTGCTGTCAGTCGCCTGGAGCATTATCGTTCTCATAGTTGTTAGACCATGTATATTTACTCTCTCTCCCTTTTGAATTATTTCTGATATAATCAGGTAAGATGAGTTAGTGGAATGGGGATGGAACTAGTTAGCTTTTAGTAAAAATTGAAGTAACTATTCTCTGTGAATATCCTAAACATTTTTCTTTCTGCTTCTTTCTGCAATGGTGGCCTTTCCTTCCACTGAATATTTGAAACATGTGACCACTATTTGGGATTTGGTATAGAAACAGAAAGATATTTCCAGTTCAACACTTTAGCTCCAGAACTTTTCAACTTAAGCCCAGACTAGTTTCTCGCTAAAATGTAGTGATTTTCCTCTGATTTGTGGTATTAAACGAGTTTTTATATCTTTATTTTTTTCTTAATTTTCTATATTTTCCAAACATTTATTTTATAGTAAGCACATTATTGCTTTTACATTTAGAAAAAATACAGTGAACTTATTTTCCAAAACAATTTAATTAAAGAATGTACAGGAGACAGGGATCAACACCATCCCCAAGAAAAAGATGCAAAAAAGCAAAATGGCTGTCTGAGGAGGCCTCACAAATAGCTGTGAAAAGAAGAGAAGTGAAAAGCAAGGGAGAAAAGGAAAGATATACCCATTTGAATGTATAGTTCCAAAGAATAGCAAGGAGAGATAAGAAAGCCTTCCTCAGTGATCAGTGCAAAGAAATAGAGGAAAACAATAGAGTGGGAAAGACTAGAGATCTCTTCAAGAAAATTAGAGATACCAAGGGAACATTTCATGCAAAGATGGGCTCAGTAAAGGACAGAAATGGTATGGACTAACAGAAGCAGAAGATATTAAGAGGTGGCAAAATACACAGAACTGTACAAGAAAGATCTTCACGACCCAGATAACCATGATGGTGTGATCATGCACCTAGAGCCAGACTTCCTAGAGTGCAAAGTCAAGTGGGCATAGGAAGCATCACTATGAACAAAGCTAGTGGGAGTGATAGAATTCCAGTTTAGCCATTTCAAATCCTAAAAGATGATGCTGTGAAAGTGCTATAGTCAATATGCCAGCAAATTTGGAAAACTCAGCAGTGGCTATGGGACTGGAAAAAGTCAGTTTTCATTCTAGTCCCAAATAAAGGCAATGCCAAAGAAAGTTCAATTGAAGTGAAGTGAAGTCGCTCAGTCATGTCCGACTCTTTGTGACCCCATGGACAGTAGCCTACTAGGCTCCACCGTCCATGGGATTTTCCAGGCAAGAATACTGGAGTGGGCTGCCATTTCCTTCTCCAGGGATCTTCCCAACCCAGGGATCGAACCTGGGTCTCCTGCATTGCAGACAGACGCTTTACCTTCTGAGCCACCAGGAAAACCCAAGAAAGTTCAAACTACCACACAGTTGCATTCATCTCACATGCTAGTAAAGTAATGCTCAAAATTCTCCAAGCCAAGCTTCAGCAATACGTGAACTATGAAATTCCAGATGTTCAAACTGGATTTAGAAAAGGCAGAGGAACCAGAGATCAAATTGTCAACTTCTGCTTGATCATCAAAAAAGCAAGAGAGTTCCAGAAAAACATCTATTTCTGCTTTATTGACTATGCTGAAGCCTTTGACTGTGTGGATCACAAGAAACTGGAAAATTCTGAAAGACATGGGAATACCAGACCATCTGACATCCCTCTTGAGAAATCTGTATGCAGGTCAGGAAGCAAAAGTGATAGCTGGACATGGAACAACAGAACGGTTCCAAATAGGAAAAGGAGTACATCAAGGTTGTATATTGTCACCCTGCTTATTTAACTTATATGCAGAGTACATCATGAGAAATGCTGGGCTGGATGAAGCACAAGCTGGAATCAAGATTGCCGGGAGAAATATCAATCACTTCAGATATGCAGATGACACCACCCTTATGGCAGAAAGTGAAGAAGAACTAAAGAGCCTCTTAGTGAAAGTGAAAGAGGAGAGTGAAAAAGTTGGCTTAAAGCTCAACATTAAGAAAACTGAGATCACGGTATCTGGTCCCATTACAAATGGATTGCAAATAGATGGGGAAACAGTGGAAATAGTGACAGACTTTATTTTGGGGGGTTCCAAAATCACTGCAGATAGTGAGTGCAGCCATGAAATTAAAAAACACTTGCTCCTTGGAAGAAAAGTTATGACCAACCTAGACAGCTTATGAAGAAGCAGAGACATTACTTTGCAAGCAAAGGTCCATCTAGTTAAAGCTATGGATGTGAGTTGGATTATAAAGAAAGCTGAGCGCTGAAGAATTGATGCTTTTGAACTGTGGTGTTGGAGAAGACTCTTGAGAGTCCCTTGGACTGCAAGGAGATCCAATCAGCCCATCCTAAAGGAAATCAGTCCTGAATATTCTTTGGAAGGCTTGATGTTAAAGCTGAAACTCCAATACTTTGGCCACCTGACTCATTAAAAAAGACCCTGATGCCTGGAAAGTTTGAAGGCAGGAGGAGAAGAGGATGACAGAGGATGAGATGGTTGGATGTCATCACCGACTCAATGGACATGAGTTTGAGTAAGCTCCAGGAGTTGGTGATGGACAGGCAGGCCTGGCATGCCGCAGTCCATGGGGTCACAAAGAGTCGGACATGACTGAGCAACTGAACTGAACTAAGTGGCACAGTAGTAAAAATCTGCCTGCCCATACAGGGGATACAGGTTCAATACCTGGGTCCAGAATATCCCCTGGAATAGAAAATGATAACCCACTCCATTATTCTTGCCTGGAGAATTCCATGGACAGAGGAGCCTGATGGGCATGGTCCAAGGGATCTCAAAGAGTTGGACAGAACTCAGCTATTAAGCACATGTGTGTGCATGTACACCCCCCCCCCACACACACACAGGAGAGACTGACTTCAGGGAAGTCAGGGGTAATTGCATGTCACTTGATAATATTTATAATATCTTGTTCGTGTTTTATATTAATTACTTTTCCCAATGTTAAGAAGGTGTGTGTGACCCTTATGGCAGTATTACTTTTAGAAACACATATCCAAATCTACATTAGACAAATCAGCATTTGTGTGTTTGTGTCTGTGTGTGTATATGTGTATGCACACAAGCTTTTGGGCAATGCTGAACAGAGAAGGCATCCCACGGTGGGGGGAAAAGACACTGCAGAAGTTTCTAGGGCTTTAGACCCATGTGCTAAGTTGCTTCAGTCGTTTCTGACTCTTTGCAACCCTATGGACTATAGCCCACCAGGCTCCTCTGTCCATGGGGATTCTCCAGGCAAGAATACTTGAGTGGGTTCCCATGCCCTCCTCCAAGGGATCTTCCCATATTCCATATATCAGTTCAGTTGCTCAGTTGTGTCCAACTCTTTGTGACTCCATGGACTGCAGCATGCAATGCTTCCTTGTCCATCTCCACCTCCCAGAGCTTGCTCAAACTCATGTCTATCGGGTTGATGATGCCATCCAACCATCTCATCCTCTGTCTTCCCCTTCTCCTCCTGCCTTCAATCTTTCCCAGCATCAGGTTCTTTTCCAGTGCATCAGTTGTTTGCATCAGGTGGCCAAAATACTGGAGCTTCAGCATCAGTCGTTCCAATGAATAGTCAGGACTGATTTCCTTGAGGATGGACTGGTTGGATCTCCTTGCAGTCCAAGGGACTCTCAAGAGTCTTCTCCAACACCACAGTTCAAAGCATCAATTCTTCCATGCTCAGCTTTCTTAGTGGTCCACCTCTCACATCCATAAAGACTACTGGAAATTCCTCAGCTTTGACTATAAGGACCTTTGTCACTGCAGTAATGTCTCTGCTTTTCAATGCTATCTAGGTTGGTCATAGCTTTTCTTCCAAGGAGCAAGTGTCTTTTAATTACATGGCTGCAGTCACCATCTGCAGTGATTTTGGAGGCCCCCCCCCCAATAAAGTCTGTCACTGTTTCCATTGTTTCCCCATCTATTTGCCATGAAGTGATGGAACTAGTTGCCACGAGCTTAGTTTTTTTGAATGTTGAGTTTTAAGTCAACTTTTTCACTCCCCTCTTTCACTTTCATCAAGAGGTTCTTTAGTTCCTCTTCACATTCTGCCTTAAGGATGCTGTCACCTGTGTATCTGAGGTTATTGATATTTATCCCAACAATCTTGATTCCAGCTTGTGCTTCATCCAGTCTGGCATTTCACATGATGTACTCTACATATAAGTTAAATAAGCAGGGTGACAATATTCACCTTAACATCCTCCTTTCTCAATTGGGAACCAGTTAGTTGTTCCATGTCAGATTCTGTTGCTTCTTGACTTGTATACAGATTTCTCAGGAGGCAGGTAAGGTGGTATTTTTTAAAATTTATTTATTTTTAATTAGAAGATAATTGCTTTGCAATACTGGTCTGATTTCTGCCATACAGCAACATAAATTAACCACAGGTGTACAAATGTCCCTTCCCTTTGAACCTTCCTCCCACTTCCCACCCTTTCCCACTCCTCTAGGTTGTTACAGTACCCCAACTTGAGTTCTCTTGAGTCATACAGCAAACTTCCATTGGCTATCTATTTTACATATGGTAGTGTAAGGTGGTCTTGTAGTCCCCTGTCTTGAAGAATTTTCCACAGTTTGTTATAATCCACACAGTCAAAGACTTTAGCATAGTCAATGAAGCAGAAGTAGATGTTTTTCTTGAATTCTCTTGATTTTTCTATGATCCAAGAGATGTTGGCAATTTGATCTCTGGTTCCTCTGCCTTTTCTAAATCCAGCTTGAACATCTTGAAGTTCTAGTTCAAGCCTGGGTTGGAGAATTTTGAGCATTGCCTTGCTAGCATGTGAGATGAGTGCAATTATGTAGTAGTTTGAACATTCTTTGGCATTACCTTTCTTTGGGATTGGAGTGAAAATGGACCTTTTCCAGTCCTGTGGCCACTGCTGAGTTTTCCAAATTTGCTGACATATTGAGTGCAGCACTTTAACAACATCATTTTTTTAGGATTTGAAATAGCTCAACTGAAATTCCATCATCTCCACTAGCTTTATTCGCGGTGATGTTCCCTAAGGCCCGCTTGACTTCACACTCTAGGAAGTCTAGCTCTAGGTGCATGGTCACACCATCATGGTTATCTGAGTCTTTAACACCTTTTTTGAGTATTCTTCTGTGTATTCTTGCCACCTCTTCTTAATATCTTCTGCTTCTGTTAGGTCCATACCATTTCTGTCCTTTATTGTGCCCATCTTTGCATGAAATGTTCCCTTGGGGGTCTCTAATTTTCTTAAAGTGATCGCTAGTCTTACCCATATAATATATAATTCTTATATGATAATTCATATAATTCCATATATAGAACTCCATATTTAGACCCATACTCCAATATAAAACTCTTATGAGTTATCCTGCACCGAAAAGATCAAGAATGTTTTGGGTAGATTTTCTCCATCTAAACCGTCTATGGACTGTAGCCTGCCAGGGTCCTTTCTCCATGGGATTTCTCAGGCAAGAACACTGGAGTGGATTGCCATTCCCTTTTCCAGGGGATCTTCCCAACTCAGAGATCAAACCCAGGGCTCCTGGATTGCAGGCAGATTCTTTACCATCTGAGTCACTAGGGAAGTCCTTCTAGATTTAAGAATATAAAAGCAGAGTACACCATATCACCTATCTTATTATTTACTTGCATTGTGCTTAGTCGCTCAGTTGTTTCTGACTCTTTGTGACCTCGTGGACTGTAACCCACTGGCTTCCTGTCTCCATGGGTATTCTTCAGGCAAGTATACTGGAGTGGGTTGCCATGTCTTCCTCCAGCGGATCTTCCCAACCCAGGGATTGAACCCAGGTCTCCCGCATTGCAGATGGATTCTTTACTGTCTGAGCCACCAGGGAAGCCCAGTATTTCCTTACTGAAGCACAAATATGTTTCAGTTCAGGTCAGTTGCTCAGTTGTGTCTGACTCTGTGACCCCATGGACTACAGCATGCATTAAATGTTTGCAAATATAGTTAAGAATTTATAATTCAGAGCACACCTACCAGTAGGCAAAAGTGAGTGCAAGAACAGGATACAAAGTCTTACATGAATGTTTGAACATTTTCTTAGGTATAGAGATGTTTTCTTCTTTTGGATCTATTTAACTAATATGAGATGGAGGAAGAAACGTTCTGGAAAAGTTATATCCACATGCATTCACTGGCAAAGTGTCCAATAAAATCTCCAAGTATCTGAACGTTTTATAGCAGTTCTCTTTGTTTTCACTGAAGAGCAGTGAAAATTGCTGGGAGCAATCTGAACCAACGTTTGACACCATCGCAGAGGCCAGTCTCTGCATGTAGACATGAAGAGATGGAGTTTAGGATGGATAAATCTTCTGATATTTCAAGTGGATTGGAGGTAGATTAGGGTTTTTTAAAGAGATAAAGTCTTTGGCCTTTCTTTTTCACTATATTGTCTTTACTGCAACCACCTAGACGATTGATCATCAGATTTTCATGCATCCATTTTATGAATAATATTAATAAATTCTAGCATGAAACAGATCTAAGAAACATATCTGATTATCATATTAATAGTCACAAATAGACAAAGCTAGCACTTCATATGTACAGTCCTCTGTCATACTGACAGCTTTACTAACTATTATTTGCACTGTTTTACAAACAGCTTGTAGGAATGTTATGGTTTATTGGAGCAATACATTTGTATCATCATGGATTTTCTGGCTGTTACAAAATTCTCCTTTGAGAACACATCAGAAGATATTTCTGAGTTTAAAAATCCAGGTCAAATTATGAAAATTAAAACAATCCTAAACTTCAAACCTGATCATGTGAAAAGTGAGTAAAGTTCAATGTAAGAGAAAAAGTTAAGGCAATCTCCAGTAGTTTAAAAGAAAAAAAAGATTTTTGAATAAAAAGAGAATTCTTTACCACCTTAATCCATTATTAAAGGTGACCATTCATCTTTAGTAATAAGATCAATTTGTGCTGAAAATTTAGTTCTATATGTGTGAATTGGAAGTGATCTTATTAGTGTTCTACTACATCAAGTTTGATAAAATCCCCAATCCATTTCAGTTAAGTTTCTATTGATCCACTTAAGAGATCAATTTGGACTTGTTCGATTCTTTTGTCAAGGGATTTCATCTGGCTTGAGTTTAACTTTATGAAATAAACATGATTTAGAAATGTAAGATGGAATAAAAAAGAGTCCAGATAAGTGTTGACAATTATTTGAACTCAAGTTTTTGCATCTGAGCATTTGATAGGACATTGCCACTTAGAAATGGACTAGAAAAACAATAGCACAAAGAAGACAGAGTGCCTTTCAAAGTAGTGAAGGTCATACTTTCCTTCACTTGGACTAGTGATTATGTTTCTGTGTCATTGAACAACTTGAAATCTATTTGTCAATAAAATAGTTTTGCTTGTATTCTTTAGTATGTTTTACATCTGATACTGACTTTCATTAACTAAATACGTCCTTCATATCAGCTTTTCATTTTCCTATTTTCTGCAGTTCATCCTTTTTATTAGGAGACAAAGAATAGATTTTAAAATGTGTAAAGGTCTTGGGGACAGTGACATGAGTTCCACCTGATAACCAGTGTCCTGTCTCTTTCTTACCTTCAGGAATAGTTTTACATGATGCTAAAAAAGAGAACTGCCCAGAAACATTTCTTTTTTATACTAATTCTCTTCTTATACCCACAGAATAGGCAGGGAAGTTCTTTTAGCAAGAAGCAGCCCTTAAGGCCTCATGTTCTACGTGGTGAAAAAAAGGTGTATAACACAGGGAGCCCAACCTAGTGCTCTGTGATGACCTGGAGGGGTGAAATGGTGGGAGAGACACTCTCTCTCTCTCTCTCTCTCTATATATATATATATATATACACACACACACACACATGCATACACACATATAAAATATGTATGTTTTATACATATAAATATAATTAGGACTGATTCATATTGACTCACGGCAGATACCACCACAATATTGTGAACTAGTTATTCTCCGATTGAAAACATAGGTGTATAATATGCAGTGATTTTGCATGTATCACATTGTCGGGGAAGCTCATTGTCCTTTTCCCTTGGGGTATCTTCTTGAGGACAAAGAGATTTGAAGATAGAGACTCAACATGTATAAACAAGTCAGAGAGTTGATTGGTGGTCAGCATGGTATGTCATGCCATTGTACCCATCAGCTTTCAGTTAGGAGAACAGAGCCACTCTAAGTTCCATGGGAATAAAAGATTCATTAGACTTTGTAGAAAAAATTAGACTATAGACAAATGTGGGGTTTGCTGAGGAAGTGATGTTCTGGAAGGGTGGGTGACGTTAGAGTTTAGAGAAACAGGTACTAAAAATCACAAAAGAGCTAGTGCAGGCAGACAAATTGAATCTTATGGGAAATCCAAGAAACTAAGCCCTCTAGGTAGTCAAAATGGGATCAGATATGCACACACATGCTCTCCCATGATACTAACAGCATAAAAATGAGGAAGAAAAATGATGAAGAAAGACAAGGCCCTGGGAAAGAAATCAAATAAGATGCCCCCTTCATCACATTGTTAATTTCAATTTTTGTTATTAAATAATTATTAAAATTTAAAGAGCTCCATTTTGGTTATTTCTCACATTTGTTGGTTTTCTAGATGAAAGGCAACAAGCTACTTAAAAAGTTTCACCCTGACATAGAAAATTGGGGAATTCAACTTGTTTCATTTTGTAGATGAGCACACTGAGACCTCAAAAATTAAAGAAATTCATTTAAAATGACACAGTCAGTCAAGATAGAGTTCGGTCAGCCGACTCCTGCCTCAGTGCTCCTTCTGTTTTACGTGACTCCTCCTTGAAGAGACATTTTGAGTTAAACTGTGGTGAAGTCTCACTCTTTAAAACTCGCTTCTAATTAACACATACAGAACCAAGTTTTTAGCCCAGATTGATCTGATTATTAAGGATGATCCTGTAACTGGCCTTATTGACATTTCCTTTGGCAAATCCGTCTTTCAAGGCTTACTTCCAAGAGTCAGGGTGGTCTCTTGCTTCTGTGGAGGTCATGTTGAAAGAACTGGGTGACAAATTATAATTTCCTGTATTATTACAACATAAGAACATTCATCTTTAACCGGTTTCATCCAGCAAGTCTGAAAACCTAGTCTGTGCTATATCCTGCATTAGACAATAAGAAGAGGTGCAGAAAGGATCAGAGACGACCCTTCTGCTTTAGGTTATCCTACTCATCCATTCTATTGTCTTGGATGAGTCAGAGCTACCTTTACATCAGCTTTTTAAGGGTTGAAAATGCTTGCTAAATTGGATAGCTTATTCATTCACCTCAAACTTATTCCAGTAGGCAGAAAAAGGATATGAAAAGGGGTTAAATATTTTCGTCAAAGATACAAAAATATAGGAAACAAATCTTACATTAATGGTAAACTATGTGTTTGGCTTAAGAAAGTGACATCCTTGAAAATGGGAACACATTATGAACCAAAAATTACCCTAAAATTTTACAATTAAAATCAAACTCTTTTGGTACAAATTCAGGATTCATAAACTTTGTACCATTTAATACTGTTTTATTTTCCGTTTTCATGACATCTAAGATGACTTGAGCCAATTACAACCAGATTTAGTTGTGCTTGTTGGGTTTTCACAATTGCTCTGTTTCTGTTGTGTAAAATTTGCTGATCCCATTGATTCATTAATCATGGCAACTCTTGGGAGCTTAATCAGTCTTCAAAATTTAATGTTTGTGCAGTTTATAGTTAATGCTGCAAAAGAGATTTTTCTTTTCATGCATTTAAAAATCACAGAGAAATTACTTTTCTTTCTCCTTCAGGGTGATGGGCAGTTCCTTCTCTGACTTTCTGGAAGTGGTTGGTAGCAGTGAACTATTGGCAGCTGTTCAGTAAACAACTGAAAATGGGATCTGCTTTTCAAGAGAATAGTGGCCATTCTACCATCCTATTTCCTATGCCAGGAGGTCGAGAGCAAAAGTCTGTCTGGACAAGTGAAAATATTACTAATGGGAGAGGTACAGTGTCAGTAGCTAAGACAGTTATTGGAGAACTGATGGGCAGAAAGGGAAGGGTGGTGAATGTGTGCTGAACACGCAGAAGCGTTTCTGTCTGGATTGTGTTGTGTGTGCTCTGCCTGGTTTCTTCTGCTTCCAGTTGCTGAAGGCCCTCTGAGACACTGGTGTATTCTTGTCGGTTCTGCAGCTGAACTTCTACTCCCTGTGCTTTTTTACTTGCTGTGAGAACTAAGTTAGTCCCCTCTGTTCCAGCTGAATAGAGGGTTTTTACAAGCACAGGGATGCAACTTGAGTCCAGGCCTGAAGAGGGCACCAGGGGTTTGATTGCTTTATATCACATGGAAAGCACAGGCAGACAAGGTGGGAGAGCCTTCCGGTGGCTGCGTCCCCGCTCTTGCCCCTGTGACAGTGTTTCCTCCACAGGCGGAAGAAGCAGGGATTAATTACTTGTTGCTTCATTTCATTTTTCTTCTCATTGGTTTTAAGAGATCTTCTATCTGTTTTTGTCTTCATAGATTTTCTTGATATTCATTTTAACCGTACTTCACAGAGGAGGAGGGAAACTCATTTTGATTTGCTCCAGGTTTGATTCCTCCGCCCTTCTGAAAACTCCATTACAGTTGAATATAGAGAGGTTACAAATGGTCAAGGGAAGGTCTAAAGATGATAAAATTATAGGGAAATAGAGACCTATGAGAAAACTTGTTTATAGAAATTGGGTCATTTTTCATAAGGAAATGAAAGAGGAGCAGGGATGATGAACATGGGGTAGCAGAGATTTCAGGCAACCAGCTAATGGTGCATAAATAGAAACAGGAAGTAGCTAAAAGTGCATGGGATAGAAACACAAAGCCCCAGTATTATTTTCCCCCAAGTTGGTGAGAAATTGGAAGTGATTCCCTGGTTCTCATATGTTGAAATGATATTGTATTTCTCAATCACAGTTTTATAGCGCTTTCTTTATCATAGTCTTTGTCTCTTCTGCTAGATAACCTTTCCATATCTTATCTCCTGAGATACTTTAATCTCTTCGTAACCTGCCACCAGTCATTGTAGTAGTTTTTATTCAGGTGTATTACTTCCATGGTGACTTCAAAAGGACCCTGAGCTCTGTGAAAACAGGAATTATTAAAAAAAAACTTTTATAATTGAAAGTCTCTCTAACAGTGCTTCATGTATAATTAGTGCTCAATGAGTATTTTTTAAATATCCTCTGAAAGACGTTACTGATCAGCTTGGTTTGAAGCAAAGACTAGAAGAAAAGCTTAATGCTCTGGGCTGGTGCACTGGGGTGACCCAGAGGGATGGTATGGGGAGGGAGGTGGGAGGGGGGTTCAGGATGGGGAACTCGTGTACCCATGGTGGATTCATGTCAATGTATGGCAAAACCAATACAATATTGTGAAGTAATTAGCCTCCAATTAAAATAAATAAATTTATATTAAAAAAAAGAAAAGCTTAATGCAGAGATCTTTCTGGAGCATTAGGAAATGGACATCCTAGTTGGTCGCATGCCTGTGCCAACCTTGAGCCTTTTCCCAGCCTTTTGCCTTTTTCCACCATTTTCTCAGCTCCTTTAACAATTCTAACCAGCTAGAGAGACTGGAGCAGGAAATGGCAACCCACTCCAGTGTTCTTGCCAGGATAATCCCATGGACAGAGGAGCCTGGAGGGCTACTATTCATGGGGTCGCAAAGAGATGGGCACGACTGAGTGACTGAGCACAGCATAAAGACAATATTAATAGTTAGTGATCAAAATGAACTCAAACCAAAGTTTTAAAACCCCAAATAATGAAAAGAAAATGAGGACATAGAAGTGGTCCATTCACCCACATGATTCATCGACTTTTCAATAGAATCTAGGGCACCATATGGATGTGCTGAATGGACCAATTCTCTGGACAAGAAAACCATCGCAGCCACTCTTTGTGAATCTATGGGAACAAAATAGTACCAAGAATATGTTCACTGTTGGAAACTGGCCCACAGGGCCAGGAAGAGTCCATTTGTTCCATATTCAGTTATTTTTATGACCAGCCATGATTATTTTCTATAAATAGAAATCATCAATGTGAATATTCAGAATGAATTCTTATCCTAGGTACATGGAGTATATTCTTAACTTCAGCAAAAAGTGAACCAGAAACAAAATGCTGACCCCCCCTAAAGTTTGTTTTTAACACTTTCAGTGTCTCTTTTTCTCTGTTATTCCCATGTACTGCTTTCACTTTCTGCTTTTTGAGAGCATGTTGAATACAGCACTCTTTCTGCATAAACAAGTTCAATTCTTAAATCCTATTGTGCAAAGGAATGCTTTGTTCTTTTTTAAAGGATTTTGTGAAAATAGAAATCAGGGCTTCAAGGAAGACATAAAGAGAGAAACAATATTGCATTGTAATAAGGAACCTATTCAGTAGGACCGAAATCTGAGTTGGTAGGTGACCACCTCCTCTGTGTGGATACTTGAGTCGTGGCATTCAGCAGCAGAGGAGAGCAAGCAAGATTTTTGACATATTTGTTCAAGTGTAATAGTTTATTCATTTCCCTGAATAATTGGTTTCTTAAAGAAGCTTTTATTCTGAGTCTTATTGTATCCTGACCACATGAAGGGATATGAGTCCTTTAGTAAATAAATAGGCTCTGTATGTTCTAAATGAGTAGAATATTGACCTCGACTCTTCCTGGCAGTGTAGTAGAGCAGTATGGTGGAGATGACTTATGAGGCAAGTCTACCACATTAATTCAAGTGACAAACTCTTCCCTTCACAAATAGCTTCCACATTCTCTGCCCACACAGCAAGTGTCTTCTTTTGAGTCAGCAATAATACAACATTTGCTCACTTCCACACATTTAAATAACAAATTCATAAAAACCCTTTTAATCTGAGACATATTTTTTAAAAGACTGTTTTTGTGAAATTTCATATTTTGCATTGGCCTTTTAATGACTCTTTCTACTCAAAACATTAATTTTGGAAACATTTTAGTTGGAAATGAAAGTATACAAATAAAAGCAAAATATGTATGACATGGCATTACTAAAGACAGGAAATTTTGGAAATAAGTTCTGACAAAATTTCATGACACTTGCAGTGATTTTGCTGTTAACCAGCTTCAAATTCTAAGTTCTCATCTTGCGTTAGGGAGAGAACTACATATTTTAAAGGTATGTTTGTGACTAGTATGAAAGTCGCTCTTTGCAACCCCATTAACTATACAGTCCATGGAATTTTCCAGGACAGAATACTGGAGTGGGTACTCTTTTCCTTCTCCAGGGATCTTCCCAACACAGGGATCAAACCAGCTGAGCCACAAGGGAAGCCCAAGAATACTGGAGGGTGTAGCCTATCCCTTCTCCAGGGGATCTTCCCGGCCCAGGAATCAACCATGGTCTCCTGCATTGTAGGCTGATTTTTACCGACTGAGCTATCAGGGAAGCCCATTTAAAAGGTAACCTCAGATATGCAGATGACATCACCCTTATGGCAGAAAGTGAAGAAGAACTAAAGAGCCTCTTGATGAAAGTGAAAGAAGAGAGTGAAAAAGTTGGCTTAAAGCTCAACATTCAGAAAATTAAGATCATGGCATCTGGTCCCATCACTTCATAGCAGATAGATGGGGAAACAGTGGAAACAGTGGTTGACTTTATTTTTCTGGACTCCAAAATCACTGCAGATGGTGATTGCAGCCATGAAATTAAAAGACGCTTACTTCTTGGAAGAAAAGTTATGACCAACCTAGATAGCATATTCAAAAGCAGAGACATTACTTTGCCAACAAAGGTCCATTTAATCAAGGCTATGGTTTTTCCTGTGGTCATGTATGGATGTGAGAGTTGGACTATAAAGAAAGCTGAGCACTGAAGAATTGATGCTTTTGAACTGTGGTGTTGGAGAAGACTCTTGAGAGTCCCTTGGACTGGAAGGAATTCAACCAGTCCATCCTAAAGGAAATCAATCCTGGGTGTTCATTGGAAGGACTGATGTTGAAGCTGAAACTCCAATACTTTGGCCACCTGATGTGAAGAGTTGACTCACTGGAAAAGACCCTGATGCTGGGAAAGATTGAGGGCAGGAGGAGAAGGGGACGACAGAGGATGAGATTGTTGGATGGCATCACTGACTCAAAGAACATAGGTTTGGGTAGACTCCAGGAGTTGGGTGATGGACAGGGTGGCCTGGCGTGCTATGGCTCATGGGGTCACAAAGAGTCAGACATGGCTGAATGACTGAACTGAACTGAAGGTCTTTCAAATGATGAATAGCCAATAATATTTCATATGTATAGTTTGTTTAGTTGATGCATGGCTGTAGCCTTGGAAAACAAGATTCTTAGTGAATAGTACCACTCTGCATTTCTTATAACTTTATAGCTCTGTGAGTATTGCAAGGAATTTTGAAAGCCAAGATTTCTCACCTTTGTACTTTATGGTAGAATTGTAAAAGTGAGGTCGCCAGGTGGAAGTTTTATTTACCTTACCCTTAGAGGGAAAAAAATAGATAAAAATGAATAAATGGCTTATCTCAACATTAGGAGCAAATTAGGAAATCAATAGATTTTTCTTGCACCTTCCAACTAGTTTTAAAATCATTCTATTTTTAAGAAAATATATCTAAAGCTGGTACTTTCTTTTTATTTAATAGGATTATACACCTGTGTAATATTTTGACTTTAGGATATTGCAGTCTCAAGAAAAGTAGATTAATTTTACATATTTATTACTTATATCCTTCATTTTAAAAATAAGTATTTAAAAGGGCTTATAAGATACCATTTTTTAGGTAATAAAATTGGAAAATAGGGAAATAGGAAAAGTAAAATAAATCTGGGGATAATGTTTAAACATAGATTATATTCCATAATGTCCAATAGGCTTTGCTATAGCTTGGCTGAAAATTTGACCTCAATCTTTCTAGCAGCTGACAAAAACAACATTCAAGTATTTTATTCCCTGTAACACTGAGATTTTTCCTATGGATCCTACCGTTGATTTATATGAAATATGTATATCAAGCATCTATTTCCAAAATGATATATTTAGCAAAAAGATAATACAGTGAGAGAGAATTGTTAAATAAGAAAGCAAACTAAATTTTAGTCACAATATAACCTAAATTAGTCTTGGTCTCAATTTTAGGTGGGGTGAAATAGCTTCCTGGCTGTGCCCAGAAAAACTGAAGAGAATATTAAAATGGACATTTCTATATTTCTGCAGTGATATTTATTAAACATTCTTCATATACCTTGAGAATATAGTGAATAATTTTTCCCTGACGCATGAGCAAATTCACTGAGTAGGCCCATGATAAGTATTCAATATAAGCTGAACATCTCTGGTTATCTCTGTAAAACATATTGTGGGAATGCCAGTAATGCTGGTCAACTGGGAGAACACCTAGAGACATATTTGGACCTTTTACCCTTTTCCTTGTTCCAAAGATCATGCAAATATTTCTTCCCTACCTAGATGCTAGTTAAAATAATATTAACAGTATTTGTTGAGCAATAGTTATGCACCAGGGTTTGTAGTTGCTACAGTTGATATTGGGCTTCCCAGGTGATGTTAGTGGTAAAGAATCCACCCGCCAATGCAGGAGACACAAGAGATGCAGATTCGATCCGTGGGTTGGGAAGATCAGCTGGAATAGGAAGTGGCACTCCACTCCAGTATTCTTGCCTGGACTATGCCGTGGGCAGAGGAGCTAGGTGGGCTACAGTCCATGGGGCCTCAAAGAGGCGGACATGACTGAGAGACTGTGCACGCACACACAGAGTTGATATTAAGAAGAAATCCATAATTTCACAGTGTATGTAATATAGTAAAGGGACAAATAAACTGAAGACTGTAATCTACAATCTACCTAAGAAAGGCCATGAAGAAGTACCAATGATGTCTGATGAAGTGAAAAAGAGGGACGGTGGCCTCTTTTGAAGGGATAGGTACAGGTTTCTTGGAAAATATGGTACTTGAGATGGGTTTTGATGAATGGGTATGATTGGGACGAGTGGAAGGAGACATTCCTTGCAGAAAGAATGCCATGTGTGGAAGCCCTGAGGCAGCACTTAGTTCCATTCACATTCTTCACACTCTGTCCCCAACCACCCAGAGATGCAGCAATTATAGGAAGTCATTAGATCTCTAGTTTCCGCAGCTTTGACTGCATCTCAACCCCTCCACTTTTAAATATTTTCTGTCTCTTATCTCTCTCATCCTGATTTCATCACCAAAGCCTTATTTCTGCAGCACTCATTTAAACTGACAACTTGTTTGGTCTGCATGACTTTCCTCCATAGCAACTCTGAGGGATAATCTGGCTCAGATGATTTTCTTAGTTGTATGCCAGCTACCCGTGGATAAGATTACAAGGACTGCTTCTTCCTTCCTAGGTCCTTCCCTCCCTTTCCTCCCAATCAGGCATCTAACGTACCCTACTCTAAACTCCAGGGCCCCGGTTCTCTGCTTATTTAGGGGGCAGGATCAGATCAGGAGAAAATGCTAATGTCACAGGAACTGCCAGTAATCTGGTTTACTAGGAATAGGAGATGCACTCAAGTGATTGGTAGAACACACTGGGGAGAGAGAGATAATCTAGGCTTGTATTGTGGGAGTCTCTGACATGCTGAGAACATTTTATTTGATTTGATAATAAAGGGGAATTCAGTGGAGGATTTGGAGCAGCTTTTCTGTTTGCATTTGTTTCTCTCTTTCTGAGAGAGAGAGAGAGAGAGAGAGAGAGAGAGAGAGAGAGAGAGTGTGTGTGTGTGTGTGTGTTATACGTTCTCATAGGAAAAGGGATGACATCTTTTAGATTCTCTCTATGCTCCCATTCACAACTGTGTGCACCCAAGTGTGTGTGTGCGTGCCTGAGTGATATGTTCTCGTAGGAAAAGGAATGGCATCTATTCAGTTTTCTCTATGGTGCCATTCACAACTGTGTGCATCCAAGAAAGGCTTCGTAGAGATGAGGGTGGTGATGAAATTTGGAAAAGTTTGTCAGACCATAGTGCTTTTCAAAATATCATCTTCATAAAAGGATCAAGCATCCTTGAGAAGGAACTGTATTGCTTAGAAAAGACTAAGTGGACAATGCCAGTAAAAATGGAAATATGTATTTAGCCTGTAGAAGTCTTTAGTTTTAACTGGCAGAGACCGGATGGAAACTGAAACAAATCTCAGAGTTTCATGCTCTGCTGACAGCAGAGATGTGGTTCACTTAGCTTCTAGCCAAGTGTTTAAGTGATATTGAAACACTTCCAGTTTACAGTACATTTGGCAGCTCTCTGTTGAATAATCTTTTTTTATGTGTATTCTATTTGGAAGTGAATGTATATCAGTTATTTTAAGTAGTATTTTTTAATCTGTTGCTGTGTTAATTATAGCAAAGACAGCAGCAACGCAATCATAGACTGATGTGAATGTTTTATTCAATGAACCAAAGAAATATCCACCAGGGCTGTATAGAAATTGCAGTGGGCTGAAAATAATCAAATATGAATGGGTTTAGGTAGCCAATGGCACTGACAGCTTATGAAGCTGAACACTAGATTTTTTTTTTTTCCTGCTGCAGTTTGTGTGAGAGTCACTGAAGAAAGAACCCCTCCATGTGATTATATTTTCTTGTGGAATGTAACTAATTTCACAGTGGAATAATTTTGACAAGAGTTCTTAGTTTCCTTCCATATGTTTTATTTCATTTTCTAGAAAAAGGGTCCTTGCCCTGGCACATTTGAATGCTGTTGAGCACCATAGGAAAGCTGTTTATTTTGGTGCAATTATCAGTGGCAAAAAAGAGAGAAAAAAAAGATAAAAATAAAAAGGGAAGGTGAGTCTGGGTGAATTGCTCTTGAACTGTTGCATGCTAGCATAGAGGCCTCAAATGTGAGCAAAGCAATGGGACATCATGGCTTCTCATTAAAGTCTGAACCGAAGAGAAAATTATTGGTGAACATGTGTATGGAATTCCATGCCTTCTGTCCCCTGCTGAACAACTGGACAATAACCTTTGTTCTCATTGTGTTTTCTTTCAACACAATGTTACTGTGTTTCATTCAACCAGGGAAACACTTGAGAAGCAATAGAATGAGAATAAGTGTCTGATCCTAGAAAGTTAAATTTTCTTTTCTTTCTATAAAAAAAATACCATAAAATTTGTATTTAGGATATGCAAGGAGGGAAATAAAGAACAGAGGTAGTACTAATTGATGCTGGATTCTTTGAAGGGCAAGTCTCTTATTTCCTTGAGTTTTTCTATTTATTGATTTCAAAGCTGTCATTTCTAAATAGATTCCTGGGAGTAGGAATCTTGGCACAAAATCTTCAGTGTGTTCCAGGAGGCTTTACTCTGGCACATTACCCAGTAGAAATATGTGGAAATGATATAAACAAATAATTCATTAAAAAGATGATATGCTTAACTCTTAAAACTAGAAATGGTACTCAATGTTAATCATAAAAGAAGAAATACAAATTAGTAGTGCACTCAAATAATATCTCTTACCTATTAAGATTGACTAAGATACATAAGTTTGTTAATACTGTGTTATCAAGAATGGGGGGCAGGTAAGCACTTCACATATTGCTTGAGAATGTATGCATTCCTACAACACAAATATTCAGGACTATTGAAAATGTTTATCAAAATTTCACACTCTTTTATAGAACTCCAGTTTATTCTGTAGATATAATAGTCTGTGTGTGTAAAAGTATGTTGTTAGACTATTGTTTCATTGCTTAAAATAGCAAGTTAGAAATGCCTTAAATTTCCATCAATAAAAGAGAAGTAAAATATACTATTTATAGCTGTGCAGTAAAATACTACCCCTGGAGAAGGAAATGGCAACCCACTCCAGTATTCTTGCCTAGAAAATCCCATGGACAGAGGAGCCTGTCCCTGGGGCTTGCAAAGAGTCCATGGAGTTGCCAAGAGTCAGACAAGGCTTAGTGACTAAGCAGTAAAATACTCCACATAAAGAGAATATGAGAGAGTGATGCCATATTCTCTGTGTTAGTAGGAAAATACCCTCTCCCCAAAACACCCCATTAAGTGGGAAAAAAACAACAGCATGCAAAACATACTGTTGTATGCCACCACTTGTATAAAACCAGACAAAAATTATACCTGTGTTTGCTTATTTATATATCTATGGAAACAGAAACAAAATCAACCAATGGGGGAAAATGGATGACAGAAACAGTGGTATAAAGGAGACTTCGTTGCTGTTGTTCAGTTGCTAAGTCATGTCTGACTCTTTGCGACCCCATGAACTAGAGCACAGTCAGGCTTCACTGTCCTTCACCATCTTCCTGAGCAGTATGAAAAGGCAAAGGAGACTTCGGTGCATGCCTATTTATGTTTTTGAACCCTGTGAATGCATTATCTATTTGCAAAACTAAAAGTATTTTTTTAAAAAGAGGCGAGAGCAAGTCATTCCAGCCTGGATGGTCAGAAAAGACTTTAGAGAGGAAGTGGTGTTTGAGGTGAATCTTGAAAGATAAGAAGTTCAAGCAGAGAGAAAGCAAGAAAAGAATATCATGAGCAAATGCTCAGAAGTTGGAAAATCTGTGGAGGGTCAGCAAAGCCATACAATGGCACGGAGAAGGAAGCTTCAAAGAGCCAAGAAGAGAGCAGTGATATATAAAACAAAGGAAATGGAAGGTTCAGGAAGGAGGGCTTGGTTATTAGCATCAGGAGCCACAGAGAGGTCACTGGGGCTGCTGCACCCCTGCAGTTTGTCTGTGGTTGATTCCACTTTCAGCCTGACTTTTAGTCACTGGACTCTGTGGTGAAGGGTGTTGGTTTTCTTTCTAGTTTCATGAACCAGTCATCTGCACATTGTTTTCTATAAATGCATCTCTTTGTTAGAGACCTGTGTAATAAAAAAGTAACAGGAGGCATAACAGATGACTTCAAAAGTTGTAAAATCTATTTTCTGAGAGAAATTGCACATGCTAAGCAACTTGTGGAGATTACAAAGCAGTCTGCTTTTTGCCAGCACTCAGTTTATTAATATACTTCATAGTACTTATTGATTGGTCATCAAATGAAGTGACGTGTATAATTATAGTGTGCAATATATTTAATATAATGGATGGTGATGAAGATGATGGCATAATCATGGTGACAATGATAAGGATAATGTTGAATCGGAAGTTTCCCCCCTAGCTCTGACTTTTCTCTCTGACACCAGTTTCTCCTTGTGTTTCCTTTTGGTTTTGGGTGAGTGGTGTGACAGGAGTAAGATTGCCTGGGGTCCCTAAAGGGCTTCATGGATTTATGCTGGAAAAGAGATGTAGGACATTTCAGGATAATAATCACACAGGACTGGGTGGTGCAGACAGAAGGAAACAAAGCATGAACAAAACTGTTGTCTCCTGAAAGGGACTGATGTGTTATAGTGTCAGGAGTGGGAAGAGTTGCTGTGCCTATGACCTGGTCATTGCCTTGGTGGGTGATGTTGGCTTGATCTTTTCACCTCTCTCAACTTCAGTTTTTAAAATTGAAGTATAGTTGATTTACAATGTTATGCAACTTTCTGGTATACAGAAAGTGATTCAGTTATACACGCACACACACATATATATATTTTCATATTCTTTTCCCTTATAGGCCATTACAAAGTACTGAGTATAGTTCCTTGTGCTATACAATAGATCTTTGTTGGTTATTTATTTTATATATGAAAGTGAATGTTGCTCAGTCGTGTCCAACCCTTTGTGACCCTGTGGACTGTAGCCCACCAGGCTCCTCTGTCCTTGGAATTCTCCAGGCAAGAATGGGTTGCCATCCCCTTCTCCAGGGGATCTTCCTGACCCAGGGATCAAACCTGGATCTCCTTCACTGCAGGACAATTCTTTATAGCTGAGCTACCAGGAAGCCCATTTTTATATTATATATATCTATCTGTATATCTCTCTATATATATTATTAGTGTATAATTTATTCCCTTGTAAAAGAAAGTGGATAAGGTCTCCGGTTTTTAGTTTTTCTCTTAACAGTACAATTTTATTTTCCCAAGAGAAACTGCTGAAAAGACCTGTGATGGAAGCAGGCAGGGGAATCATGCTTCTATCACCTTTGAGTAGCCTTTGAATGAAGCATTGTAATCCATTTGTAAAGGATGGAATCAAATCATCTTCTGGTGCCTTCAAGGTCTAGCTTTTAAATTTTCCATGACTTTAATATTCCAAGACTACTAAAAATATGAATAGCATAAGAATGGGGTAATTTAAGACCCCATTTTAAACAGTCTCAATATTTACCTTCATTTAAATAGTTTTGCAATTTTTCATTGTAATAAAGCCATTTACCTGAGTGTCCTGATGGTTTAGGACATCCCAGTGAGCTTACTGAGATATCTATCTACCAACTTGAGAATCTTGTAACTAAAAGGCGTGTGTGCACACATGTGTGTGTGTGCACGCATGTGCACATGCTTAGTTGCTCAGTTGTGTCTGACCCTTTGTGACCCCATGGACTGTAGCCCACCATGCTTCTCTGTCCATGGAATTCTCCAGGCAAGAATACTGGAGTGGGTAGCCATTATCTTCTCCAACTAAAGGGTATATGGGCTGAAATTAAGTATTATATAGATTCCAAAGGCAAAGATATTTTTTAGTGATTTAGAACAGTATCACCTTACTATCAAATTATATTTATTGGAATTATATAATTCTCCTATTATTCTTGTATATCTGTAGGATGATCAATTATTTTAGAACAGAGGAGTAATGTATCAAAAGTTAGTTTTCCTTACAGCCTTACTAGCTCTTAATCTACAGTTGATAATGGTACATGCACGTTGAAAGATCATGAAATCCACAGTTTAGTGTTGTCATAATTTGGACTAAACTTTTAGGCTGTACTTGATGAATCCAAGTTAATTTATTATAGAGAAGTGTACCACTCAAACAGCTTATGGCTCCCCATTTCTAAACCTTATATGGTATTTAATTCAAAGTTGGTAAGCCAGCTTCTTGCTACTAGAAAGATAAGATTGATGTCACCTAACTGGAATCAATCCATAGTCAGGACATTTGCCAAAATGGATTATTTAAGAGAAGAACTCATGGTCCTCAGTGCCCAGTTCATTCAGTAAAATTAACCGAAAAGGATTAATTTCTGGTGGCTGAGGCTTGTGGTGGCTTTCTGAGGGAAAAAAAAAAAAT